>NC_043701.1:86161009-86225056 GCF_006229205.1 Suricata suricatta
GAGAGATGGGCACCCTCTTACACTGTTGGTGGCAATGTAAACTGGTGCAGCCACTCTGGGAAACAGTGTGGAGGTTCCTCAAAAAACTATCTATAGCACTCCCTTATGACCCAGCAATAGCATTGCTGGGGATTTACCCAAGAGAGACAGAAATGCTGGTGCATAGGAGCACATGTACCCCAATGTTCATAGCAGCAATGTCAACAATAGCCAAAACATGCTTAAATGTCCATCACCTGACGAATGGATCAAGAAGATGTGGTATATATTCACGATGGAGTATTACATGGCAATGAGAGGGAATGACATATGGCCCTTTGTAGGAAAGTGGATGGACCTTGAGGGTGTCATGCTGAGTGAAGTAAGCCAGGCAGAAAAGGACAGAAACCATATGTTTGTACTCATAGGTCTAGCATGAACCTCTCTTTTTTAAAATCTTTTTGTGATAGTGTGTTTGTTAGTCTCCCTATATCAATGCTTCAACCAATGTAACTTTGCAGTTCCTCCTGAGAAGAGGTGGAATCTATCTCTCCACCCCTTAACTTCATATAGAACTTGTGGCTTTTTTGCCCAAAGGAATATGGTACACTTACACATTTATTCAAAGACTAGTCCTCAAGAAACTCTGTGCACTTCTGCTTCCTCTCTTCTACCTCTGTGCAGCCATAATGTGAACAAGCCTGGGCTATCCTGCATGGGGAGCAAGAGACCATATGGAGTCAAGATGAACAGTCCCAGATGAGCTATCTGTGATGATCTGGCAGCTGAAACAGACTCATGACTGAGCCCAACTGAAATAGAATTGCCTAGCTTAGCACAGGCCAATTTGCCAACCTCCAGAACTGTGAATTAAATAAATCCTTGTTATTTTAAGCCACTGAGTTATGGTAGTTGTTACGGAGCAAAATATAACTGATATAGTCTCCACGCCTTTCCTTTTCATCCTCCATGACTTAAAAATTGGCATCTTTATTTATAACTTTTACTTTCTCAAATATAGTATGAGTGAATTTTCTTGTGCACTTTCTTCTTCATCTGAGATCACTGCAATCTTCAAAACTACATATTTCCTCTCTCCAGGCATCCCATGCATACAGTTTTATAGGAGTGCTGGCTACTACTTCCTGTCCTTTGTGCTGAAGCCTGAGGGCAGGGAGATAGATGGGGTAGCATTCAGTTAGGAGGACTTCAGCATTTGCTGGGTTTCTGAACTTGTTTTTTTATACCCAGATTTTAATATCGCCCCCAAAAACCAGAGACTACCAGGGAGACCGAGTCACGCATGTAAAAACAAAGGGCTTTATTATGGGCTTATATAAGCTCAGGCTCACAGACTCCACCAACACACTGGATCCATGTGGAGCGAGCCCTGAGCATGGCGGGGTCGGGGCTTTTTTAGGGAGGGGGCGTTACAGGAAATGGTGACACAGGCACAGCGATCCAATCCCTACCCTCTATCAATACTGGCAAAAACTTTAACCATACATCGACACCCCCAGTGGGAGCCAATCACAACATTTAGAGCATTGACCAATCACAGAGTGGGCCCAGGACCCTCACGTAGGGCATGACTAGTCTTAACCTCCATCTTTAGGCCCGCCCTTAGAAATGTTAATGGTGTTAGCTGGCCTTTCCTGATTAAGTGTTACAAGGATGGTCCCTTCTTCTTTGGGCAACGTGTGCACTTCTATTGTCTAATGATTCTGGGAAGCCGATACCTATGCCTTCAAGGTCAGAGGGGAAGCTTGGATCAGACCTGCCTCCTTACAGTTTCATTCTTCTCAGATGGCATAAATGGTTCATTATCCAAACCCACTCATATTGTGAGGGTCTCATCTCACTCTGGTGCATTTCAGCTCATCATCCCAACACTAAGACCTTTGAGTCTTGCTAAAGAACACTGATTTTTCAGAGGCAGATAAGGATGTCTACTTAATTTTTTTTAACTTTCAAATGTGTTTCTTGCCTTTTCACCAGGTTACCTATTCACTTTAAAAGGTCATTTCTCTCCAAATTGGGTCTTTCGTAAATTTTTCAGTATTTCATTATATATGCTTCTTTATGTCATACAGGAAACAAGTGTTAGGGATTAGAGGCAAGACTACATCTCACCTGGATTTCTTTCTCCTTCCTCAGCTGCCTGTTCTTTTTAAGTTTATGGACTGATAGTATATCTTTTTTCCCTAATTTCTTGTGCCTTGTAATTTACTATTATTTCTTTTTACCTATGAACTTTTATTTATTTTTTAAATATTAGACTGAAAGAGATTTTACTTCATTTTAGCCATAAACTTATCATGTATGTACCATGTTACACAAGGTTAAACACAGTAACATCACATTCGCCTGTGATTTTTCAGAGAAGCCAAACCCAGAAGTAAAAAAATTCTTCATAAGTCTGAAAAGGTGAACCTGTCACTTCAATTGCGTAGTTATTCCTGCCCGAAAGATTGTTACCACTTACAAGATTCTTGAAAAGGCTGTGATGCCTAACGAGCTGACAACACTTAAAACAAGTGTTCACTGTGGGAGAGGTCTAAAATTCACACAAAATTAGGGTGAACTGTTCTGGCAAGCCAGCTTGAGGCACATGGATTCTTAAACCTGCCCAGTTCTTTTGCTTTATTCTCCTGGCCAGAACTCTTCATGATGAATAACATGTTCTCTGAGGCTTAATGCTTCCTGTGTCCTTTGTCCTCCTGCCTCAAAAGTCTTTATGTTGGAGAATCCCTCACATCCTGCTTTTTTTTCCCTCAAAGCAGAGCTTCTGGTGACACTCACTTTCAGCTGAAGGGGTTTTGTATTTGCAGCTTATTTTGTGGAAGAATATAGTAAATTGGTGACCTCCTTTTCTCTGCTATGTAGAGTTTATTTAATTGAGCCTTTAGATATGAAACTGGTGTGAATTAGAGGAGAGCAGAGAAGGGTTAAAGAGTCCAGCTGGGCACCGAAAAGTGAAAATCTCCAAATGATTCTGGAACTTTTACAAATCAAGAGGAGAAAGAGTTCATATGGAACCCTGAAGAGAAACATCAAAAGCTCCCTTTTGTCTGTCTCTCTTTCAATGATTTTTTTTACTGTTATCTTTTATAGGTTTCTATGGTACAGGGACAAGATTGGGAAGAATTTTAGGAAAATATTATAACATAGACATGAAATAATATATAAACACTCTGTGAAGTTTTTCTTTTTGAATCGGACTTGAGTTGTCACATTGTTCTTGTATTGCTTCAGTTGGACAGCATACGAATTACACGTAGGATCTTAGAGAAGCTTTCATAAAAGAGAGAATCAGGTAATGTTAACATTTCAGGGGCCTACATCTCCATCCATGCACTATTTCAAAAAACTCAGTCACTGTTTTCTTTTTTTTTAATGTTTTATTTATTTTTGAGAGAGAGACAACATGAGCATGGGAGGGTCAGAGAGAGAGGGAGACACAGAATCAGAAGGCAGGCTCCAGGCTCCGAGCTGTCAGCACAGAGCCTGTCCCGGGGCTCGAACCCACAAACAATGAGATCATGACCTGAGCCAAAGCCAGATGCTCAACCGACTGAGCCACCCAGGCGCCCCCAGTCACTGTTTCCTTTAACAATAATTAACATCCGAAATAAACGACCCCCAGTCACTGTTTCCTTTAACAATAATTAACATCCTAAATAAATGAACAAATACATTCCTGTCATGATTATTGACAAGAGATAGGAAAAATATGAAAGAATCATAAATGAAAGAATTTTCCAATTACTCTTCTTTCTTGTTCAATGTATTACTTTATTGTAAAGGTAGTTGTAGGAGATTTCAGATGATTTTGTACACTCAGCTTCTATCCCTTCTGATTGTGCTACTGGGATCCATTCTTAACCCCTTTACATACAGTGTTGACTACTGTTTTCTCCTTCTCCTAAGGATTGGTGGGTACAAAACCCAAACTTGGACAACCATATTCTCCGCTCCAAACTCAGATTTTAAATCTTAAGTGTAATGACATAAAAACTGAAATCAGATGGCTCTCTTTCATCCCAAAGGTAACTCTACCTTATATTATCCTAATAAATAAGATAATTTCTTCCTTAAATTATCCCAATAAAGATTGCCCACATTAGCCAAAGTCAGTTTCTGTTACTTGCAACAAAAGAATCCTAATTGTAACTGTGCTGAAAATTGATTATATGCTGCTAACTTTCTTAAAAATTATCTTCCTAATAACTATTATTTCCCTTTAGAATGAAATTCTTCTCTACCATCCACAGGACCATCATATATGGTCACACCAAATATTAACATTCCAGGGCCCAGGCCAAGGAGGGAGTGGAGACTATAGTTTAGCCTACAATTTTCTTGCCAAATCATCCTGGCAAAGGACTGCATCTGCCCATGAGGAAATATACTTTAAAAAAAATTTATACAAAGGCATCATTAGGTTTTCAAGCTATAAGCCGATGGAACTAATCTACCAAAAGGTGGTGTCTTTTCCTAATTAGCACAAAGAAGACATAAGGTAGTAGCTATCCACTTTCTAACACAATCAATGTTTTTTCTCTTTAAACACTTAGAATATTTTATCCATTTAAAGACCCTGTCTCTCACTTTCAAGATCTGCCTCATGACCATTTTTCTTTAAATGACTTTGAATAGGCAATAGGAAGACAATTTTTATATTGTTTCCATATTTATTTATTTCAAGATACTCATCTCTATCTGTTTATGCCAGTGTCTAGAAATGATTTTGATTCAGATGAGGAATGAAAGTGTCTCACCTAACTATAATGTCAGAAGTTGTAGAGAGAGAAAATAAATAGGTTAAAAGTCATAACATCTGTCTACTGACTTAAAGCAGTATTGTTGTGTTACGTATCTCTACATTAGATAAAAAGATTGATAAAGAAAAATTAGATATTGATTTACTTATCCAAAAAAGACATTAAAACTTTTTCACTACATTCAGATAGTATTGAAAAGAAATAATGCTTATTAACTCTAAAAAGTTTTGCTTTCAAATGATTTGGCATGATTGGACAGTTTCAATGTATTTAGCCCACTGGCAGATATGAGTTTGAATATATTCTCCTAGGGGCGCCTGGTGGCTCAGTCGGTTAAGCGCCGACTTTGGCTCAGGTCATGATCTCATGGTTTGTGGGTTCGAACCCCACGTCAGGCTCTGTGCTGACCGCTAGCTCAGAGCCTGAAGCCTGTCTTCAGATCCTGTGACTCTTTCTCTTTCTGACCCTCCCCTGCGCACACTGACTCTCTCTCTCTCTCTCTCTCTCTCTCAAAAATAAATAAAAAAACATTTTTAAAAAATGAATATTTTCTCCTAAAGAGGAGTTTCTCATACCAATGCATAAGCTGTCCTGTAATGAAAAATTAACAGAAGATTCTCAACCACAGTATGTATTGCACTCCAGCCATAATATAAATAAGGTACAACTTCAAGTATTTCAGAGACTCATGATTATCAGCATCTGCTTACTTAAATTTATATCACTGGTACACAGGATTTTATCTAGCATTTCAACATAGGGACAACTATCCTTTCACAGTTTAACATAGCTGACTAAAGTTTTCCTCTAGCTTATTTTATTTAAGTTTATATTTTATTAATCTCTCAGCATAAAAATTCAGCAGATTAAACTGGTGTGATAAGATGACTGTAGATTACAAAATAATCAAAAAAAGATTTGCCTTACACAAAAGCACCCAATGGTGTTTGTTATTTGAGCAGATCAGCATGAAATGAAAAGTGTGATCCTTTCACACTTAATATTAATTAAGTCTTGCACAGAGTTCACAGATATCTGAGAGAAGGAACACATCAACCAAAAGAGTAGTGTTTACATAAAATATATGGGAGACAAAAGGTGAAAATAACTGACTTCATGAATTTAAGCCTTAGATTAGCCCTGTGGTTTTATGGAACCCCATGGGTGAGTCTTTAAAATATTATGTAGAATTAAAAGAACTGTGATTATTAATAAACTGACAGTCAAAAGGGTTTGTTTAAATTGCTACCACAGAGTCATTATCTCTGAAGCTATACAACAGTTAGCCCTGATTCAAGTACCTAAATTTCCACTGAGCTCTTGATAGCATGGAGCTGAATTCATGTGAGACCAATTGGAAACATTTTTTTTACATCTGATAGGATATTATTTGTGATCAGTGAGAAAAAATTAGGAATATTCCACAGAATAATCTACACTTGACTCATGGTCCAAAATGATCTGTTTTCACAAAATGCACATAAACCATATTTTATTGTATTTGGTGAACAATAGCCCTTTTAGATTCTAACACATCTATAACCCTTCTAGTTTTTTTAATTTCACATTATTAATACAGCTTAATGGAGTCAGCGATCTAAATTACATTAATTATGCCAGCTTTTCATGGAGGTAATATTTAGATTCATGTTAATTTGCTAATATATGGACTTCTGTGTTTTGAAACAAACTATGTATGATTATTGACTGGCAATCTCTCATTTTGTTCAACTGCCCCAATTATCCCCCATAAATGTATCATTTGGAAAATCTGAAGGAAAATTCAATTCGTTTACCTATTTTTATCATTTGGCATTATTGACCATATCACCTTTGAAACCATAGTTTTCCTTGAGATCTATCTTAAATACAGTATCCTTGTGGCTCAGTTTCTGGTATATATATTTACCAAGGCTTCAACTTTCCCCTCAAGGCATATGAGTTCAAGCCTCTGAATAATCTCAATCCCCAAATTAACAGTACCATTTGGATAAATGACTATCTTAGCTATTGTAACTACAAAACCATTTACTCCAAATTTTTGCAACTTAAAACAACAAGTATGTGTTATTTCATAGTTTCTGCATGTCAGGAATCTGTATTAGACCTATCTGGGTACCTCTGACTCAAGATCTCTCATGAGGCTGTATTCAAACTAAACTATATCAGCTGAAGCTCTGATCTCACCTGAGAAGCTCACTTGAAGAGGGAGGGTAATGCACTTCCACGCTCACTGATGTAGTTGGCATGTAACAGTCCCTTGCCACACAGTGTCCACACAGCAGCTAGCCTTCCCAGGGCAAACACTGTGAGAGCAAGGGAGCACCAGGATAGAAGCTGAAGGTTTTTGCTTTTGTTGGTTTGTTTATGTTTTAGAGAGGGAGCGTGGGAGCAGGGAAAAGGGGCCAATGGAGAGAGAAAGAGAATCTCAAGCAGACTACATGCTCAGTGCAGAGCCCAATGCGGGGCTTAATCCCATGACCCTGAGATCATGACCCAAGCCAAAATCCAGAGTCAGACATTCAATGGATTGAACCACCCAGACACCTTTTTTTTTTGTTTGTTTTTTTACATAACTTTATCTCACATGCAACGTCTTACCTCGTCTGCTATATTCAACTCATGTGGAAAAATTTACTTAAACCCTGCCTACACTCAAGAAGAGATTACTCATAAGTGTGAAACACAGGAGGTGGGGATTATTAGGTGCCATCTAGAAGCTGCCTACTAAAACTACTATTGTCCAATCCAAAATTTTTAAGCCTGAACCTGTGATAGTCTCATCCAATGACACAAATGACCGTCTTTGTCTGTACTAACAGCCTCTCCATACCATCCCAGGTCAAGGATTCATGTATCTTTCACCTCTACTAAAACCCTGATATAACTTCTTGAGACTCAATTCTCCATTACATTTCATTTAGATGTGCCTTTCTCATTTCATAGTCAGACTCTTGATTCAGACTCTTGATCTTGATCTATTCGGTTATCTTTAATATTGGCTTTACCCCTGAAATTCATATTTCATACCACTGCCAGAATAACTTTCCTACCACACAATTTTATCAGGAGCTCTCAGTCTAAACCTTTCAGCTGTTTGCCAATTGCCTCTAGGACAGAGGCCAAGCATCTTAACCTGATGTCCCCTTGATTTTTGTTTATCGCTCCCTATTTTTCAATACTGCATTCTAACCAAATTAGCCCATTCACTTTATCCTATAACATGCCTTGAATGTTTTTAGCTTTATGTCTATGTTCACACAATTCTTTAACTTGAATGACTTTTCAATAATTCCTAATCCTAGCATCCTTCAAGATTCATTCAAATTCAATACCCTATTCATTCATCTTTTATTCACTTACTCATTCATTCAAAAAGTAAAAACACTAGTTGCTAGGTATGATGTACTACATGCATAAGTGATAATTAAATGCTGATTGCTTTAAGTTACACTTCTGTGGGTTGTTATTTTACAGAATTTTTGGGCCAGTGGTTAATGAACTGATCCCAGATCCAAATGGAAATGTCTGGTAGGCAGCTAATAAGTAACCTAAAACTTAGGAGAGAGGTTTATACTATAAACCAATCCCTATCAATTCAACTGAAAATGTTTTCCTTTCCCGGGTTTCCTATACATGATGTACCTAGACAACTGTGACAATTGTTATATCCAATCTCATATTGTGAATCATTTTAAATTCATAGATTCTCTGTCCCATCTAGATCATAAAAAATTTAACTATTTTTTGTGCTTTGCATATGCAGGGGCTGAAGAAAAATTACATTGATGGTTGGATAGTACCAAAGAAATAATTTTAGTCTACTTTACATCATTGATTAACCCGTGGATCTCTTACCACTCCATGTTTCTTTTTAATGTGCTTCTCATTTATCACATCCAAGTGATTCTAATAAAAAATACTTGAAAATCAATTTTTTCTAAAAGATACTGTTTGGTCCACTTGCCCCTTAGGAAATAATTAAATATCTGAATGACTTTATTCCTACAGTATAAATGTTTATTATAAAACATCCTTTAGCATTTCTTTTAGGAAATAAGAATTTAACCTCCTTAACCATTAATGTCCATCAAGGGATATCATGAAAACCTTATACATTTACAGCCAAATAAACAATGTCAAAGGATCAGAGTTCATCTGTTTGAAATATTATGGCAAACACTATGGCAGCCTAATCAATCACCTTCTTCTCCCATACCCTCCATTCTTTCTTTCCAGCAGAACTTGAAACTTGTTCAATTTTGTGTATGACCACAGACTCAAAAATTTAAACCAAGATTTTGCCACTTATAAGAAATGCATTGCAGAAAGAAAGGGGGAAAGAATTTACTGGGCAGGGGCTGAGAACCCCCATGCTCCAGTTCCGTAAGCCCTTACAGTTATAGTTTACCTTTTATATTGGCATAATTCCCAAACCACTTTCCATATTTCCCTCAGGATCACCAGGAAAGGAGGATACTTGTGATTCCCCAGGAAGATGAAACCTCAGACACACAGCAAGCTGGGAGAAAAGGAACCTTTAAGATCTAATTAAGCAAACTTCAAAACATCTATTTAAAAGATATAACTGAAAGTCATAGTAACTCAATAAAGCAAAAAGGAATTATCAAGGAGTTACATTTATCTGAAGGAGTAAACATTGATGATCTACAAAGAAATCGCAGCATTCACCTCAGGAAATTAAAATTAAGAACTTTGTTAAGATCTTTATCTTTTAGTGTATAAGGCATGAAGTTCCGTTTATGATGGATAGTCTTATTTTGTTAACACAACATACAAGCTACAAAAACAGGGTGTTGGAGAGACCCCTTCCCAGGAACCTATGGTAAAATGACAGGTCTGAATGAATCATTGTGTACACATGAGGCTTTCCAGTGATCAGTTTAGGAATAAACATGTAAATAAGTCCTAGGTGTTAACCATAAATTTCTTGGAGAAAGATAGGTTGAAGGTAATTTTTTGGTCAGAAAAAAATTATTCATACATTTACTTTGATTTTAAAATTTTTAAATTCATTTTATTAAAGTCACATACTTTAAAAACCAGTCCTCAAGATTTCAGCTTATAGCTTTATTATAATTCTATTAATAATCTAGCAAGACCCAATAATTGGTTTTTATAGGGCCATTTGATTAATGCTTGGTACCATTTACAAACTTAAACCACTTCAAATGTTTTAATCTGTATTTATAAATTAATGTATTCAAATTTTAAAGGATTTAAATTATTTTATTTAATACAAACTTTTTGAGTTCATAATATCTCTTTTATATTTAATAAACTTATTAGTATGATGAATCTTACACTGTCAAAAATGTTTCAGCATTGTATGTAAACTTAATCAGATTTTAATGTAAACTGCATATCAAAATTGATAACTTAATTTTATATTTTAAATGGGAATAACCAAGCTGACTTCTAAATCTTAGTCCACTGGAGATGATTTCTTAAAAATTACCATCATATAAAACATCAGTTATTTAACACTATATTAGTTATCTTAAACTTTTTGACGCTGAATTCTTAATCTCCCCAGGGTTGAAAGGTGGTTAAGTATTTAGGTAATAACTATGTCATAGCAGGCAACTTTGAGGAATAACTTCACCATAAGTTTTGATTGCTTAACAACTATGTATTTCAGCTATATCACTGTGTTGTGTTCTTCACAGCTTAGGTTATGATCTTGCAGTTTGTGGGTTCGAGCCCCGAATCGGGCTCTGTGCTGACAGCTAGCTTAGAGCCTGGAGCCTGCTTCAGATTCTGTCTCTCCCTCTCTCTGACCCTCCCCTGCTGAAGCTGTCTCTCTCTCTCTCTCTCTCTCTCTCAAAAATAAATAAAACATTTAAAAAATTTTTAATAAACAAATAAAAACATCCACATAATCAAGGTATGAAGTTATAGGGAACCATACTGGCAAACCCTGTTCTACATCAAATTATACCACTAGTTTCCTACATATACATAGCAGCGTATCCAGTACAAAGAGTTCCTTCAAAATACATTTCATGAAAACAAAGGATCTCTAGGCATTTATTATCCAATGGTTATGCACAAGTAATGAAAATAATATAAACAGAAGCTAAATAGCTTCCATTAACAGTGAGTCACCCTAATAAATAAGCAAATGGTCAGTTGGGTTATTGCATATTCTAGTTATCTATGAATGCATAACCACCCCCAAAGTTTAGTGGCCTAAAACATCAGCAACATTTGTTTCTCCTATGAAGCTGGAATCTAATCAGCTTGTCTGAAATCTGCTCAGCATCAGCTGGGGCCACTTGAAGGCAGGAGGTTGTAATCGTCCAAAGGCGCACCATTCAGGGAGATGCACACCTCTGAGGCTGCATCTCTCTATCTCCACAAGCTCTCCTCACTGACACTCTCCAGGATGATGGCTTCAGAGTGGCTGAACCTGTTACAGCTGCGTGTCCCAAGAGGGAGAGATGTAGGTAGAGGCTGTACCCCTTTTATGCCCTACCCTTGGAAATAACATAGATTTGCTTCCACGTCATTCTATTTATGAAGATTTGCCAGAGCTCAAGGACATGGAAACAGAGTACCTCTTGATGGAAGAGGGGCAAAAAAAGTATGTGGAACCAGGAATATTAATGCACCCATTTTTTAAAAAAAAAATTTAATGTTTATTCATTTTTGGAGGGAGAGAAAGAAAGACAGAACATGAGTAGGTAGGAGGCAAGAGAGAGAGAGGGAGACAGAATCTGAAGAAGGCTCCAGGCTCTGAGCTGTCAGCACAGAGCCTCAGGCCGGTCTCAAACCTCTGAATCGTGAGATCATGACCTGAGCCAAAGTCTGATGCTTACCTGACTGAGCCACTCAGCCATCCCTGCACCCATTTTTAATACAATCACTACACTCTAACACCATAGGTATTTCTCAGTTTAATCAAAGGTGATTTCTGAAAGAGACTGTTAGTCAAATCTTAAGGAATTCAAGGATCCTCGACTGTCACACTAAGTCTGTTTTTCAAAAAATAATGTATTTTAAAGCAGTCATTTCTGAAGTATAGTTTATATCAAGAAGAAAGAAATAGTTCTACTTAGAAGTTCTCAATGGCTTCACCATCTTAATTTATAAATACCCGCAATCCAGCCCTGTCTCCCTTATCTACATGCACAAAATAATCTTAAAAGGAAACATCATGGAACTTTCCATGACACAGAATTTGACTAAATAAACACAAATATCTTCAACCTCTTAAACCCCTCCTCAGGCTTAGATGAAAATAAGCTATGAAATAAACTCCAGTAGATTCTAACCTAGAGTAAAAATTAGCCTTGAAATTCTTGCTTTGAACTAAAATGCAAGCTCTTTTATGTCAGGTACTTCTGTTGTTTGTGTTGAGTACCCCATTCTAGTCCCCACCCTTCCTACAGTACTGCTTTGCAAATAATAAGGTGAATGCATGAATAAACAAAACTAGTATGTTTAGGATGCTTTAGTTTTTAAAGCACTCTCATATATTTTACCTCACAAGAACTTGTAACATAAATATTATTATTGGTCTCAATAAAATAGAAAAATCAATAAGGGAAGTGAACTTCCCAAAGTTATAGAAATCATGAAGTGTAAGAAATAAGACTTAGAACTCTAATATCCCCTTATTCAAAAACCCATACACTTGAAGACTTACAACAGGCTCTGGAGCACAGTAGGCATCATGAATACTTGTTAAAGGCATGCAAAGCATGGTAGTGTTTTTTTGTTTGGGGGTGGTTGGTTTTTTTTTTTTTTTTTTTTGCATTTCACATCCATGAAGCACAGCCAGATCAATACTAAACCATCCTGCACACCTAGAGAACGGATTTGAGGATTAACACAACAATCTGCACAACCTGAACCACAGAATTCAGCAGATACCCAGTGCAGGGAGGTGAATTCGGGGAGAGAGAAACCATGGAGGGCAGGGAGCTGTTTTTTGCTTACAGAGAGAGGATGGAGAGGGGGAAGGGTGCAGGAAAAGTGTCCCCCCCCACCAAAGCAGCTGGAGAGAAAGTGGAAAAGTGGAAACAGCCACTGGGACTGAACTAATATGGGAGAAAGGAGAGAGGAGAGGGTTTAAATTCCATTAAGACTATAAACATGGGGAGTGTAGAGCTGAAACTCTGCAGCTCCATACCTGGCAGAGCTCTGGTGGGAAGGGTGAATCCCCAGGGACAGAGAAAGAGGCCCAGAGGGGTCCTCAGGCTACATGAGGAGAGGCAGATGCCATGCTGGGAGGACATTTGGTAGAGGCTATGCAGCCACCCCACAGGCAAAGGTCCCAGCAGACCCCAGAGAACAACCACATTTGCTGGTACTGGAACAAAGACATTAAGGGTGAAACCTGGTGCGAGATGTGTATGGGATTTTCCATAATCCCTGAAATGCTGCTGCTACATGACCGTGTGAAATTTTTCTGAGGTAGATTGACACCCAGCTGCAGTCTCTGGGCATTGGCAGCAGCACGGT
Source organism: Suricata suricatta (assembly GCF_006229205.1). NCBI lineage: Eukaryota > Metazoa > Chordata > Mammalia > Carnivora > Herpestidae > Suricata > Suricata suricatta. Next base: position 86,174,263 of record NC_043701.1, read on the forward strand.
CCTGTGAATGTTCCTGGGTGCCGCTGGCACCCAGCCATGACTTGGTGAGACCCTCCCCCAGAAGGTCTGAGCAGGCCAAAGCCAGGGTTAGGGGTGCTTTGGGAAACACAGCCACATCTGAGATAAAACGCAGGAGGGATGTGCTGCCTGGCAACCTGATGGCTTGGTCACAAACGGTGTAAAAGTGTGGAGTGGATGGAAGCCAAAGACAAAGGACGGATGCACGATTCCTGACCAGGGAAACAGAGTTTCAATACTATAGACTGGGTAGCTGGTTGACACCCTTTGCACCTCTCCTGCACCCACAAGAGCCCCAACAATCCACCCCAGTAACCTGAGCAGCACCATCTAGTAGAGAACAGAACTGTTACACTAAGCCCCGCCCAAAAGGGCCAACCTCGCTCTTCAGGAACACTGCAAGTCTCTCTGCCTGCTTAGTTTACAGACCCCAAGTGCCTCATAGTTTGACTTCTAGGGGAAAACGATGTTATTTCCATTGTGTTTCACTCTGTGAGCTGGTCCATCTATTCAATTTTGTTTCCTTTTCATTTCTTTTTCTTTACAGAAAGAGAAAAAATTATTTTTATTTTCAATTTTCCTTAAAAATATTTTTAATTCTTTTATACTATATATTTCATTTTTTGTAAATTTTTCAAATTCTATCTTACTTCAACTATTTTATTTTATTCTATTTCATTGTATTCATTGTTTCAAAATTTCAAACATTTTCCTTTATTTTCCCTCCTTTTTTCTTTAATCTATCAAGCTCCTATCAATAACCAGACCAAAACATACCTAGGATCTAGCATCATTTATTTGATTTTTGTTTGTGTATGTGTTATTTTTAATTTTTAATTTATTTATCCTATTAATTCCTTTTTTTCCTTCGAAATGACAAAATGAAGAAATTCACCCCAAAAGAAACAGCAGGAAGAAACGACAAGTACAAAGAGATCTAGATCATACTGTGCATATTTTTAGATGATAATGCTATAAAACTCTAAATTGACCACAAGAAAATATTTGGAAAAATCAGGATACTTGGAGTTTAAGAACATCTTCCTGAAGAGTGAATGAATCAACCAAGAAATTAAAGAGGAAATGAAAAAGCACATGAGGGCCAATGAAAATGATAACACCACAGCCCAAAACCTCTGAGACACAGCAAAGGCAGTCATAAGGGGGAAGTATGTTACAATTCAGGCCTTCCTAGGGAAGGAAGAAAGGTCTCAGACACACAACCCAACCTTACACCTTAAAGATATGTAGAAAGAACAGCAAATAAAACCCCAAACCAGCAGAAGACAGGAAATTATAAAGATTAGAGAAGAAATCAATGCTATTGAAACAAAAAAAAAAGAACAGTAGAACAGATCAAGGAAACCAGAAGCTCGCTCATTGAAAGAATTAACAAAATTGATAATATTATGAGAAATCATATGCCAATAAAATGGACAATCTGTAAGAAATGGACAAATTCCTAGAAACATATAAACTACCAAAACGGAAACAAGAAGTTTCAAAGGGGCACATGCACCCCAATGTTTATAGCAGCACTATCAACAATAGACAAAGTATGCAAAGAGCCTAAATATCCATTGATGGATAAATGGATAACACAATGAACTATTACTCGGCAATCAAAAAGAATTAAATCTTGCCATTTGCAAGTACGTGGATGGAACTAGAGGGTAACATGCTAAGCGAAATTAGTCAGGGAAAGACAAATATCATATGACTTCACTCATATGAGGACTTTAAGATACAAAACATATGAATATAAAGGAAAGGAAGCAAAAATAATATAAAAACACGGAGGGGGACAAAACATAAGAGATCTATATGGAGAACAAACAGAGGGCTACTGGAGGCACTGTGGGAGTGGGGATGGGTTAAAAAAATAAGGGGCAGTAAGGAATCCACTCCTGAAATCATTGTTGCACTATATGCTAACTAACTTGGATGTAAATTTAAAAAATAAATTTAAAAAAATTTTAAATAAATAAATAACCCATACCCTTTCCACTAATTATTGATATGTATTACATATTTTAATGACTTCCGCTAGAATATTATTTCTGGTATGGATCTGTGCTTTGCTTGATCCTCACAAAAATACCCAAAGTAATCATCCTACATAAAACCATCATCCTCAGATGTTGTAGTTCTACTGTAATAATTGTTGTTAAATTTTCAAGTTCCTACATGTATAATCTTTTAGGTATTCATCTCCCATTTCATTCATTTGTTAACAGTTCTAATATAGACTCAGTGAATATTTTTCAACACTAATACTCTAGCATGTAATCGAAATGTCTTTTTGACGAAATATAGCTACAGTGTTCAGATTATGCAGAGTTTACAATGTTAAGGTTAGAAACGAAAGAAATTGTAAAAGAAAGGGCCAATAATTCATTGTTGCATGTTAACTTATCAAAGCAATGATAAATATTTAACACATGGAAATATCTAATAACAGAAACCAATTTTGTTACAAGGAAGGGCATACTCATATGTAATACATGGCCATAATTAGAGCACATTTACATATTTACCTTGGGGAACTTTTCTCAGGGAATTTAATTTGCATTTTGACCCAGAACTCTCTGAAGAGAGATATATAAAGAAAAATGGAAGATATTTTTTTCCAAATCCATGTAGGTAAGACTTCTGAATCTCTGAACCTTACTTTTCTTGCATATTAAGGAATGTTGAAAGAATTTAATGAGATACTGTGTTCATAACAAGAAAGAGATGCTCATCATGAGAAGTGAATGATATTATCCTCAGCATTCTCAAAGAACAGTGGAATGCCTGCCCCAGATCCAGGGCTCAGAGGAAGCTCCTTTATCGCTTTGAGTTCAGAGCAGGGAGGCCAAGGATGGGAGGGGAAGGAAATGCACCAGCAGAGTCTACATGGAAACATAGCTTCCAGGCATTTTCTGTTTGGAAAATGAGGAGACTGGAATTTACCTTTAGGATAACATGCTCTCTCTTCCTGGGAAAAATGCCCAAGAAGCCTTATGATTATACAAATATAAAGCAAACCCAGTGGGTTGTATTGGAACTAAGGTTCCCAAAAGCAGCTATAACACACCACTGTACTAGAGGGTCTTGGCAAGACTCCTTCTACATGCAGCCTTTAGGAACAAGTGTTCAGGACCAGAGCCTGAAGCCTATAGGGAAGGTCTGCACCCAGACACAGAGCTTAACTCTCCCTGTGTTCCAAGGATCAGTGAAAGAAGTCCTCACCCTGTGAGAAGGAGAGCAGGGAAGTACTAAAGCATTTGACTGGGTACCAACACAGACAGGTCAAGCTTGGGGCACCAGGAACAGGAACAAGGCATCATCTCTGTGCAAGGACAGGGACAGGCAGAATTGTATGATGAAGTCACAAACAAAGCAAGATCCCGGCTTCCGGGAATTGGCACAAACAAAAAGCTTTGGGTGATTCTGAGCCACGATGCTGCCCTAGATTCTTTACTTTCCCCGTCTCCAGAACAGTCCCGTTGCCCGAGCCTGAAGTAGCACACAGTCTGCACACGGGAGGGAGAAGTGGTCTTAGCCAGAGGGTGCTGGAAGGATATAAAGGTAATGCAAAGGGAATCACTCTAATTATCCTAAATTGTCCCACAGATGAAAGACCAGGAAGCCTAGATCAAAGCTGCTGCTTAAATCCATTCCTGCCAACTGAAAACAACCACTAGAGGCTGGATCTCATCTCAGTCCTGAGAGCCGCTGCTGGCAGGAGTGTTTTGCAACCAGGGTCACACTGAAGAAACATCTGCTGAAAGCTGGTACCAGGAATAGCTGCTGAGGGTGACCTGAAAAGGCCCGTGCCATGGGGCGTTGCGTGGAGCGGCAGGAACTAACATGCTGAGCACCAAACATTTGCCCGTGCAGAGACCTCTGGCTCACTCTGCCTTACCCTGTGATTACCTGTGCACGGGGAGAGAGAAGTTATTCCTCCACCTAAGGGGAGGGTGGAAATCGTTTTTCATTTTCTTTCTTATTACAGAAAAGGAACACGTGTTCATGTCAATGTGAAAGACCTGGACATCACTAGCCCCACATCTCCAGCCCAAAGAGGATCAGACAGGGGAAGGATATATAAGACATTCTAGAAAGATCATTAAGAATAAATAGGTTTCACTATGTGTGGTATATCAAGTCATCATGTTGCACACCTTAAAAATATACAATTTGTATTTTAAAAAAAATAAATGAAAAAATATAGAATGAATAGGCTTTGGAAAGTGGGGTTTTTTTAAGCATTATTATTTTTCTGAGCCTCTTTTTTTTTAAAGCTATTCTTTTTTTAAATTTTTTTAATGTTTTGTTTATTTTTGATACAGACAGAGACAGAGCATGAGAGGGGGAGGGGCAGAGAGAGAAGGAGACACAGAACTGGAAGCAGGCTCCAGGCTCTGAGCTAGCTGTCAGCACAGAGCCCGACGCGGGGCTCGAACCCACGAACGTGAGATCTGACTTGAGCCGAAGTCGGAGGCTTAACCGACTGAGCCACCCAGGCGCCCCAAGACTGAATTAGTTGTATCTAACTCTAGAGAACATGAAAATTAATTCTGAAGCTTTTTCAAAGGTGGTAGTATTCTTGTTGTTGTTGTTGTTGTTGTTGTTGTTGTTGTTGTTGTTGTTAAAATCCAATTAATCCTGGGCTGTTTCTATGCATAATTGACTTTTTCAGGTTTGCCTGGAATATAGGTATTCTGGTTTAGGTCACTCTTTGTTTTATTAAAATTAACACACCTTTAGGATGCCTGGGTGGCTCAGTCAGTTAAGCATCTGACTTCAGCTCAGGTCTGAGTTGGAGCCCCACTTCAGGCTCCATGCTGACAGCTCAGAGTCTGGAGCCTGCTTCATATTCTGTGTCTCCCTGTCTCTCTGCCCCTCTCCTGCTCATGCTCTGTCTCTCTCTCTCTCAAAAATAAAATAAACATTTAGTAAAATTAACACACCTTAAATAAACTCCCTAAAACTTTGTTAAGTTTTAAATGTGTTTCGAATCTTCACAGAGAGTCGTTTTGGGCGGGGGGGGGGGGGGGGGGGAGGAATCTGAAACCAACACTCATGACCAAACCTTTTTTAAAGCAAGAAATATAAATTAAAAAACTTAATTTAAAATGTATTTTAATATTAAGATTGAGAATCTGGATTTACCTCACATGAAAGCTTGTAGCATAATTCTAACAAATTAGTTTAATCTATATTTTCAAATAAAAAGAGTAATAACAGCTCTTTGAAGTAAACATTATAGAGAGATTTTTAAAATAAGATGAGAGCAATTTGACCAAACTACTTTATTTTTCTGCTCAGTTCAAAGCCTGACTCAAATCGAGAGGTCACATGGTGCTCTAGATATACCGTTGGGTTTTCTTTTGTCTTGTTACTCCTCCACTCACTCCTACCTTCAGGAATTTATAACATTTCAGGAGGAGGCAACACAGACCTCCCTCTCCTTGAATGGGAGAGGATATTATGCATTCCTTAAGTATGTGCTGGTAATTATAATTAAGGTATTTTGCTTAAATTTTGCTGGAGATCAACCTGGGTAGTCATTCCACTATGCTAATATACTCATTAAGACTGTCTATGCTTAGTTGTTGCATTGAAAAGCTTCCTTTCATTACCTTTTGATGTTGTTTAAGATGCGAATACATAAAGTAAAACCTGGTGTGGCTCTCTGTGGAGTACACTTACACACATGGTTATAAAATGTCTAGGTTAGCCCCCAAATAACAATCACAACCAAAAAGTAACTCAGGTGCTTAGCCACACACTAAATATCTGAAGTGGTAAAAGTAAGTACACCAAAGTGTTTCCAAATATATTTTTTAAATGTCACACAACACAGATTTTTAAAATTCCTATTTTGTATTTCAAATTTTAAATAATGTGTATTATTTTATTATCAACAAAGCACGCATTTGTTTAAAACATAAAAAAAGTTATATTATCAATGGAATATATTCAATAACCACTTAGGTAAAGTTTTACTCTTAAATCTAAAAGAAGTCAATCCACAGGGGCCGCTGGGTGGCTTAGTCGGTTAAGTGTCTGACTCTTGACTTTGGCCCCAGTCATAATCTCACTTTTCATGGGAGGGAGGCCTGCATCCGGCTGTGCACTGACAGCACGGATCCTGCTTGGAATTCTCTATCCCTCTCTCTGCCCCTCCCCCAATGCTCACACACTCTCTCTTTCAAAAAATAATAAACTTAAAAAAATGAATAAAACAAGTCAATCCCCTTCCAAAGGGAGGAGGAAAGACAAAATTCCATCAATGGCATTATTTCTTGGTGTATCATAATATGACAATGAAATCATATTCTACCCAGTCCGAGAGATTCTGGTCCACTGTGCGAGAATGGCAGATGCCTGCACAGCTATGGTTAGAAGCCTCCACCTGAACTGTCTTGGTCACAGTTTTAATCATCCTTCCCTGAAAGCTTCTAGCCTCAGCCACTGACTGTACTAGAACCAGTTCTGACCCACAACAATCTGTGTGTAAGCTGTGGGTTACCGACTTCAACGCACCCCTTCTCCTGCCTCTGGAATACTGCATTTCACCTTGCCAGGTCTTTCTAAAATCACAAAGTGAAATAAAATTCGTGGGCTCCTAATTACAATGAAACTGCTCCCTGGTGGTCAGAATCCTATTGTTTCTCAAGGAGTCACTTCCAATGAAGTCAACAAAACTGAATAATATATTAATCTCAGGACCATGGCTGTCTCCTGTCTTACATTGGAACAACTATAAGGTGTCATTTAAGCACTCCTTTTTTTTAATGTTTATTCATTTTTGAGAGAGAGAGAGAGACAGAGTGTGAGCAGGGGAAAGACAAAGAGAGAGAGGGAAACACAGAATCTGAAGCAGACTCCAGGCCCTGAGCTGTCAGCACAGAGCCCAATGTGGGGCTCAAACCCACCAACTGTGAGATCATGACCTGAGCCAAAGTCGGATGCTTAACTGACTGAGCCACCCAGATGCCCCATCATGTAAGCATTCTTACTTCAGGTAACTTGAAGTCTACCTTCTGAACTGGCATTTTTTCATCCCTCAAAGTGAGCAATCTCTTGACCAACATTCCAAACATTCAGTATGTTAGTGGAAGCAAACATAGAACCAGGACTAGGAGCAGGACCAAAACTCTTATGTCCTAAATAAGTGTAACATTTCCCATTGGGAAACATTTTGTCCAATTCTCTCTCTCACTTCTACCAAGTTATCAAAAGACAAAGCTCCCCTTCAACTCTACTCTCTCAAGAAGAATGTGAATGTAGTCCCTTTTCCTGGGCAAGTCTCAAGGCTCTGGCCACAATCATTGGAAGGTATTTTGATGGTAAGCGCAACAATCAAACTGTAGATCCAAGTGATTGACTTTTATAAATTGTTAGTTGTCTTTTAAATGTGCAATTGAGTTGAAGAAGTGAATTATTTTATTTTATGTAAAGGCACATGGAAAAGCATGGAAATTTTCCCATAAGAAGAAAATGATTGAGGAAGGCAGATATCTTCTACACTGCATTAGATAGCTTCTGCATTCAAATAATATCTTCCTCGAGCTCCACTAAGTTCTTCCCATACACAAAAACGTTTGGGGTATTCCATTTCTCATGAGTGATTACATGAGAGAGACTATTAAACATTTCTAGAAATGAGAATCAAAGAGAGCAAGTGGTATAAGAATCATAATGGGAGAGTAAGAAAAATACCTAGAGGGTCCCAAAGGGGACACCCAGAAAAGAGGGTAAAAAATGACATCTTGGATTTGCAATGAGGAGACAGAGAAAGATTAGTCACTAAAAAAAATTGGTATTTTTCTCTGATTTTTTCCAGAAAGATGAGGGAAATGAAATTCTGATATGATTCACCTGCTAAAAATAAAAACTCACTGGAGAAAAAGCAACTGCTATGTGAATGAGTACGGACTCGCCAGAAGCCAACATTAGAGCAGCATCCTACTGGGAATAGAATAACAGCTAACATTTATTGAACATTTGCTAAGTGCCAGGCCCAGTTCTAAACACTTTATATGTATTACCTCATTTAATCCTCATAATAACTCTACGAGGAACTGAAGCCAAAGAAAATCTGGGAACAGAGTATGGGATGCAGGATAGAAAATCTCTCCCGGCACTTGGCAGTTGATGACTGATCTGGTGTCATACTCAGTGTGGGATTCCATGAGCCTGGACATTGTGGGATTCTTGATCAGCTTCTGCAGGCTGCAAATCCAATGCTTCATGTTCAAGAGAAAAACAAAACAAAACCTCTTTAATGAAGTATATGCAGCAAGGAGCACAGAAATATCTAGTGTATTTCCCAGGAGCTGATCAAAGTCAAATATAATATTGAGGACAGTTCTGACAAAGACTTCTGTTAATATTCAATAAATAGTGACCACTTCAGCCTTGTGTTAAGAAGAAAAAGAAGTTGTTCAGCCAAAGGATTACATATATAAATGAGTGGGAAGATGGAGCCACATCTCTGAGAAAGGTGTCTCATGACCGGATAGGTGTTTTTTTCCTTTGGCTTAAGTTTTAATGGAAATACTGACCTCTAAAATGTGGGGCCGGGCACAGGGAACATACAAAATCTGTAAAGAAATGACAATAGAAAATACAAAGCAAAGATATATTGATAATGAAGATACTTGTTTTCACCACTTTGATTTTTTTGAGCTTCCATTTAGATAAGCAAGAAATATACACAGAAAATAGGTTAAAGCCCAATTTTTCTAGTTAAAAAAAAAAAACACCCACACCCATCCAGCACTTCATAAAGGGTGGCTTTTCTCTTTTATTTCAATTTTATGCAAAAATTTTTCTCTGCTCTCTCAGCAGTATTCTTTACCCTTTTAAATTTCCAAACTGTTCTGAAGCTGTTTTATGATTGTTTTCAAAGACTTCTGGTGAAGTATTGGAGGGTGTGTGTGTGTGTTTGCTCATACACACACAAGTGCATTCATGTGTGTTTTTAACAGTAAAAATAAGAAACTACCTTTCCATTTGGGTTAGAACTGAGATGAAATGAGGAATGGCTGCCACCAAGCAGAAAATGTGCTCACTTTATGTGTGCCAGTTAATTACGACACTTCAGAGGCGCTTCCGAAAGGATAAGGCAAGCTGCATAAATTTAGCTGTAATCCAGGCAGGCAAAACTAATTTGCAGGGGATGGCCTTATCTAGCCGCTGCAGCTTTCTCAGAAAATTAACCTTGGATATTTGGGCCCAATTCAGAAAGTGTTTGATTTTTTTTTCCTTTCCCTGCTCAGCATAAGAGAATTTTTGAATTCAATACAATACCTGACTTTTAAGAGGCACGATGAATGCTGTAGGCAGTTCAGAGTTATTACTGACAAGCAAAAATATATATTTTATATATACATATGGATGATTGTCCTTCATGCCCATTATCCTGCCTTCTTACATGTGCATCAGAGGGTTTATCAGTGTAGGTATAGGGGGTTTCTCGGATTAAGAAAAGGATGCACCTCATTTTTTATGTACTTAGAAAAATTTATCAAAGTTCATTGCAGAATAAGTCATGCATACTGACTTGTTCATTCCAGTAGAAATGAAGAAATCCCCATAAAAATAGAAGTTTAATGAAATGTTGGAGCCAAGTCTTGCCTGTCATTGCAATTATCACTGATTTCGATTCTGCCTTGGTCTCCCACTATTAATTAATCTCACACAGTACAGTTAAAAGCTTGCCATATTTTTCTTTACTATGCAATCGTTTATTCAGTCAATAATTACTGAAATCCACACGCCTTCATATGTTTTCTTATTTAAGCCATATACTCAACTTGTTTGTATTTCACTCATCACATCATTGCAAGAGGCAAAGATTCATATGTCAATACTTCCAATGTGTTTTTAAATTTCTCAAAGCCATGGTAGTCTGTAAGCATCCATAGGATTCCAGTGTTTCCATGGTAAAAATTAAGGTTTCTCCCCCCCCACAAAAAAAATTGTTTTAATAATACCTATAGAATTCAACAAATACAACTAGTTCCTGTTTTTCTAAATTTTAAACTGAAAACCCAAATGTTATTGACCAGCTTTAATAATAAATTCATAAGAAGCCCCATATGACTATCAGTAATGGCTGAGCTAGAACTTTAATGAAAAGGTTGTTTTAATATCCTATCTATAATATGATTATTGTTTCATTCATTTCAAAGCAAAAAAGTTACTTATTCTAAAGTACCATGAACTCAATTAGCATTAATCATTCTTGATGATGTCACAATTAGGGAAAAAGGAGCCTATTTATAATAATTTTAAAACACAGATTGCACACTGAATCATGAAATGAGAAGCAATGACTCCCATTTGGATCTAAATTTACCTCATGCTTGTTCAATAGCCAGGGCTAAATGTTATGGCTATTTATAGTTACACTCTAGGGTGAAAAGGGGGGGATGAGATGTCATAAAGAATCATACATAATGCATAAAGACGCACACTGTATTTTATGAGAACTGAAAAATTTAAGAAACTCTGGCTGAAATATGGAAATGTCGCATCAAGTAAAACTTTCTCATACACAATAATGTTCATAAAAATTTAGCAGACAAGAACACGATAAACCCTCAAAGCATCTTGGTCTGACCTGCATTTCTTCTACATATAATATATTTTAATGAGGAATTGAGTAAATACATCGAGGCTAAGTTTGGAAGTCACCGGGAAGAAGATATCACCACGGATGCCAATCCATTAAATATCTACCGTCTGTGGAATCGAAACTACAAAACAACTAACAAGATGTTTATTTATATACTTTTACTTACCAATAAACCTTTTGTAACCAGCTTTTTTTTTAAAGGCTTTAGTTTTTTTAAAGCAGTTTTAGGTTTACACAAAATTGAAAAGGAGGTAACCGATTTTCCATATTCACCCCTACCCCCACACAAAGCAGAACCTCCCCCATTATCAATATCACTCACCAGAATGATACATTTTTTACTAAGGGTGAACCTGCACTGATACATCATAATCATCCAAAGCTGACAGCTTACCATCGAGTTGTAACTGACTTGTGAAGGATATTTTCTATCTCAGCCAATTTCTAAGAAATTGATCAACTTGATTATAAAGAGAGAGACTCAACTGACTACAACAACACAAAACAGAGCAAGGTTCTGTAATCCATCCCACTGTGCAGCAGTCACCCACAACATTGTAAATCCTTTGAGGTCAGGAGATTCTATGTATCCACTTTGATTTCCCCTAGGGACTAAATCAGTGTCTACAACATAGAAAACACAAAGAGAATGCTGGCCAGATGAATGTGCAATTGAATAAATAAATGTATGGATGCTGGGTGAATAAATGAAAAACATCATTAGGTTGTTTAACTTACAAAGATACCTCTATGGTTTATCACCTCAGTGCTCTGAGAAGCTCTGGGGTGTCCTTGCTGGTGGCTCAAGGGTAAAGGACCTAAAATCACACCCACTAGCTCCTACTTTTATTCCCACCACCATCCCTTTCCTCTCACCCCACAAACACCCTTCTCGTATAACTTCAGCAGGAATCACTCAAATTTTAAAAGTTTATGAAACATGGTGATGCTTTGAAAGAACACTTCAAGTAACAGTTTGATTTACCTGAAAATTCCCCACAACACTACTGGTATATAAAATACATGTTTTCAATTTGTTCAGTCTTTCTAAAAAGGATGTATTAATCTTATCACGTCACGTATGCTACACAGAATGTGGTTTTTGTTTTCATTTGTTTGGCTTAAACAATTATATTTACTGTTTCATAGTTACAAACATTTCCATCCTTTAGACTTCATTTTCCCAATTATACTAAAATGATCTCGCATAATTTACAAACCATTCCTAAGCTAAAATTAATCACATAACTCTTCCATAGATTTTCAGAATTTACTAAACCAAATGGTTTTCATTACCACAACATGCTTCTTTTATTCAACCAGCATTTATAGGTTTCCTACTATGAGCTGGAGTTTTGCATAACACTGGAGGTAACAGTATCTGACCTCACAGAGTGAGTGCTATTCATTTGCTTTCTGAAATCTGGAGAACTTTTACAAATATTTAGAATCATAAGCATATGCAGTTTATAGTAAACAGCTCAGCTACAGTTTTGCACATATATTTAAAAAACCATAGCATTCCTCAAATTTTCATCCTTGCCCCTCTTATTCGGGACATGGCAGAAGTCACAATGGAATGCAGGTTGTAGCAGTGATGATCAAACTCGTTATTTAAGAGAAGCATGCGGGGGCGCCTGGGTGGCTCAGTCGGTTAAGCCTCCGGATTCAGCTCAGGTCATGATTTCAAGGTTCATGGGTTCAAGCCCTGCATTGGGCTCTGTGCTGATAGCTCAGAGCCAAGAGCCTGCTTCTGATTCTGTGTCTCCCTCTCTCTCTGATGCTCCCCTGCTCTGTCTCTCAAAAATAAATTTAAAAACATTTTAAAAATTAAAAAAAGAGAGAGAGAAGCATGCTAAGAAAGGGAATGGTGCATCTTTTCAAAAGTGGGATCCAAAATCCACAAATATAAATATAAATTTATGTGTTTTATTCAGACACACACACACACACACACACACACACACCTACTCCTTATTTCTACACCTTCGTTTAGGACAAACACCTTGTTTTACTTCTCATAGAACTTCAAGCATTGCCAATAATGATACTGAAGAACATAGTCCCGATTTGTCTGATATACTGTAACACAGAGTAGTGGCCTCCAAATTTGTGTACATATTACTCAGAATGTGTCCAAGTGGATTACTTCATTGGAGTGCAGGAATACCAATATTAGTACTTTAACATATATTTATGTTTATCAAAACAATTAAAGTTCACTAATCATCAATACACCGATTGCTATTGGTACTTTCCCTGGTCTACATATCGAAAGTATGGGTGCTGCCCTGCAGTGAGTGAGTTATTATGAGGAAACAATACCATGTGCAGGGGCAGTAAGATTACTTTCTCTGTCATTCTTTCTGAGCATATCATGATACATTATGGCTTATACATGCCCTGTAATATTAATTTATTGATCATGTAGCACAAAGCAGTCAACCATCATAAAATGCACATAGGAATTCAAAGCTTGGGGACACTACAATCTCAAGTACATGGCAATAGCTGGACAAGCACCCTTACTCCCCGCATAAGCTCTTCATCAGTCACGTTATAAGACCAAACCATTTGCCAAAATGTCAGCCTAAAATATCCAAACTTATAAGGCTACTTGAATGATGGACTTATATCTACTCTGGGCAACTATGTTCTGTTAAAGAAAACAAAGTAATTGCTAAAAGACTATTATCTCTTTACCTCCCATTTTTATATATGCTATACATAAAGTAGTACAGCCATATAATTTACACATAAATAAATGAATAACATGAGCCATGCACAAATTTTTTATTAATGGGTTTGCACAATATAAAAATGTTAGAGCCCATTGACCCAGTAGATTACATTACATTGTTACCAGGGTCCAGGAGGAAGACACAAATGCCCCTTTCCACCTTGGTAGGAATCCTAAAACCCTCCTATTTCCACAGAGAGGATAATGACTGAGAAAGAGACACAGTAATTACAGAAATAAGACACTCCAGATTCTATTATACATGGTAGCATGCCTCTCATTTGAGCTTCCCACAATAAAATAATTGCATGGATAATGCGCTTTCACCATCCTCCTCCAAAGAACTAAAAAAAAAAAGATTTAAAATACAGATAACTATTAATCCCTTTTATTTAGCCTTCTATGTGATAAAGAAGGAATCTGGAAAGAGATGAGTATTTATTTACTTTTTATAATGTTTTTTTTTAATTTTTAAACATTTTTATTTATTATTGAGAGACAGAGAGACAGAGCACAAGCATGGGAGGGGAAGAGAGGGGGAGACACAGAATCTGAAGCAGGCTCCAGGCTCTGAGCTGTTGGCACAGAGTTCAACGTAGGGCTCAAACCCACAAACGTGAGATCATGACCTGAGCCGAAGTTGGATGCCCAACAGATTGAACCACCCAGGCATATCTAATGGTTATTTATTTTTGAGAGAGAGAGAGAGAGAGAGAGAGAGATTGCAAGAGGGGGAAGGGCAGATATATATTGAGAGAGAATTCCGAGCAGGCTCAGTACTACCAGCACAGAGCCCCACATGGGGTTCAATCCCACAAACAACGAGATTCTGATCTGAGCTGAAATCAAGAGTCAGACACTTACCTGACTGAGCCACCCAGGTGGTCCAAGATTTATTTACTTTTTAAAGCTTCATACAAATAAACCTTCAGTGCCTAAGCTTAGTGGTAAGTCAAGTTCCATTACTTAAAATGTTAATGTGATTCCACTTGGGTTTTGGGTTGGGGCACCTGTGCCCTTGCAAGTGGGCATGTTAGATAATTGGGATGGGTCTTTATAGTCTGGCCACACATCCCCTCGGTCTGGGGAAGCCACATTTTGGCTGACATGTGCAGGCTTTAGGAAGACTGACAATTGAATTAGTCTCTAACTAGAATTTAAAATACACTCTTTATTTAGGTCTAAAATTTCTCAGAGGAACATTTTTAGTTCAGGCTTAGTATTCATTCACCATGCTTTGCCCTGAACCTGTAATTTGGGTCTGTGTCCTAATTACCATCCTCTAGATTCACATATTTAACACTCATAAAGTATTGGAGGAGACAGAATTGTAAATGGACAGTAAAGAAACGCTGTGACAAGAGACATAATAGTAGTGTGAACAGAGTGGTACAAAAGCAACCAAAGGCTGACTGACTAACTTGGCCATAATGACTCAAGAAAGTTTAGTGTCATGTTATATTCTGAATAGGTCTCCAAGGACGATTTACATGAACAAGGGTAGGTTGATCAGGTAATTGTCTGGGCTGGGCTGGGGCTCTACCACCTCTGCAAAAGAATGAGGCGTGGGTATTCACTAGGATACTAAAAACTTTTCAGGTGGTTTAGTATGGCTGGAAATTGCATGGGCAATGTTAGGGCACAGAAACAAAGAGAAGACAGGGATAGAGTGGCAGTAGATGAGGCCAGTAAGACAGATCAAGATGAAATTTTAAGAGGCTTTTAATATTTTTGAAGAATTTCAATTTTATCCTGGGGTACTACAGAACCATCACTGATTTCTAATTATGAGAATGCGTAGCTTTCCTTTTTTCCTTAGAAAGAGTTCTTCCAGGCATCTGGTTCTCATTTATTTTTTAACTTCTGACCCAGTATTGACTCTGAGTTTTGAGTCATGTGTTTCTGAATCCCTGACATTTTACGAAGTGGTTGACCCACATCTCTTACACATGGACTTTAGAATGTGCTCTATCAGTTCTAGTTACCTCTGTTGTCTAGACCATGATATCACCACTCCAACCCTGACTTTGGCTTACATTAAAATATATAAATATATTTGGATAAACTCTCAACAGTCCAATTGGGAATATCTTTGGGCATTACACTTTTCAGATTCAAAAATTTGTATCAGTATTTAAGAACTTAAACATTGTAGAAATGTATCCAAAGAAAATTGAAACAAAATATAAGTATTTTTTAATCTCAGTAATTAGGAAAGAAAAATAAGAACATGTTTTTAATCATTTTTTTGTTTTATTACTTCTATAAAATCATAATGAAATAAATTCCCCTCTCTACTCCTTGGCGGGGAGGCATATACCTTTACAGATATGGAGGGAAGTCATGTGGCTGTCATTGAACAACTCTGCTGGCACCATCACTGTTAAAAATGCTTTTGCTGATGCATAGAGGCACATGTACCCCAATGTTCATAGCAGCACTTTCAACAATAGCCAAATCATGGAAAGAGCCTAAATTTCCATCAACTGATGAATGAGTCAAGAAGATGTGGTATATATATATACAATGGAATACTACATGGCAATGAGAAAAAATGAAATCTGGCCATTTGTAACAAAATTGGTGGACCTTGAGGGTGTCATGCTTCTCTCTGAGAAGGACAGATACCACATATTGTCACTCATAGGTCTAACAGGAGAAACCTAATAGGTGACCACAGGAATGGGAAAGGGAGGGAAAGAGTTGGGGAGAAGGAGTGAGGCAAACCATGAGAGACTTTTGAATTCTGAGAAAAAACTGAGGGCTGAAGAGGGAGGGGGAATCAAATAGGGGGTTGATGGTCATGGAGGAGGGCACTTGTGGGGAAGAGCACTGAGTGTTATATGGAAACCAACTTGGTAATAAACTATGAATAAAAAAAGAATGCCTTTTTTAAGTTTAATTAATTAATTAATTATTTAGTTTGAGAGAGAAAGAGAGAGTGCAAGTGGGGAAGGGGCAGAAAGAGAATCCCAAGCAGGCTCTGGTGCAGAGCCTAATGTGGGGCTTGAACTCAGAAGCCATGAGATCATGACATGTGCTGCAGTCAGACACTTAAGTGACTGAGCCACTCAGGTGTCCCAAGAATTCTTTATGATGATGTGCAGCATACAGCACTTTGGACTGCAGGAGGTCATGGAGGATAGGATCATTGCAGCAGAAAAGTTGGATCACTCCGAAAACTGTGCATCATCTTGCCCTTTCCCCCCTCTCAATCCACCACTTTTGGACACACCAACAGACCACTTATCAGTTATAATTAGGCTGGCCTAAGAAAAACTTAACTTACAGGTAACACTTTATACCTCCTTATTTTCCTTGCCTTCACTTTTAATGTTTGCAGTTTAGTTACAGAAATTGTCAAAAATATCTTCTATAGTGACTTTTAAGGAAGCAAACACACTAACTATGATAACCAAGGGACTCTTAAAGGTAACTAATTGTTAACAAATTTTAAACATTCATTACTTAAAAATATTACTTTCACCAAATAACTCCTGTACTTTTCACTCTTTTAAGTAACACTTTTCAGAGATTGCTTTTCTAGAATTCAGCCATGCTGGTATATAGTAAAAAAAAAAGGTTTACTAATGAGATATCAGAACACCAAGTGGTTACTTTTTAATTTAGCCCAAGGTAAAATTCTGTAGTTTAAAGCCAGTGATCCATTGTGAAATTCAATTTCCCAATTGCTTAATTAATGTATGTATACAACTTAATTATATTTAATATAGTATGCATATTTGAAATGCAGTAGGCTTGCAAATAAAAATCTAGGACAGGATTCCAAAAATACCTGAGATTTTTATGTTTTTCTGAAAACAATCAGCAGGCATTAAAAAAATTAATTTTCTCTTACCCATTGTAAAGTATGTACCATTAAAAGACCAAAAATAGTTAGCCACTTACTGGTAGAATATAGAAATTAATAGACTACACTGCTTCCCCAGCCCCCACCACCAACATTCTTGTGAAGCTAACTCACCTATTTATGTCCTCTAACTAGCTTTTATAAACATATGCATTAATAATTAACCTAATTTTCTTTGCCATTTATTATTTATTTGACAAATTTTAAAAAATAATGCTAGGTAGAAATAAATACTAGTGACAAATTAAAGGGACAGCTCGATTATATCAGAAATTAACACTCTAAAGTCACACACAAAATTCTATACTGGCAACCAAGTGACAGTATCCTTGATGTTGTGGAAAACTATTTACAATAGGAAAAAAATTCTACCATAATGTTCACCTCTGATGTTTTGGCATCAGGACATTGAAACAAATTCTGTAATACTATTAAAAATCAATTTTGAGGGGAGCCCAGATGGCTCAGCCAGTTGAGCATCTGACTATTGATTCTGGCTCAGGTCATGATCCTGTGGGATTGAGCCCCCCATCAGCTCCACACTAAGTTTAAGATTCTCTCTCTCTCCCTCAACCCCTCTTCCCAGCTCTCTCTGTCTCTTTCTCTCAAAATAAATAAATAAATAAATTTTTTAAAATAATCAATTTTGAAAATAGTGTTGGTACAAAGAACATAATTATGAACTGTAAATTTTTGAATGGAAAGAGCATAGATTTTAGGTTGAATTTGACCTAAACTCACATCCCCACTCACTCACTTACCCCTTTGAGCCTAAATTTCTTCATCTAGAAGATATCTGCTCATTCATTTACTCATTCATTCAACAAAATATTCACCTTACAACCACTTGGGAAAGTACTGTAGAAAGCTCTGAAGACATATTATGTGTATGATATCTGCATCCTGCCCTCCTGGAGCTTACTTTGTAGCTAGGGAAACAAATATTAGACAGCTAATTATTCAAATATATGTTTAATTACCATTGTGACCACGGTACATGAAAAGCACTTGACTCTCTAATCTAGACAGTCAGGGAAATCTCCAGGAGGAAATGATATTCAAAATAAATTTGAACTGACAGGGAGTAATTAATTATGCATATTGGGAAAGAGGGGCCCAAAGAGGAAAGAAAACAAACAGAAATGGTGTAAGAGCAGGAAAAGTCTCTGCTTCTTCAAAGAACTGGAAGAGGACCAGAGGAATAGAAGTATAGAGAGGGAGAGTAAAAGGAGAGAAGGCTCGCTGAAGGAGAATGTCTGTTAAGTATTTTAGTTTCTAACCTAAGGAAATGAAGGAGCTACTAGAGTGATTTAAGGAATGAGGTGTCCTGAGAGCTCTGACATGTTTTGAAAAGATAGCTCTGGCTGGAGTGGAAAGAATGGATTCAGAAGTGAGAAGAGTAGGGAGAGACATGAAAAACCAGCAAAAAAAAAAAAAAAAACCATTGCATCAGTCCAGCTGAGAATAACAGACATTTGTAAGAGAGTAGTGTCAATGGGAATGGAAAGAAGAGATTCAAGAAACATTTAAGTTACATTTGGCAGGACTCGAAGTTAGACTGTATTATGCATGATGAGGCTGGAGTGGGTGGAGTCCATTCTGGGCATCCTGAGTTCAGGGTGCCTATGAGATATCCAAAGAGAAATGCCCATTAAGCTGTTAGAAATACAGATACAGAGCTTAGGGAAGAAGTCAGAGTAATAGATATTCATGTCAATAATAATATTACCTTGTATCAGTGAAAGACCTGTACTAGGAAAACTATAAAACACTGATGAAAGAAATTGAAGACAACACAAAGAAATAGAAAGACATTCCATGCTCATGAACAGGAAGAACAAAATTGTTAAAATGTCTATACTACCCAAAGCAATCCACATATTTAATGTAATCCCTATCAAAATACCAACAGCATTTTTCACAGAGGTAGAACAAACATTCCTAAAACTTGTATGGAACCACAAAAGACTGAATAGCCAAAATAGCCTTGAAAAAGAAAGCAGAGCTGGAGGTATCACTATTCCAGACTTCAAGTTATACTACAAAGCTGCAGTAATCAAAACATTATGCTACTGGCACAAAACTATACACATAGATCAGTAGAACAGAAAAGTAAACCCAGACATAAGCCCACAACTATAGGGTCAACTAATCTTCAACAAAGAAGGAAAGAATATACAATAGTAAAAAAGTCTCTCCAACAAATGGTGTTGGGAAAACTAGACAACATGCAACCAAATGAAATTGGCCAAAGCAACTTCTTTCTAAATGTGTCTCCTGGGGCAAGAGAAACTAAAGCACAAATACACCATTAGGACTTAGCTTTTGCAAAGTGAAAGAAACAGTGAACAAAGCTAAAAGGCAATCCACATAATGGGAGAAAATATTTGCAAATATATAAAAAGCTTAAAAAATTCAACACCCAAAAACTGAATAATCAAACTAAAAAATAGGCAGAAGACAAGAATAGAAATTTTTCCAAAGAAGACATCCAGATGGCCATCAGACTCATGAAAAGATTCTCAACACCACTCATCACCAGGAAAATACAAATCAAAACCACCATGAGATATCCCTTTACATATTTCAACAACACAAGAAATAACAAGTGTTGACAAGAATGTGGATAAAGGGGAACTCCTTTGCACAGTTGGTGGGAATACAAACTGTGCAGCCAGTCTGGAGAACAGTAAAAATAAACTTAAAAATAAAACTACCTTATGATCCAGCAAATGTACTACCAGGCATTTCCTTGAAGATTACAAAAATATTGATTCAAAAAGATACATGTACTTTGATAGTTACAGTAGCATTATCTACAACAGCCAAATTATGGTAACAGCCCAGGTGTCCATTGACTGGTGAATGGATACAGAATGACTGGGCAACCCCAAAACTTGATAAGGGAGCATGCAGGCTGAAAGCATAGCTACTTCTTAGGGCAGGATCTCCTTTTGAAAAATTCATCTTGGATGTTTGGAGTCTGAACATTGTTGACTTAATATATGTTTTACCATATGAATTTCTCTCTATAATTTGAAGCTTTCCCTACAGACACTGTCAAATGGCTTGGTAGGGCTCTAAGATAAAACTTCCTTTATTTCAGTTACTATATACAACAGAATATATATACAAGACACACACACACACACACACACACACACACACACACACACACACAGGAATATTACTCAGCTATCAAAAAGAAGGAAATCTTGCCATTTGCAATAACATGGCTAAAATTAGAAAATATGCTAAGTGAAAGAAGTCAGTCACATAAAGACAAATACTGTATGATTTCACTCCTGTGGAACTTAAGAAACAAAACAATCGTGCAAAGGGGGAACAAAAGAGAGAAAGAGAAAGACCAGGAAACAGACTCTTAATGATAGAGAACAAACTGATGGTTACTGAAGGAGGGGGACGTTGCATTAAACAGGTGACAGGGATTAAGGAATGTACTTATGAGGAGCATCAGGTGTTGCACGGAAGCATTGAATCACTATACCTGAAACTAACATTATACTATATGTTAACTAACTGGAATTCTAATAAAAGCTTTTAAAAAATAATATGACTTCATATCTGTCAGTGAAATTTAATATAAAATGTGTCCAAACAATGCATGAAACTTAGTAGGTATTCACCACACTCCTAAGATACTTCCTCTTCTGCATAGTGAGTTTCTTTCCTGAGTGATGACAGATAGACCCAGTCTCATCCCCAGAATCCTAAGATCAATAAATGAACAAAGTAATGACTTTGATCCCACAAAGTATTAAGATCCTTTCATATGACATCTGTGATGACTCCAAGAACATCATATAGGTCACTGAAATAAAGCAAGTTGTATCTTAGGGCCCAGCCCAGGTATTTGGCACTAAAAAGCAGGCAAATAAGAGCCCAAAGCTTTCTGTAGGGGAAGCTTCAAATGACAGAGAAAGCTTCCTGTGGTAAAGCATAAGTTAAGTCAACAATATCCAGATTCCAAATCTGCAAGCCAAATTTCTCAAAAGGAGCTCCTGTTCTAAGAAATAGCTATACTTCTCAGCCTGCATGCTCCCGTATCAGCTTTTGGGGATGTCCGGTCATTCTGGGGTTCCTTATGTGGTAATTATACCTATAGTTTAAACACAATTCTTACAAAAACATTATCATTTGGGGGAAAATTAGTCCCCATAGCAAGATACTACATGCCACGTAACTCTAGGTACAAGTCAATTCCCAAGCAAAACATTTATAGACTTTGGGTGAAAAATTGGTTATAAAAAAATAATAATTAGTATCTCTCCTCTTTCCAAACAATAGATTTTTTTCCTTTGTTTTCCCCAGAATAGGTTATAATTAATCTCAAGAAACTGAGTAGATGAGTGTATATTACCCATGTTCAGACTTGTGCCATCTGTCCAAACTTAAGGTGTTTTAGTTAAAAAGAATCTTCAGAAATATAATAATTATCAATCAACCAGTAACTGTCTACATGCTGCCTTAAGCACAATTAGTTGAAGCTTTATTTTTCTTACCCTATATTGGACTCTTTTGCCCCAAAGTGCTTTGACTCTTCTCAGAAGTTATAAAATTATGTTATAGGAAAAAAACCCCTGAAATCTAAAGCTAGAAATGTTTTTTTTCTATAGATGGATAGATGGTATATGATAGATGTAGATAGATAGATAGAGATAAAGATATATTAAACCATTTAAATTTTGTATGAATCAGCTAAATCAAGATCATTCCCTTTACTACTGTAAGAAATGCAGATTTCCATGGAATTCATACACAATTGGATGAATTAAATGTTTATGAAACACAAAATTCTGAGAAACAGAAGGACAAGGACACAGCTATAATATAAGGAAATTTTTCATGATGTCTTATCAAAGATTTAAACTGAAATAAAAGTATGATCCATTAACTTTATATCGAAGCTACACATTCTGCAAGATCAAGGCCAATAGTGACTTTTAGCTTGGGGAATATATTAGAAAGGCTATCTACTGTGGGATTTTTGGCAAGTCACTTAACATGTTTGCACTGGTTTGCTAACTCTAAATGGGGTGATAATTCCTACCTGGCAAAACTACCTGAAGATTAAGCTATTATGTATATACAGCTGTCACATAGTAAATACTCATAAATGGGGGCCACTATGATTTATTACTGCTAAGATTATTATTGATCTGAATTTCATTTTAAAATCATTTATGTAAGCATTGCACCATTTCTTACCCAATATCAGTTCATCACAGAAAAAATAATAGTTGTCAGGAGTCCTTGCTATGTTAAGCCTTTACTCAATAACTACTAAGTAGGCTAGGTTGTTTTC
The DNA here is from genome assembly GCF_006229205.1 of Suricata suricatta. NCBI lineage: Eukaryota > Metazoa > Chordata > Mammalia > Carnivora > Herpestidae > Suricata > Suricata suricatta. The sequence goes on from NC_043701.1 coordinate 86,196,857, forward strand.
TACCTCAACAAGATCGGTCAAATCATTAGTTGCTGAATTACTGTGTTCTATCAAGTTGGCATAATTAAGTTTTATTTTTTAATCTGAAGATGGCTGCAACTTTTGCTTGCTGATCTTTTACAATGAGAACCAATTAAGGATTGTTTTTTAATTGGAGGGGTGGGTTTGGTATAATTGAATTAATCATTCTAACTTACATTAGCATGTATAAAGCTATAATTTGCACTATATTGTTACAAATACAATGTGCTGAAGAAAGTATACCCAAAAAACTGGAATAGTTACCTGATAATAAAAAGAGGATATATCTCATCCAAACTAAAGATATACCAAAGCAACTAAAATAAATAAATGAGAGATGGGGTAAACTACCTAAAAAATTGAACTTCTTATTTAAATCGACTGCTTTTTTTTCTTATTTTTGTTTGTAAACTTCAGAATTCTTGTAATGGTTATGTAAATGAATATAACTTATAATTTAAAAGAATTATTTTAATGTTAAAACTATGACAATATCTCATATGCCATATCTGTATGAAAATTATTAAATTCTGGATAAATATCCAGAGATGTTTCCTCTACTTTGTAGAAAAAAATATTAATATTGGTAACATTAAAGAAATTAAACAGATACTTCTTTTTCATAAAAATGTTTTTAGATAAGAAGTTTTGTGTCGACTATAAACTCAGAAGGAAAAGTTAAATTTCTTATTTAACTTCACAAATGTAAATTGAAAAAAAATAAAACAGTCTCAACATCAACTAAAAGAATATATAGGTAAATATACTTTTCGGTTCCCTCTTCAACTACCCAAGTATAGATTTGTATTTACTCCTGTTCAGTTTACTATGTCCTCCTGCCTCAGAGTCTTTTTCCTCGGTTCACTCTGCCAGTCCAGACTTCACACAGGCCACTCAGTATCCATCTTAAAGCCCAGCTGTGCTCACGAGCAATTTGCCAAAGCCATCAATTATTTTGCTGCCTACCATATGAATTCCAGATGTTATAGCTTTGGCAGTCTGAACCCAGAATATCTTCTCTTCCTTCCCTTTTTCTATTTCCTAAAACTGTTCTTTCCAAATCCTGTTTCTCAAACACCTGCCTGGTTAGACATCCTTCAAAAAGAAAAGGAAGTGAATTGGGAAAAACGACATGCTATCACCTACCCTGGCTTTCCCTATTGTAATAACCTTAGGAAGGAATTAATAAATTCTATAGTAAAGACACCTTGATTCCATAATAAAGACAGAGGGTTTTCTTTCTTTTAATCTAGCATGCTAGCATTTTCTTTACTTGTTTGACTTCAAAACTAACACACTTAAATAAAACTGACATAGTTACTCTCTCTCTCTTTTCCAAAAATTACTTATTAAGGTGTTCTACGCACACATTTTGGGAAATTCTGTTCTTAAAGTTGCACCATGCTTCAGGCAAATTGAACACCTGTCCATTCTTCGGTTACACCTGTGCTTTGACACCCCGTGCCCTCCCCATGTTGTTGCTCTATCTACAACACCTTAGCTTCTCTTCTCTGCCTAGTAATTTATGCATATGTTTTATTTCTCCAACTATGTTGAAAGCTTTGTAAGCACCAGATTACATCTACTTAATTTTATAAAATCTTCCAGAATATCTAAATTTTCCTATTTGTAACCTGAATGGGTGCACAGTTAGAGCTTACATAGCAAAGGCCCTTAGGTAAGGAAGAGGAGAATTGGGGGAGTCTGGAATGGACAATGAAAATCATGGGGGAAAACAAGCCCTCTCAGCTATTACATAGTCAGGAGTTTCAATCCCTGATGGTGGAATGAGATGCAGCTGGAGCTCCAATGCTTGCAATGTAAAGAAAAAAAGAGAAGCAAAGCTAACAAAAGAACTAGTCCCCACAGCAAGTGTCTTCCAAAAGAAGACATGATTTTGAAAAGATAGGAATTTTAAAGAAATAATCCCCAGGCTCTCAACGTCTATATATATATTCTATCCCAAACCCAAAAGGTTCTCCGTTCTCCCTTCCCCTTCACACTCACCAGCTTTCCACGAGACAACAGAAAGTCACAGCTGTCCTATGGCTCATTGCCTCCCAAGGAATAAATCTTCCACAGCAGCAAAGGCACAACTTTACTACTGCTTTACTCAAGGCATCGTAACCAACCCTCCCAACCCATCCATGTAATTTGACATCTTACATTTCATAATTACGTATGAAAATGTATATTTATATTGTTTTGTCCAATTGTACATTAATATTTATAATGATAACTCAAAGAAGGAAAAAGTGTAATGGTTAAAGCCTTGGTTATATGAAAAAAATAATTTCAATTTACAAATGATTTTTGTTGCAGAGAAGTATGATAGGGTGATCAATAAAAGTCTTTCAAGCATAAAAGTATATTACATTAGGATAAAATTCTTTGCAGAAAGTAAAATGAAAGTACAATTCAAGGAGAAAAAGGAACAATGTAAAATTTCCAACTATTATATTAGATCTTATATAAATACAAATTTGTAGGTTATGGTAACTAAGCTACTTGTGATTTTTGGGTATTTCTTTGAAACATTTAAAAGAATGATGAAAAATTTTATTTCTTAATGTCAATACTTATAATATTCTGGTAATTATATGCTTTCTAGCTATTTCAAAAAAATTCAATTGTTTATGAAAAAATATAAATATCTACTAAAAATGTGTGATGGTTACACATTTTAAAGTCCTTTACTTTTAGAGACATGTGGGCGAAAAAAGAGAGCACGGACTTAAGGCTAAGTAGAAGGGAAAGTTTTGAGCCTAATGGTTACCACCCTGCCTCTAGATTAGGGGAAAAAAATAAAGAAATGAAGACAAGAAACAGCTTCTGATTATGGGTGCACACATATCCACACACCCTCCTTTTCCCTATTACACCTAACCCCCATCCTTGCCTCTCTCCTCCACTAGTTCCACCTCTACCCCGCCTGGTGGTTAAAGCCAATGGTTTCATTCACTGACAGAATCACAAACCAGGAGCCTTAAATTATTCCTGAGCAATGACCTGTGGCTGTCATCCTGTCCTTACCCTAGAAGAACTCACATTTCTGTAGCTAGAGGATACAGCAGGAAATGGAGGCTCCCAAGGAAGTGGCAGCAAAGACTCTGGCCAGGAGCGAGAGGCCCACAAAGAGTGCACTGGAGTTAAGTATGCAAAAGTATTTTGAATAAGGACAGAATCAGGCCACTCCAGAAGCTGAATAGCCTTAGAGACAATGCTATGACTATGTTTGTGAGCAGCTCCACACAAGGGCTGAAAGATGGAGCAACCTTCATAGTCTGTGTAGACAGATGCAATCAAACACTTATGAACCCTCTGGGGCCTTGTGAGGAGAGGGAGACTTGGGTCCAGTGATCCAGAGTGATCCAGATCCAGACATGAGAAGGCCCTGAAGAAAATGCCTATCTTCTTTGACTGCTACTGTCTTCTGCTGAAGACCTCCATGGTTGTATTGGCCACACTTAACACCTTTAGTTCTGACAAAAACCCTTAGAATCACTTTCACTCTGTCCTCTTCAATCCTAGTGTCAAAATCACACAGAGGGCTAAGAAAATATTTACTTAAGGTTTAAAGATGCACAATTAAAAAAAATAGCTGAAATGCTTAAGTTTCTTATGCTGATTTCCCACATTAATCAAATTCTGAAGATAATTACTTCATCTTCCACTTCATTTATCTGGGTAAATCAGGCTGCCTCCACCTAAGGGAAAACACCAGACCACAACACGTTCAGGGTCATTTTCAGATCACAGGATTGCAGAGTCAGCCCTATCACGGGCCACATGGGTAGAATCAATGGGAAGTGCGATCCAAGTGTTTAGTGTCATCAAAATATGTCAGCAACAATGCTTTTGTCTCTTACCACGCACATCTAACACATTTTCGGGGACTTGCCAACATGTAAATTCATTTAAAATGGTTGAAAGTGATGTCTCCACATAAAACAGTCAAGAAAAAAGCTTTTGAAATTTATTTCTGGCCAGCGAAAGGTGCTCTAGAGTTCCCTTAGGTAAACCTTTGTCTATGCCTGGGAACTGTGTGCAGTGACTTGAAGAAATAAGAACTCCCTTGGAATCAGATGACCTCAATTCCAACCCAACTCTACCATTTGTTATTTGTGTTTCCTTAGAACCTCAGATACTTCTTCTGTAAAATGAAGATAGTGTCTGCCTCAAGGGAATGTTAAGTAAGAACACAAGTAAAACTGGAGCCAGTGTTAATTCCCTTCCCTTCTTTTTGACACCAGAAAAGTATTATCACAGCCTTAAATGCTTGGATTTAAATTGTTCTCCACCTGAGAGCAGAAGAACAATGAAATGAAATAGAAAGATAAAAAAATAAGGACATTTTTGTGGGTTCAGCAAAAAGACTAGCTTTTAAAAAAAAAAAAGCAAAAACTTGCAAAGTATATGAATCTAGGTTAATTGTTCAGGAGCTTTTTCTGGTTGCAGTAAGTACTTAGAAACTTAAATCACTTTTGTTCATGAATATTAAATCAAATACATCTAATTTAGCCTAAACAGATCTCCCAACATAAACAGTCATATAATGAGTCACAGAAGAGCATTAATTTTTTTTTAAATAAAAGAATACCAAGAGGATGATTTGACTTAAGGAACTAGTTTTATTTTTTTAGATAGCAACTAACAACTATAGACATGCCAGTGGAAATATTTTGGATAATAATAATTTAGTTAAGACTTACTGATAATTATGTTCCCAGTACTAGATGCTAATACAGGCATTGGTGGGACAGTGTTACTTATATTAATTCCTCCCAGACTTCAACAATCTTACACAATAGGCATTATTAGCACTGTTGTTATTGTTGTTGTTGTTCCCACTGTCAAGAATGAAAAGCATGGGGGACGCTTGGGTGGTTCAGTTGGTTAAGCAACCGACTTTAGCTCAGGTCATGATCTCGTGGTTCATGAGATTGAGCCCCGCATTGGACTTTGTGCTGACAGCTCCGAGCCTGGAGCCTGCTTCTGATTCTCTCTCTCTCTCTCTCTCTCTCTCTCTCTCTCTCTCTCTCTCTGCCCCTCCCCTGCTCGTACTCTGTCTCTCTCTCAAAAATAAATAAATGTAAAAAAATTTTTTCAGAGAATGAAGATAATGGGGCCCAGAAAATTCCCCCAATGAGAAAAAAAAAGGGCTAGGAAGTAACCCTAAAGTTGGCTTCCTTAATTAGTAGCTAGTTAACATTCTGGAAATAATGGAACAGAGGACCCTGGAAATAACAAGTAAACAGTCATGGAAATTTGACTTCTGATTCTCTTCTTTCTCCATCTCCCTACTGCACAGAAATAAGCACAGATCTTTTGTTAGAGCCAAGAAAAAGAGCATATTCTGCTTAAATCAATTTTATTAGTACAAATTTAGTTACCCTTTTAGCAGTATAATTTGAAACACTTAGGATCATAAAACTGATAAGATTTTCATTTTGTTTTTGTTTCTACTGGTGAGAAAAACTATGTCAATAAAATACAAATTGAGAAATTTTAAAATGTACCTTATTTTTATTTTATTATGCTAAATAAACCCTTTAGCATATTATAAAATACATGTTATAATAATAGGTTCCCATTTACCAAGTCAATACATAAAATGGTAACAATTTTCTGTAACTCTGAAGACATGAAAAGGTAGAGATATGATGAGTAAAGTCTTGATTTTATTATTTTTGTGGCTGTTATTTCCATCTCAGAATTTTCTCAGGAACTTCAGCCTGTTTAATAAAGTGGATCCTACCTGTTATGAACAAAACAATCATTTCTAATCCATATCTAGGATATCAATACGATGATGAGATATTCAGTGACACTTGGAAGACTCAGCTTGCATGATTGTTAAATTCTACACTAGCACTGGAAGCTCTCCAATGTCATAACACCATCAGTTACATATGCTCACATAAGCTATCATATGCTCACATCTTTATAGAAAGGGAGTAACAAAAGTTGATTAGTTTACCTTGAGAAATTAAAAATATACCTCAGAACAACATCATCTCTATTTCAAGGAATCAGCTCAAATCTAATAGAACAACTGTATTAACAATGGTAACCTTAACAGCAAAAACTAGGGGCACCTGGGTGGCTCAGTCAGTTGAGGGTTCCACTCAAATTTGGCTCAGGTCATGATCCCAGGGTCATGATCCCAAGGTGATGGGACTGAGCCCTACATAGTGCTCAGCACTGAGTGTGGACGTTGCTTAAGATTCTCTCTCTCTCTGCCCCCACTTTGCTCCTCTCCTTGTACATGTACTCACTCTCTCCTTTCAAAAATAAAAATAAAAATAAAATAAAAGCAACAAACAAGGGAGCATATTCTTTTGACTGGAACCACATTTTATTGTTTTTACTTCTAAATTACTGGAGAAGTTCAGTAATTACAGCCTCAGTGGCTTTCATTTTTTTAATTTTTTTATATCTTTATTTTATTTTGAGAGACAGAGACAGAGAGCGAGCAGGGGAGGGGCAGAGAGAGAGCAAAACACAGAATCCGAAGCAGACTCCAGGCTCCGAGCTGTCAGCACACAGCCCGAGGCGGGGCTCTCAAACCCACAGAGTATGAGATTATGACCTGAGCTGAAGTCCGATGCTTAACTGAGAGAGCGGCCAGGAGCCCCTCAGTGGCTTTCAAATCTTTTGGGTTTTTTTTTTTTTTTTCAAATTTTTGTTGAAATTCTAGTTAGTTAACATACAGTGTCATACTGGTTTCAGGAGAATTAAGTGACTCGTCACTTACATAAAACACCCAGTGCACAACACACCAAATGTGCTCCTTAATACCCATCACCCAATTAGTCCATCTCCCACCCACCTCCCCTCCATCAACCCTCAGTTTGTCCTCTACGGTTAAGACTCTCTTATGGTGGGGAGCCTAGGTGGCTAGGTAAGTTGAGTGTTTGACTTCAGCTCAGGTCATGATCACACAGTTCGTGGGTTCAAGCCCCACATCAAGGCTCTGTGCTGACTGCTCATAGTCTCAAGCCTGCTTCAGATTCTGTGTCTCCACCTCTTTCGGCCCCTCCACCACCTGTAGTCTGCCTCTCTGTCTCTCTCAAAAATAAATAGACACTAAAAATTAAAAAAAGAAAGAATCTCTTATGGTTTGCTTCCCTCTCTGTTTCTCCCCTTCCCATGTGTTCATCTTGGTTTCTTAAATTCTACATATGGGTGAAATCATATATTTGTCTTTCTGTGACTGACTTATTTCAGCATAATAGACTCTAACTCCATCCATGTTACTGCAAATGGCAAGATTTTTTCTTTTTGATCACCAAGTAATATTCCAATGAAGATGTGGTGATGTTCATCAGTTGATGGACACTTAGACTCTTCCCATAATTTGGTTATGGTAGATAATGGTGCTATAAACATCAGGGTGCAGATGCTTCCAAGAATCTGCATTTTGGGATCCTTTGAGTAAATAACTAGTAGTGCAATTCTGGATAGTAGGGTAGTTATATTTTTAACTTTTTGAGGAACCTCTACATTGTTTTCCAGAGTGGTTCCAGCAGTTCGTAGAAATTCAGCAGATGTTTTTTACAATGATTTTATATCCTGCAACTTTGTTGAATTCATGTATCTGTTCTAGCAATTTTTTGGTGGTGTCTTTCAGGTTTTCTGCATAGAGTATCATGTTGTCTGTGAATAGTGAAAGTTTCACTTCTTCCTTGCCAATTTGGATGCTTTTTATTTCCTTTTGTTATCTGATTGCTGAGGCTAGAATTTCTAGTACTACATTAAATAACAATGATGAGAGTAATCATCCTTGTCTTGTTCCTACAAAAACCAAAAGCTGTTTTTCCCCAATGAAGATGATATTAACTGTGGGTCTTTCATATATGGCCTTTATGTGGTTGAGGTAAGTTTCATCTATCCAGGCTTTGTTAAGGGTTTTTATTAGGAATTTGTCAAATGTTTTTTCTGCATCTATTGAGATTATATAGTGCTTATCCTTCTTTAATTAATGTGGTATATCATGTTGATTGATTTATGGATATTGAACCATACCTACAGCCCAGAAATAAATCCCACTAGACAATGGTGAATAATCTTTTAATGTATTGTTGTATTCAATTTGTTAGTATTTTGTTGAGAATTTACGCATCCATGATCATCAGGGATACTGGCCTGTTATTTTCATTTCTAGTGGGGTCTTTGTCTGATTTTGGAATCAAGGTAATGCTGGTCTCATAGAATGGGTTAGGAATTTTTCCTTCCATTTATATTTTTTGGAAAAGTTTCAAAAAAATACATAGTAACTCTTCTTTAAAAGCCTGGTAGAATTCCCTTGGAAAGCTATCTAGCACAGATACCTTTTATTTGTTGGGAGATTTTTGATTACTGATTCAATTTCTTTGCTGGTTATGGGTCTGTTCAAATTTTCTATTTCTTCCTGTTTCAGTTTTGGTAGTTTGTATATTTCTAATAATTTGTCTATTTCTTCCAGATTGCCCAATTTGTTGTCATTTAATTTTTCATAATATTCTTTCATAATTGTTTATATTTCTGTGGTGTTTTTTGTAATCTCTTTCATTCATGATTTTACATATTTGGGTCCTCTTTTCATTCTGGTAAGTCTGGCTAGGGATTAATCAAGTTTATTCATTCTTTCAGAGAGCCAGCTCCTACTTTTGTTGCTCTATGCTACTGTTTTTGTTTTGTTTGTTTCTATATCATTTCTTTCTGCTCTAATATTTATTATTTCTTTTCTTGTGCTGGCTTTAAACTTTATTTGCTGTTCCTTTTCTAGTTCCTTTAGGTGTAAGGTTAGGTTTTTGTATTTAACACTTTTCTTCCTTCTTGAGGTATGCCTGTATTGCTATATACTTCTCTCTTATGACTGCATTTGTTGTATCCTAAAAGTTCTGGAATAGTTTCATATTCATTTGCTGCCATGTATTTTTTTTTACTCTTCTTTAATTTCTTTGTTAACCTACTCATTCTTTAGGAGGATATTCTTTAACTTCCATGTATTTGTGGTTTGTCCAAATTTTTTCTAGTGATTGACTTCAGTTTTCATTCATAAAATATATGTATGGTATGATCTCAATCTTTTTGTACTTGTTGAGGCCAGATTTGTGACCATGTGATAGGTTTCTGGAGAATGTTCCATGTGCACTCAAAAAGAATGTGTATTCTGCTGCTTTAGGATGAAATGTTCTGAATATATCTGCTAAGTCCATCTGGTCCAGTCTGTCACTCAAAGCCATTGTTTTCTCATTGATTTTCTGCTTAGATGATCGTCCATTACTGTAGGTGGGGTGTTAAAGTCCGCTACTGTTATTGTACTATTATGAGTTTCTTTATGTCTGTTACTGATTGATTTATATATGTGACTGCTCCCAAACTAGGAACATAAATATTTACAATTTTTAGATCTTGTTTGATATACCCCTTAATTATGATATAATGCCCTTCTTCATATCTTATTACAGTCCCTGGCTTAAAATCTAGTTTGAATAAGCAAAATAATATAAAAGGGAAGGGAAGCAAAAATAATATAAAAAAAGAAGGAGGGAGGCAACCATAAGAGACTCTTAAATACAAAGAACAAACTGAGGGTTGCTGATGGGGTGTTGGATGGGAGAAGGGCTAAAAGGGTGAGGTACATGAAGAAAGATACATGTTAGGATGAATACTCAGTGTCATATGTAAGTGATGAATCACCAAATTCTATTCTTGAAATTATTATTACACTATATGTTAACTTTGATTTAAATTAAAAAAGAATAAAATCTAGTTTGAAAAATAAAATAAAATCTAGCTTATCTGATAGAAGTATAGCTACTCTGGCTTTGTTTTGACATCCATTAGCATTAGCAATAGGTCTCCAGGCCCTCACTTTCAATCTGCAGGTATCTTTAAGTCTCAAATGAGTCTATTGTAAACAGCCTATAGATGGGTCTTATTTTGTATCCATTCTGATACCCTATGTTTTTTTATTAAAGCATTTAGTCCATTTACATTCAAAGTGTTTATTGGTAGATATGAATTTAGTGTCATTGCATTACCTGTAAAGTTGGTGTTTTTAGAGATTTTTCTCTGTTCCGTTATAGTTTGTTGCTTTAGGTCTTCCTTTCCCAATTAGTAAGTCCACTTTAATATTTCTTGCAGAGCTGGGTTAGTGGTTATGAACTCCTTTTGTTTTGTTTTCTTTTTTTGTTGTTGTTGTTATTGTTTTGGGGGGGGTTCTGGTTTTTTGTTTTTTGTTTTTTGGTTTTTTTGGGGGGGTCTGGGAAACTCTATCTCCCCTTCTAGTCTGAATAACATCCTTGGTGGATAAAATATTCTTGCCTGCATATTTTTCCCCTTCAGCACGTTGAATATATCATCCCACTCCCTTCTGGCCTACCATGTTTCTACAGAGAGATATGCTGCTAACTTGATTTGTCTTCCCTTGTAGGTAGGGATTTCTTTTCCCTTCCCATTTTCAAGATTCTTTCTTTATCTCTGTATCTTTCAAATTTTACTACAATATGTCTTGATGTTGTCTGCCTTTTGTTGATTTTGATGGCATGTCTCTTTGCCTCAAAGGAGAATTATTTAATGTCACAAACACAATTTGGACTTGGCCTAAAAATTTTAAAGACATTGTCTACTCTAACCCACCAAAAAAAGGAGAACTACAGGCCAATATCCTTGATGAATACAGATGCAAAAATACTCAACAAGATACTAGCAAATCGAATTCAACAGCATATAAAAGGAATTATCCACCATGATCAAGTGGGATTCATTCCTGGGTTATAGGCCTGGTTCAATATTCACAAATCCATCAGTGTGATATATCACATTAACAAAGGAAAAGATAAAAACCATATAATACTGTCAGTAGATGCAGAAAAAGCATTTGAAAAAAATACAGCATCTGTCTTAATAAAAACCCTTGAGAAACTCGGTATAGAAGAAACTTACTTAAACATCATAAAAGCCTTTTATGAAAAGCCCACAGCTCAGCATCACTCATCATCAGGGAAATACAAAGCAAAACCACACTGAGATACCAACAATAGAACTCCCCCCATGACCCAGCAATGGCACTGCTAGGGATTTACCCAAGGGATACAGAAGTGCTGATGCATAGGGGCACATGTACCCCAATGTTCATAGCAGCACTTTCAACAATAGCCAAATCATGGAAAGAGCCTAAATGTCCATCATCTGATAAATGGATCAAGAAGATGTGGTTTATTTATACAATGGCATACTACATGGCAATGAGAAAGAATGAAATCTGGCCATTTGTAGCAATGTGGATGGAACTCATAAGTGTAACAGGAGAAACTTATCAGCGGACCAAGGAGGAGGGGAAGGGGAAATAGAGTTAGGGAAAGGGAGGGAAGTAAACCATGAGAGACGAATACTGAGAACAAACTGAGGGCTGATGGGGGAGGGGGAGAGGGGACAGAGGGTGATGGGCACAGAGGAGGGCACTTGTTGGAATGAGCACTTGATGTTACATGGAAACCAACTTGAGAATAAACTATAAAAGAAAAAAAAGATATTGTCTACTCCAGATTTATGCCATATTCAAAATTCTGTCAGTTATCAGGCAATGTTTGGTGCCAGCGAAGTGCCAGTGATTAGAGAGGCACCAGATCAAGTGGATAATTAGCAGACACAGTCTCTGACCTTGTGCAGTTTACAGCCTATGTCTGTTCACCTTGATGGACACTGGATTCCGTGTGGAAAGTCAGGCATGATGTCCAGTGATAAGATAATGCAGTGAGGTAAGCGAAACAAGAATACAGGAGTTGGTCAAACAACCCAGAAGGAGATAATGGAATATATTTGATAGTGAGAAAGAGAAAAGTGTCCCCCAAAGACTCAGGAATACCCGGCAGTGATGAGAGCACCCTCCTTATAACTTTTTTATAATACCAAAACCTTTCATTATTACAGCAATCTTCATGAGGAGCCCAACTTTATATCCTTAGATTAATATTTATCATTTCTAAAGCAAATAGTAAGTTCCCATATTTTATTATATTATCTTTCTTTTTCATTAAAAGTAACATGTACAGAGATCAGGATCTAACAATGAGGTGACAAAAAGTGAAAAACTGTAAATGTCAGCTCTTCATGAGCTGTAAGGCTTAGTGACTGATACCATACCGACAGTGTGTGTAGACAACATACACAACATACATTTATTTTAATTAATCATGTATCACCTGAATTTTATTTCAGAAAAGTATAAGCAGGAAGAAACAAAATTAATTTTGTGTAGCTATAAAAAATTATTTCCAAAATGAATAGATTTTTACTATTAAATATGTATATTATATGTGTAATCACTGTATTTTATATTTACCTCCTATATTTAGCAGTTAGAAGTCATGATTATTTACAAAAAAATTTTTAATCATATGATGACTGTTATTTAATTTATTGAAATTTTTAAACATTTTTATTTGTAATAAAAATGCTTTGTAGAACATATAATACTTCATTCCTTTTAAAGTTTCCTTTGTTATTAATTAGAAAAACTAATTGCTCTTATCATTTGTTTTAAGGTAACTATTTTGTGAAAAAAAATGTCAAATCTCTGTCTTAGCCAAAATAATTTATGTGGCTTGTTTTATCAATAATTATGGGTATGGTGACCAAATCAATATTCTTTATACATACAAAGCCAGCTATAGCATAGCCTCAATACCTCCGGTGTGGTATCAAAGATAACTTTTCTATATAGTTTATTGTCAAGTTGGTTTCCATATAACACCCAACGTCATCCCAACAAGTGCCCTTCTCCATGCCCATCACCTATTTTCCCCTTTCCCACTATCCCTTCTCACCCACCCCCTTTCAGCCCTCAGTTTGTTCTCAGTATTTAAGAGTCTCTTATGGTTTGCCTCTCTCCCTCTCCTTAACTATTTTTCCCTTCCCCTCCCCTATGGTCCTCTGTTATGTTTCTACTGTTTACATGAGTGAAAACATATGGTATCTGTCTTTCTCTGCCTGACTTATTTCACTTAGCATAATACCCTCGAGTTCCATCCACATTGCAACAAATGGCCAGATTTCATTTTTCTCATTGCCAAGTGGTATTCCATTCTATAAATACACCACATCTTCTTGATCCATTTATTAGTTGATGGACACTTAAGCTCTTTCCATGATTTGACTATTGTTGACAGTGCTGCTATGAACATTAGGGTACATGTGCCCCTATGCATCAGCATTTCCGTATCCCTTGGGTAAATCTCTAGCAGTGCTATTGCTGGGTCATGGGGGGAGTTCTATTGTTAATTTTTTGAGGATCCTCCACTCTGTTTTCTAGAGGGACTGCACCAGTTTACATTCCCACCAGCAGTGTAGGAGGGGGGCCCGTTTCTCCACATCATCAACATTATCTATAGTCTCCTGATTTGTTCATTTTAGCCACTCCGACCAGTGTGAGGTGGTATCTCAGTGTGGTTTTGACTTGTATTTCCTTGATGATGAGTGATGCTGAGCATCGTTTCATGTGTCTGTTGGCCATCTGGATGTCCAGGTTGGAGAAGTGTCTGTTCATGTCTTCTGCCCATTTTTTCACTGAATTATTTGTTTTTGGAGTATGGAGTTTAGTGAGTTCCTTATAGATTTTGGACACTGCCCTTTATCTGATATGTCATTTGCAACTATCTTTTCCCATTTTGTCAGTTGCTTATTAGTTTTATTGATTGTTTCCTTTGCAGTGCAGAAGCTTTCTATCTTGATGAGGTCCCAGTAGTTCATTTTTGTTCTTGATTCCCTTGCCTTTGGGGATGTGTCGAGTAAGAAATTGCTGTGGTAGAGATTGAGGAGGTTGTTTCCTGCTTTCTCCTCTAGGGTTTTGATGGTTTCCTGTCTCACACTCAGGTTCTTTATCCATTTTGAGTTTATTTTTGTGTGTGGTGTAAGAAAGTGGTCTAGTTTCATTCATTTGCATGTTGCTGCCCAGTTCTCCCAGCACCATCTATTAAAGAGGCTGTCTTTTTCCCATTGAATACTCTTTCCTGCTCTGTCAAAGATTAATTGGCCATGCATTTGTGGGTCCAGTTCTGGGTTTTCCATTCTATTCCATTGGTCTATGTGTCTGTTTTTGTGCCAGTATCAAAGACAATTTAAATAGGATTCCCTACCACTGGATAACTTCAGTAAAATCTGTGCTGGAAATTGAACGGTGAATGAAATAGACATATATCTGACATCTTAGAGAGTGCTGCCCAATGAGAGGAGTAAGAGCTGCCAAGATGGGTCTCTGCATTTGGAAATTATATAAATGATGATTTTAGAATGACTCAAACTCCAACCTGTACGCTATACGTAGTTGATGAAATATTTCAAGTAAGATACAATCTTGGTGCTGTATCTTAAATTAGTGTGGAGTTGGTTGACTCCAAGCCTGTCTCATTAGTACATATCCCTAAGATACCACTGGTTATAAGATGTATACTTTTTGATGTTTCTTTAAAAATAATTTTAAAAAGTACTGTCAATTAAAGATGACATCCTTGTTTGTAAGGCATATCTCATTTTACTGAGTATTAAAGTATGAACAAATGTGCATTATGAAATCAGTGAAATCCAATAAAGAAAAACTCAAAAATCTCCTACTGTTCTAGACTTTTCATCATTAATCCTTCCTCAGTGTCCTAAGTTGGTTCATGTCCCAAACCCAGCGTCAGAATAGTGACTTCCTTGTAGCAATTTTTCATTGCTAAATTCTATATAGTCTGCCCTTCTTTTTGCAATAGATAAACACAGCCACTTCAGGGAGCATCCTTAATCACAGCCCTGTCCCTTTCCCAAGGCCGATTCTAATGTCTACAGCACAGGTGTGTACAATTGTTGAGACCAAGAGAGCTCATGATTTTCTGAAGTGCTTCCTTCTAAATGTTGTGTTTACAGTATTACCAACCTAGTAGACTATTGCCACAAAGGTAATGCTGGAATGACTGACAAAAAGAAAAGAAAAGTTATTGGAAATTGAGGAGACAAGAACATGTGGCAAAAAGTAAGAGAGGCAAAGAAGAAAATAAAAGCTTTCCAGGTTCTAAAATTTCCATAAAACTCCCTGCTAAACATCATACAACCTAGCTACAGTAAAGACCCTGCCTTTGGATTTTGAATACCTTCCTATCCTCTAACTTATCACTGACTATGCTAAAGACCCTGGCAGTGTGGTACCTGCTTGTCCAAATGATGCAATAACCAGTACAACCTCAGAATATTCCTGAGTAATTGCTGTAAGAAGACCAAGTAAATCAAAGATCAATTACCCAGATGTAACATCCCCCAACAGAACTATATATTTTGAGCTAGAAAGCTTCTTTATCCTCGTGCATATTTTATTTGCAATTCTGGTTTTGTTCTTATTGTTGTTGTTTGTAGGAAAATAATACCTGTTATGTTAAATCTTACAGAGGTCTCTCTTACTGAACAGGCATTGGGGAACTTTGTTACATTCAATGTGTCAAGAAAGCAAAGTCCTGTCCACAGCATTATGAAAAGGGCATTCGTACTTCAAGTCTAACCATTTCAAGTAGAGTTATAATTGGAATAATGTACACAATTCAAAGTGTGGAACACACTGTCTGTTCAAGTTTTGATTCCTTAGCTAGAACTTACTGATACTTTAACACCACTTTGTGAAAGAGAGAGAAAAAAGGGGCCATTTTGAACCATAGAAAGTTCACTTGCAGCACCTGCCTGGAGACATCTGTAAAATGGCTAGTGAGGGAAAAATATGTTTCACAAGATAGGCTGTTGTCTCTGAACTCTCAGTTCTATTCTCACATCAAGATAACTAACCATTAGGGATAAGTGCCTACACTGTTTTATTTTTAGCTTTATTGAGGAGAAACCTATTATTTCTTTCATTCCTGGATGAGACAGAAAATACTTCCTTGCACTGTAACAACATAAACAATTCTGCTAATTTTTTCAAAATGTGGGTAACACCTATATTTATTGCAAATAGAGATTAAGTTATGAATCACAGAAGTAAAAAATTATTTCTATTTCTAAAATTTTCCATAGGTCACAGATAAGGCTAAGGACAACCTGCTTCTAGGTGCAGTGACTGGAAACGGTCCTGGGGGAATCTGACACAGTGGGGTTTGGGCCCACCTTTGGGTCACTCTGGTGGGGTAACAGTGGGGGAGGCTCTAATTTTCCTTTGCCATCTTCCTACACTTCTGGCCTGGGGAAAAAGTCAACACTAACCAAACTACATGGAATGGATTTCCCAGCAGGAAAAAGGAAAGCAGATAGTAGAAAGGGGTTGGCCAGACATAAACAATGGAAGTTCCCCTTAAAAAAATGTTTCAGTGATCTGGGTCCATCTCTAATTCTAAATCCTCCACTTGTCACTGAGGGGTCTTCCACTTACAGCACCATCCTGACAAGAGATAGCATGGTAATACTTCCTTCCAGTGTCAGTTTGTGAACAGCCCTCCCACATCCCTTGTCACAGGTGGCACATCATAAGCCAGATATTCAGAGATCAGCAACCTCCACCTGGTTCCAGCCACATCGTTGACTTAATATTTCTAAATGGTATTGACTTCTGATCCGAGTGGAAACAGAGCAATATATTAACTACTACTGACTAATTATTGTTAAATCATAACTGAAATGAAATCTATTTCCTATGACTTAGATGCTTATTTCAGACCTATAATATGTCCTCTTGGTATTTCCAGTTTTGTAGGATTTTATTTCAAAATAAAATTTGACCATTCTTTACATTAATACTGAGGGTGTTTTTAATCTTTCTCTTAATTAAAAATGCATTCATAGTACACAATTATATAAAACACCAAAATATACTGAGATAGTAATATATCATTTTTCTTGCCTCCTGAGAAAGCTAGTCTAAATAGCTGATGTTGATTAAATTTTTTTTTTTTGAAAACTTGGCTGGTTCAGGCAAAAGAGCATGCAACTCTTGATCTCAGGGTCATGAATTAGAGCCTCACACGGGTACAGAGATTACTTAAACAAAATTTTAAAGATATATTTTATATTTGGTGCCTTGGGTGGCTCAGTGAGTTAAGCATCCAACTCTTGACTCCAGCTCAGGTCATGATCTTAGCGTTTATGGGATTGAGCCCAGCATAGAGAGCTCCTTAGAATTCTCTCTCTCCCTCTCTCTCTGCCCCTCCCCTGCTTATGCTCTTTCTCTCTCTCTATCAAATAAATAGTAAGCATTTAAAAAATAAATATGCACATGTTTTAAGAAAAGTGATTTAGAACTATCACTGGTAAATAATGAGATATAAATAGAAAAGCACCAAAAATTAACATAGTTACTAAATAGGATGAATTGTTATTAATAGACTACTTAATTGACAGTTCAAATCCACGTTATGTAACTGACTGCAAATATTCTTTAGCATTGGTACAATAATAATATAACAACCCACTTTTTTCATATTGATATAGCTCCTAGAATTATAGTTTATTACTTCAGATAATTAAAAATACCAGATATTTATGTTAAGGTGGCTTCAGCACTGAGTTACCAAAAAAAAAAAAAATCTAATTTAAATTAGCTTACATGTTAAAGCATTTATTGGATCACCTACCTGAAAGACTAAAGCAGGGTAGGCTTTTAATTTGCCTTAATTAAGAGACTTCTCTACACTCTCTTACAGGTTCAGCGTCTTGTTCAGACTGCAGCAGTCTGGGCATTACATCTTTGCAGGACAACATATACAAGAGGAGAGATCATTTCCCTGGATAGCAAGTTTTTCACTGATAGTAAGATCAACTTTTCCAGAAGCCTTCAGCAAACTTTCCTCATACTCTTTAGTCCAATTATAGCAAAAGTCCATTTCTGCACTAATCTTTGATAAACATAATGAATAGCCATTTTCACCCCTAGAGCTTGGCAAAAGGTGAGCTACTCCTTATAGTTATGAGCTGCATTAAATCAGACTTCTTATAGGAAGAGAAAAAGGGCAAATGAGTGTTGACTAGACAACTAACTACTGCTCTAGGATGAAATACAAATAATATAATATTTTGCTAGAGAACATGAATGGAATTGCATAATTTAGAAAAGTGTTTAGTACGTTGGCTTTTCTGACATCCTGAATGTTACATTATCCAAGCTGACCATGGAATTCACTATAGACATCATCCTTGAAGTCTTGCCAACACCTAGCATGAATCTATATTGGGGTGGTATGCAGACAGAGGTAGAGAAAAGCTAGCCACCCTCTCCTTTCCATTGTAATTTCTGGTTCATCTACACAAAATAGTCCTTTTTTTTTTTTTTTAAGAGAGAGAGAGAGTAAAGGGAGAGGGAGACAGAGAGGGACAGAGAGGGAATCTTAAGTATAATCTTCACTCAGCACAGAGCCTGACACAGGGCTCAATCCCACAACCGTGAGATCATGACCTGAACGGAAATCAAGAGTCCCATGCTTAATCAACTGAGCCACCCAGGCGCCCCTACAGAAAATATTCTTTATTTAGTCAATTTGGTTCATGGAAATTTTAATTAGCAATAATTACACCTGAGATAAACCTCATTGACTATGATACTGCCAATGTGCAAAGCTAGTTCATGGAAATTTCAGAATAATCACGTATTTAATTTTTTTAACTGTGGGGAACACTTTTTCAGTATAAGAGTAATATTATCACTTTAAAATATTGAAAATAAGACATAAAAATCACTAACAACCCAACCTAAATCAGTCTTTATTAGAATCATAGCCTTCGCTTTTTCTAATAAATACATTATAAACTTCTCTATATATAGTTATATCGTTTTAATATCCCCATACTTGCATAAAATTTTGACAAGTGCATGTAAACAATATAATTGACAACAATGAAGTGGAAAAAAAGAACTCTAAAATATTGGCTATTTCCTACATTTCTATTACTTTCATGACTTGAGGGGGTTAAGTTCTTGTTTTCAACCTATCCTAGAAATAAGGTCACTGTTCTTGTAAGACAAAGATAGCAGATGACTGCCTAGCTCTCCATCTGAACATCGTATTTTTAAATTTTTCTTTTTACTGTTTATTTATTTTTGAGAGTGAGAGAGACAGAGTGTGATTGGGGAGGGGCAGAGGGAGAGGAAGACACAGAATCTGAAGCAGGCTCCAGTCTCTGAGCTGTCAGCACAGACACATGTGTGGGGTTCAAACCCACCAACTGTGAGATCATGACCTGAGCTGAAGTCAGATGCTCAACCAACTGAGCCACCTAGGCACCCTAATATGAACACCATTTTTAAGCAATAAACTCTAGATCCAGGTAAAGAAAAGAATAATTCGATGATACAACACAAACCGGAAACATGCTATATTTGAATGTCAGAAAAATCAATAATATTAAGAAGGAAGGTAGACTACACTATGAATCAAAAGTCACGCTGTAGTGCAATGATTGGGAAATCTCACGGAAGTCTCTTACCATCTTTACATTTAGTTCATTCATGTAACACACTGTCCAGGCATAGAAAATAGAAAAATAGTCACTGCCCCTACTTGCTGCTATGAGATACAGAGATTATTTGATAGTATTTTATAGTTTTTGAAAGAATATTTTTCTGGTTGCAAAAGAAATATTTAAGTTCTTTGAACACATTTTTAAAAATAAAAAAAATATATATATATACAAAAGCAAATATAAACTGTCATAAACCTACTATTCAGAGATAATTTTAATATACCCTTTAATGTTGTTTCTATAATTTATATGTTTAATACTATAAAATTAGATATAGTTCTATACACTCCCTCTGACATTGTGAGGGTTGATTTCAAGCCATAGCATATGAATCTAAAATTGAATGACATATTATGATAGACTGAACGTTATGTCAGGATAACAGATTAAAGGATGATCTTCAATATACCTGCATGAAATACTTCTCTGTTATATAGGCAAAGCAAATTCCTCTGATGCGGTCACCAGGCAATAGTTGCAAAGGCAGTGGTTTCCTGATGTTATTGCACTCTTCCCCAAGAAATATTAAAAATGCATGGCCACGGTAGGTCACCAGAGATGGGCTCATGATCCACTAATACTGCATAGCTTTATACATACACACTATGGAAAAAATGATCATCTGTATATTCTAAGGACCTTAGATCTAAGTGAAAACTCTAGAGTCAGCATCATGTACAACATTTGCCTGTCCAATCACTTGGCATTCATCTGGAGGTGTGCACACCACCTTAAGGTACCTAGTCCAAAAAACTCTACCCCACTCACTCAGCTTGAGTCTGATCTCTCCCTAGTCCAGAGACTAGAGCCACCTATACCCACTCCACAATTTGAAAAAATGTTTTATGCAGTGTTAGCCTTAGGAAGACAGGGCAAAGGACCAGAAATCTCTTGGATTGGAAATAAAACTTCCTCCTCACTTGTGGACACTTTTTAAATTATTTTTTTATATCTTTATTTTATTTTGAGGGAGAGAGAATGAGTGGGGGAGGGGAAGAGAGAGAGGGAGACACAGAATGTGAAGCAGGCTTCAGGCTCTGAGCTGTCAGCACAGAGCTCAATGTGGGGCTCGAACCTACGGACTGTGAGATCATGACCTGAGCTAAAGTGAGATGCTTAACCAACTGAGCCACCCAGGCATCCCTACTTGTGGACACCTTTACCTTTCATGGAGAAGGTTGATTCTGGAAAAGCAATCTTGAAATAAAGTACAAATATTATCTTTTTATTTGCTTCTACAAGGTGATATGGGAGTCTTCCTAAGATTCAGGAAAATATTCCATGGCCTGAGTGCACCTGGGTGTGACAACTGCCAATGAGGAAAAATATACATAGTTTTCCTTCCCACACAGTTGACAGGTGTGGATGTTTCTGTGTGAGAATGTAATGCAGCTGGAACTTCAGTATTGTCAACCTTGTCTCTTCCTTCATCTATTTTTATAACAGTATTCTCCTCTTTCATCGATTTCAGGTGAGCATGTGCGCATAGTCTGCTCTCTTGGATTGGAGCTTCTCTTTTGTTTCATTTGTACTGTGACCACTCATAAAAATTGCATGGTAGGATGTGGAGTCAGAATGGGAGACATCTTCACTGCACCAAGGAGTTGTAGGACTTTAAGCAACTGACTGAATGTCACTAAGCCTCAGTTTCCTTATGTGAAATGGAGTGAATAATATCAAGCCTTCCTATGTTAGTTATTTTTAAGGTTCCAGTGAGATAATGTTTATCTGAAAGCTCACTCAGTAAAATGCAAGAATAATCATAACTTCAACGCTTAAACCCTTGAATGGCTTTAGTCTCAGCTTAGCATAAGCTCCAAAATACTTAATGGAGTCCTTCATCACCCTGCCTGATTTCTATCTAGTCTCATCTCCTGTACTTCTCTTTTGGCATCCGACCTTCCAGATACATAGCTCACTTCATGGAGTCATTTCACTGTCAGATAGGAAATGGAGGAAAAAAGTTAATTCAACTATCTTTTGAAAACATCTGCTACCTCACGGCAAGTTCTTCCAAAGCTTGCCTCCAAATGGCCTTTTAGGGTATGAATCACAGCAGCCAAGCCTGTTGCATGCTGTTCTGCAATACTGAGAAAGATCCTTTGAATACCAAAAATGTAATATTAATATCAGTGATCTTGGTATCATGACTTTATGTCTGGCCTTCATAAAAGATCATTTACTCATTTCAAAACTGTTCCTAAATCAACAGGTGTTGTGCCCTGTTCAGCTAATTCAGAATGGAGTCAACAGCAGACGGATAAACAGCTTGGCATCTGGCTTTGGCCCTGCTGCAGAATTGCCAAGAGAAGCCCACGCATCCTGCATCACCTGCCTTTTCAAAGGCTTCCGTTGTCTTACGAACGGCTCATTTTGTGACTCCAGCAATGCTTGAAATTGGCTGTCTGGTATCACAGAATGCCTGACCCTGACCAGGGGGCAAATGTCTAACCATGCCAGAATGTGCAGCTTGGTTTCAGAATGACTAGCAAAATTCACTTCTTAGGAGAAGGGCACTGTGCTGGTTTGATGCCAAGAACTATGGAAAATTATTCCATCCTTAAGTAGAAAGTACACTTTGTGGCTTGTTAATCAGCCATTGTAAATTCTGAAATGGTAGAATTGCACCCCCTACTTTTATCCTCTCTCTTACCTTTCTTCACTCTCATTCATCAAAATCTTAAGTGGAAACATAAAGCCCCTGATGTAGTCTCTTTGCTGAGTTTGTCCCAGGTCAGTTTCTCCAGAAGCAAGTGATCTACCAAGTGCTGCTTTTGAGAAACTAAAGGAAAGAGACAGGACAGGGAAGACGCTGGACAATGATATAGCTTCAGACTGCGTCCACAGAGAGCTTGGGAACCTGAATCGGACTTCACAGCTTGTTTCAACCAGAGGCAAGGCTCTGATAAAATTCTTATCAGCCTCGAGTCAAAAAAAAAAATAATGCCGGCGTGAGCTCTAAGCAGTTACCCATAGCATATAGGGACGGGTGCACCAGCCTAGTAAGGGATCTGTAGAGGGCACCATAGATTGTGCCCGCTTCACAGGCCTAACGTATTCATCCCATAAATCCCTACCATTATAATTACTATAATATTATTACAACTATTGTTTTTGGTTTGGAAACCTATATATACAAGTGAAACCTACCTTTAAGTTCTAAACTGGGCTGTACCTATTCCAATTCTATAAAGATAGCAAGAAACTGAGAATTTAAAAAAAGATATAATTTACTTTTATCCCAGCACATTATAGATAACTGATCGGGATCTATATGTAATTCACATGGAACAACGGATGGGTACCAGGGTTTTGCTGAACTATTTTATTTCCATTTCACTGTTATTATTGCCAACAAAATAAAACAAAGTAAAACTAACCTGTTCTCCATGACTCATAGCCTGTGATGACCAAATAAGGATTTAAATCACTAGTTAGATTTTAGTACAACTCATTTTTATTGCATAAGGGCTTATCCAGAATCGCAATCTTGAATGCAAACTATAATGCATTTCATGATACCTTACTAAAAAGTATTTTTATTATTAAAGTCTAGTGATTTAGACTTCTATTCAATTCCTTTTTATACTTGCATTTTTAAAGAGCTTTTAAGCCCTCATTTCCAATGTTCTTATATGCAAATACTCAGTAGGAGTATTTTTCCTCTCTTTTATCAGGGTTTTCAAGCTTAAATAAACATTATTTTTGGATTTTCTTTCTCGTCTAACACTTTGTTTTATTTTGTTTTATACTACAAAGGACATGAGGGCACTAATTGGGCACATCTAAAAAACTTAAATTTTGATACTACAGTGATGCCTTGGGCAATAATGCAGACATATCAAAACCTTGCAGACCACACATAAGTGAGTTAATCAACAACTTAAGTTTGGACCCTAGGCTATTAAGGAGAAGAGGAATTGTCTTCATACCTTAACCCCCTAAGTATGCCAGAAATGGAGGGAGCTTAACCTTTAAGATAATGAAGCTTGAATTTTGGTGCTCTTCCCACTCTATTTTCTCACTATTCACACTGTATCCCCTGTTCTGTCCAAAGCCTGGGAAAAGACCCACAATGTTTTCACACATTCATATATTTTTCTAAATTTTGAAGAAGGAATATATGTAAAATTTCTTTTCTTAAAGAGGACTCCAAAAATTATAAATTTCATATACTATGAAACTTTGACTCTACCAGGCTTACCCATCACCAAGACTACATTTTTCTATCTAAGTAGCCATGTTGGGAGGTGATGAGTAGAACTGATTTTTTGTCACCTGAGGCCCAGACGTCTTTAAGGACAAAGCAGAAGATTCAGAGCCTGCCTTCATCAATTCATCATCCCTATGGCTAAGATCTTTATTTAGCAATGCTTATCGTGAGTATCCCCACTACATCTAATGGAAAAAACACCCTGCAAGGCACTAGGATGTGCAGATTTCATGGTCCCTTTTTGGTTTTCCTGCTCTGCTTGTCACACGTCCTTAAATTGCAAGCAAGCAAGGGGCTCCCAAGAATTTATGTGAGGATACAAGACTGTCTCATCAGCCATGTGTCTGTGGCACCTGAGTCTGCATATGCCATTTAGAATTAAAAGGCCACAGCATTTCAGATTTAATCATAAGGCTGCCAATTAAGGTATCATTTGTCTTTTCATCAAAATCATTTGGGGCTATTTTTCTTTTATCCTCAACTCTTATTTACTGTAAATTTCCAGCAGGCAGTACAGACTTCAGCTGCTCAACCTGTTTGAAAACTATCCGGCGCAGATTCATTTGCCAATGGACACTAAATAAATACTCATTGATGATATGTGATGATTTGGAAAAGATTTTCATTAAAGGTGTTTGATGGGGATCAAATCTTTACGAAAACCCTTCTGAGCCAGGATGCCTTTTTCAGTCATGACTGAACCACTTTGAACAGCTACTAGATATGGAAATCCCTAATGTTTACACCAGCCCCATGAATTATATAATGCCTCTGAAGCCTGAATCCATTAATAGTGTTAGAAAATATGTTTTAAAGTATGAGAAGAGCTAAAAACGATTTCTTCTTTTCTAACTGGGAAACAGAATACTAATCTTGTTTAAAGGAGAAATACTAATTTTGTTTACCAGCGCAAGTTCCTCAGCTAACCCATTAAATTTTCCTTTGGACTAGATCTATTCATTTATTATTTTCAAAAATATATACTTCCAGTATTTTAAAACAAGAAAATGCATGCCAAGACTTAGAGCAATAAAGTGACTTTAAAACAGTTGTCTTGGCCAGTCAGGTAATGCCTGTTTCTGTAAAATATAATACCAAGCACTTTTATTCTTCATCCTGTCTTGAGTTGATAGGCCTGACTCCAAAACAATTTTTTTTTGCCCTGTCTATGCTCCCTGGGGAAAGCTTGGGTTTCATTTTGAAGTCATGCAGTGGAGCCAATATAATTGTATAAAATCAAAGTAAGAAAAACCTGAATTCCTGCCTTCTTTTGTTCTCTTTGTTTCTATGGATAAGGA
Source organism: Suricata suricatta (assembly GCF_006229205.1). Classification (NCBI taxonomy): domain Eukaryota; kingdom Metazoa; phylum Chordata; class Mammalia; order Carnivora; family Herpestidae; genus Suricata; species Suricata suricatta. Next base: position 86,221,847 of record NC_043701.1, read on the forward strand.
CAGAGGTCTGGGTCACTCTCCTTGTACATTCCAAAGGAGTAGAGAAAAGATTCTTCTTTCCTGATCTTCCCTTTAAGGATTCTAGGGCCCTGGTAGCAGTTTATGTCTCTGTCTCATAGGCCCTACCATCAGAATTCTGATGTTCAAATTAAAATCACATACTAGAAAAAGTTAGCAAATCTGGACACTGGATTCATTAATTGTTAAGTCTGATAATCAAAAATATTAGATTCATTGCCCAATATAACATAATATGAAAATAGGAAGTTGTTTGGTCATAATATCTCCACTGGATATAAACCATAATAATTTTAGTAATCAGACTTTTTATTTATAGTAATCATCTATGCCTGTTAAGTGGTGAAAGCTGCCTCTTGGTGTTTTAGGAACAGAGCACATACATGTTGAATCCTTCCACAGCCAGCACTGGTCAATTTCCAAGGCAAGCACTAGCTTAACACTATAATCCATACCATTTACTGCAAAATGGTGCTCCGTTCACACCATAGATGCAAGTCCAGAGACTCAAAAACAAAACAAAACAAAACCCGGCCTCTTTTTAGGACTCAGAACTCTGAACAATCTTATTACAGCAAATAGCACCAGACATTATCTGGGAGACAGCCCACTACAGGTCAGTGCCTGCTTCATCCCATAATCCTGAAAGGGTCAAGTGGTGCACCTCCCTCAGACCCTCAAACCCACATTAACTGCTGACCCATGGAAGATCCAAAAGAGAATAGACTGTTTGAGGATTTTGAGGTGGCATTGGCACAGATCTACAGAATATCCTCTGTTCAAGTACCCAATTTTTAAGCTAACAAAGCCACTGAAATATCACCGAGGTTTAAATGGAAAGAGGGCTAGTTATCATATTTCTTTAACAAGGACCCCAAAATATTAATTATAGGGCATTATTTATACTACAACTTATCAATTAAACATGTAGAGTTTTGAATAGTGTTTTTCATATGCAAAGAGTAGTGTCAAACAACAACAAAAGAGATAGTAACAGTTAACACTACATCAAGCACTTAGCAAAGAGATAGTAACAGTTAACACTACATCAAGCACTTAGCATATGATAAGACCATGCCTAAAGGCTCTGCACATCATTTCACTTGCCCCTCATGACACCTCCATAAAGTGATAGATATGCTAATGACCTTGTAACTAAAATACTGAGTTTATATCCCCATTCTCCCACTCAAATATAGTGTGATCTTGTGTAAGTTTGTGTGACCTAGTCTCTTCATCTCTTACCTCCAACTTACCCATATGAAAATTAAGAACCCCATTGCCTGCCTTCCATACACTATTGGATTATTGTGAAGACCAAGAGACAATGGATGGAGAGCTTTCTAATAAATTTGCAGGTAAAATTACTTTATGATCTACAGAATCAGGTGTTTATGTGCCCACTTGTGATGAATGGCTATCTGGAGAAGGAAAATGTTTTAAATGCATCAGTGTTTGCTGAAATATGGCATTCTTCCTATTAGAATATAGGTCATAAACTTCTTTCAGTATAGCCCACCAAAATGGAAAGAGCACATAATCTAGATAACACATGTTGAGATTTGCATGAAGTGTGTAAAAGCTTTCACAAAAGCCAAAAAGTTTTGTGAAAGCTGCAGGTGGTAAAATTATCCATTCTATCTAGGCTCTATTTTAATAAGTTCTTTTAAAGATGTATTTTTATTATATCCTACAGCTATTTAAAAGGTGTTTTAATAAACACTCTCTTTTATAGCTGCCAATCTTTTTCACCGTCTCCCTGTGTCCCACAGAAGTTATCAACATCAACACACCATATCTTTAAAGTATTCATTAACGAGGGTAATTATTTGAGAGTTGGGCTTCTCTTTTCCACTTCATGTTCTTAATCAAGGATTCGGCAGAGAGTTGCTTCACTGTGTGGGGTTTTGTGAGCTGAGTTTTTTCCCCTCCATTTTGGGTCACACCAGGGCTGCTTCTGTGAAATTCAATTAGAACCTTATAATAGTTCTTTGTAAATTTCATTACTTCAAAAACAAACAGTAAGATCTTGAAAAGAGCCTACAACTGCTGGAGAGAGTTTATTAACACTTTGTCAGAAAATGTGTTTTTTGTCTTAGGCAGATCAATCAAACCCACTTCAATTGGCGAGTCCCTTTGCTCTGAATGCGAAGAACACAGACTTGTCTCGTCCCCTCAAAAAATGTTAAGAACACCCAGTTCTTCACAGCCATAACACTATTGGGGAATTTTTCCCCTTTCAACTTGAAAAAAAAAGTAATTTCTAATCTGCCATAACAATTACTTAGGAACCATAAATGAGTTAGCAAAAATAAAAATCAGATTATTTTGGAGTAAAGAGCCTAGAGAAAAGGAAAATTCTGTGATTTTAACAAGATTTTAACCCATTTGCCATAGTCTTTAACATTAAGCAAAGGGAAAGCCAGACCAGCAAATCTACACAATTATGAGCATATTTTAAAATGCACACACACAAGGAAAGTGAACTGATCAAAATTAGGGAATATCAGTGTTTAAAATGTAACACTGTATTCAGCAATCTGCCACTTAATTTTTGTGATTATGTACAAATAGTAAATAAGAGACAGTAATTGTTTATAAGAAAGGGCTAGTGTTAGAGCTATAATTTAAAATAAACTAGGCTCACAATAACACCAAGTAAAAGACAGGGGAAAAAAATGAACAAAGCACACACATGCATAAGTAAAATCTGTATCTTACCAATTGCCAACAATGTCTTTTATTATCCCCAAATTCTAATGAGCTACTTCCTTCTGAAATCACTGCAACATCTCACTATAGGTACTCAAAAGAAAAAGATTGAATGACAGCACCCTTAAGGCAGACATAATAATTTGTATGGACAAGAAAAGAGGTTGATAAGTTTATCCAGTAATAATGGGAGATTGTGAACTGATTACAGGGACAATCAGACAGTTTGGAGATGGAAGGAGCTACATAACAGTGAGAATCAACAATTATTTTTACAGAATGACAGAAACCATATGTTTGCACTCATAGGTCTAGCAGGAAAACAAGAGAGACCTAATGGAGAACCAGGGGGAACAGAGGAGGGAGAGAGAGTTGGGGAGAGAGAGGGATGCAGAACTTGAGAGACTATTGAAAGCTGAGAATGAACTGAGGGTTGGGGGGGAGGGGGGAGGGGGGAAGACAGGTGGTGGTGATGGTGGT
>NC_043701.1:86225156-86228351 GCF_006229205.1 Suricata suricatta
TTTTTAAATTTTATTTTATTTTATTTTATTTACTTTATAAAGTTTCATATTTTTTTAACATATGCAATTGTTTTCCATCATTTACAATACAGTAGTTACAATGACACTCCAAACAGAAAAGCAAAGTAAAAAATCAAAACACCAACTTCTGTTTCATGTAATTAGACTTATACAGAAATTAGGAGGTTAAGTAACAACTAGTTAATCACCTAATTTCACAGCTATCTGAAGTGGCAATTGTTATATAGCAGTTTATCTATGATACATTCAAGATAAATGATACAATATATTACTTGTTCATAAGCTACAACACAGCCTGCTTAATACCTTTCCTTAAATTCTACCTCTATACTACATCCTTTTCTACAGTTTATTGGAGTTTTTTTCTATTTCCTACCCAGAACATAGCCAATTTAATCTTTAAATTTGCTCAGTTGAGTTTTGTTAACATTTTTTGTCTATATCCAACCTACTTTAACCTCCAAGTGTCAAGGAATTTGTCAAAAGTGGTGGGAAAAAAACCACTCACAAATGTCTGCAATCACTGAATTATAATTCATACTTTAGTTCTATCAGTTAATTTGTAGGTTGTCAGCAATTTTAACCCCCGACGGTGTATACAAATTTGGTGAATACAATTCAGTAAGAATTATCATCACAACTAAAAATATACACCTAAACTATCAGATGAAATAGGTCTGTAATGTCTTTGGTAAATGTTTCCTTTTTTACTGGTTTTCATTTACAATTAGCTGCTGGACAAAGTAATGAGATTATCTGTACAAGGTAGGGTTCTTCTGTTATATTTTTATTTTTGGCATAAAGACCCTTATCACATAATAAGAAAATTAATGCATACTAAAGGAAATTAGACGCTAACCAACACTTTTGGATTACACATCATAACTGAGGTTGAAATATTAGAAATTGAGCTGCCCCTTACCAAAAATTTCATAGGCCATTGGCTCCTGTATTTGCCCTTCTAAAGCCCCTCCTTCCAAATTTTGCTCAACTTAGTTACGTAGGACACCAACTTTCAGTCTCATTCATCTGCCATCTGAGAACATTGATATCCTGCACATTAACTCACCTCAGTTCATTCCTATAGGGTTGATCTGATAAACTAATCTGAACTTGGGAGGTGCCACTATGAAAGTGCATTTGCATTTGAATAAAGACCTTCTAGAGGTCTGATAATTTCAATGCAAAGAAATTTCTCAATGATGATTACTTCAAATGCACATCTATAAATGTATGGAGAACATGAGAGAATACTACTCATGCCCCACTGTGACCCTACTATGTGTACTCACAGGCTGGTTCTGACTACATGCCCAAATATGTATGTTATGTATCCATTAAAATGAATAAACTATGGGTCTTGCTCTCAGAGAGTTTAAATTATAAGGCAGTAGTTCTCAATCGGTAAGAATGACCAAAGGCCTCTGTTTGGGGCAACGATCCTGAGTAATCTGAGCTACAGGTGGGCAATTTTGTTCTAATCAAGAAAGGATAATACACAAAGAAAGAAATACCAACTTGACAGTGATTACAGGTCTACTGTGCTAGTAACAAAAAGTTAGAGTTTGTATTTTGTATTTACTTGTTTTTATCTCATTGTGCTATTAATTAATTTTGTTTCTAAAAAGTCTGTGGTAGATTGAAAATTTTGTTTTAAAAAAGTAAGCTAAAAACATGTCTGCACAAAATCTTGCTAATGAATGTTTATAGTAGCTTTATTCACAATTGCCTAAACTTGAAAGTAACCAACATGTCCTTCATTAGGTAAATGGATATATAAATGGCAGTATATCCTAACAGTGGAATATTATTCAGTGCTAAAAAAGATGAACTACTGAGTCATGAAAAGACACGATGGAGCCTTAACTGCATATTACTAAATGAAAGAAGTCAATGTGAAAAGACTACATACTGTATGATTCCAATTATATGACCTTCTGGTAAGAAAAACTTGGAGACAGTGTAAGGATCAGTGGTTGCCAGAAGTTAGGGGGGAGAGAGGGATGAAAGAGCAGAGTACAGAGGATTTTTAGGGCAGTCAAACTGTTGCATATGATACTATAATGGTGGACACATGTTATTACACATTTGTGAAAACCCATAGAATTTTTACCCTAAAATAAAATATGAATGATGGGTCAACATAGGTTCATCAATTGTTATAAATGTACCACTTAGGGGCAGGATGTTGATGATGGGGAAGTGTATGCATATATGAGGACAGGAAGTGTATGGGAAATCTCTCTACTTTTCATTAAATATTGCTGTGAACCTAAAACTGCTCTAAAAAATAGTCTACTATGAAAAAGTGGCCCTTCACCACAAATAGTTTGAGAAACCCAGCTCTATTTTCATTATGTTTCAACCGTAAATTCTACAAGCTCCTCTGACTATATGAAATGTCGTGGTAAATCCTTTTAGGAGCCAAGGAAAATGAGGCAGCAATAGCGATTATTCACTGTACGTCACAAAGCTTCTTATAAAATTGATAGGACCCTCAGAGATTTTGAAGGGCGCCTGGGTAGCTCAGTCGGCTAAACATCTGACTTCAGCTCTGGTCATGATCTCATGAATCCTGAGTTCAGTCTCCGCGTCGGGCTCTGGGCTGTCAGAGCCCGGAGCCTATTTCAGATTCTGTGTCTCCTTCTCTCTCTGCCTCTCCCCCATTCACACACTCTCTCTCACTCTCAAAAATATTCAAATATTCAAATATTCAAATATTCAAAAATATTCAAACACTCTTAAAAATATTCAAACATTTTAGAAATATAGAAGGCAAAATGTAAAAGCCTATCATAACCCATGACCCAGAGATAACAAAACTCATCAATATAATGAATTTTTCTTCACTTTTTAATCTTTATGGCATAAATTATCTATACTCACTTGCAACTTTCTTTTATTGCTTACTTCATCTTGTACATTTTCCCATGCAAAAAACATAACAGAAAAGTAAAAACTTGAGCAATGTAACATTTAATGTCTACTACGTGCCAGACTATGATCTAAACATTTTAAAATATATTATCAATTTGCTTCTTGTGAAACACTATGATGTAGATATTTATATTATATTATATTATATTATATTATATTATATTATATTATATTCATTCCCAGGCTGCAGGGCTGGTTCAGTATTCACAAATCAATCAGTGTGATACATTACATTAA
>NC_043701.1:86228451-86290408 GCF_006229205.1 Suricata suricatta
AAAAAAAAACCCTACAAGACCATATCACCACAGAGTATTCATTGCTTTTCCTTTTCACTACCCTCCACCTTGAGACCACCAAATACTTCATTTGCATGACATTTCTTCACTTGAGCTTCTATTTGCCCTTTAAATGGCATCTTAGCATTTAAGGTCCTCTAGCTGTCTCCCTTCCCTTCTTCCTTTGGCTGACACTTTTCCTGAAAGTTTGTGAAAAGGCTTGACATTCATGTAGTCTAAGTCTTCTGGTGATACCAAATGTAACAGGAATAGAGGCATGATTAGCACTGTGCGACATTATGTCTCTTTAGCATGGTTTGGCTCAGGTTATGGAACCTGGGCAGCCGTAACACAGACAGAGGCTGTGGCCATTTCCCTTCTATTTTATGATCATCCTGTTTCATTACTTTGAGCTCTCACTACATCCTGGCCTAGCAGTCTGTAGCAGCAGGCTGGAGAGATAAGGCCTTCGGGTAATAAATAACGTAGAAGGTTAAAACCACTAGAAAGGGAATGTGGGAAATTGTAATGACAAGGCCATATGTTTAGCCTTGGATATGTTCTCTGAAAGTAGTTGGGAGCTTTTTACCCTCTTTTAAGAAAACTTCACATTTACATCTGTCTGTCATCCAAACATTCATAAAAGTGTATGCCTCACTGCTTCACATCCAGGCAGAGACTTTTGACGGCACCCATGTCTCGTTCTAGAGGGTTAAGTGCAAACAGCTGAATGATATGAGTGGCTTCCAGTCAAGATACAATTCTACAGAATTCTGGGTTTTACCGAAGAAAGGAATTATAAATATATGTTTACTGATAATTAGCCACAAACAGGATCACCTTTCCTATTTACCTTAAATCCCAAAATGTGTAGAAAACAGAGTTCTGTAAGGAATGGCATTAAAAAATAAAATGGGTAAATTCAAACATTATTGAATACAAAGTTAATTCAACAATATGACCAACTGATAAATAAATAGAGGGTGGGAAGAAATCCTTGCTAGTATTCATCATGTTATCTTTAACAACTGAAAAAAATAAAACCCGTAATATATGGCACCTAATTTTACTTTTCATTCAAGCCCTCAACTTGAAACATGGATCTGAATTTCACTGTTAAGGAAACATAAGCCAATGATTGTTTGGGAGACCAGAGAATAATTAAAGAAAATTTAAACATCTTTCCTATGCATGGAGGAAAATATTTTCAATATGGGTTTAATAATATTTAGGATTCTTGCCTTGTGTAGCTCCATTTTTTTAGGTTTGAGGGTGTTTGTTTTTCCTGAACACCTCAAATTTTGCTTTTTCATGTAATCAAGAAAAAATCAAATCGAGGATGCACCAAAAGCTATAAATGAAAGGAGTGGCCTGGGAGGCATAAGATGTACTTACTAAAGCACAAAGGCTCCCCCTTGTGATGTGTTATGGGTGACTGAGGCAGCCAGCCAGCAGCAGGGACTAATGCTGGCTGGCAGGTGTGCATCTGAAATACCAGTTACTGTATCTTATTACTGCCTTTTAATTGATTCAGATCTCCTCCCCTCTAACTACAGAACTCAAGTAGTCTAAGTAAAAATTATTAAAAGTAGCTGCAAGCATTTTTTAAAAAGTACAATAAATTCCAAATGGATTAAAGATTTAAATGTAATAAAGTACCTAGTGAAATTTTGATGAATAATTTTATGATATTTGACTGGCAAGAACGTTCTAAACAGGACATCAAAGTCACTAGCCATAAAAGAAGCTGCTTCTAGATGTGACACGTAAAATTCCTAAACTTCACCTAACTACATATCTTAAACTAAAATTAAAAGAAAACCAAGAAAAAGTATGTGCAATTTATAACAGATTGGTAGTCAAAACATTTCTGAAAAAAACAAGTTCTTATAAAATTTTTAAGAAAGGGGCAAATACTTTATCCCTCATGGCTAATAAACACACTAAGATATATCCAACTATACTAGTAAGCAAATATGTAAATAAATAAATAAATATTTTTTAAAAATCAAAGACCAATGTGATTGTTTTTCTTTTTTCATTTACCTACCATCTTGGTCAAGATGTAAAAAAAAACATAATAATCAATGCTGAGCTTGCAAAAAAAAACTTTAATACACAAATATATGTACATACACACTTTTTAGGTGGTAATCTGCTAATATATAAAAAGATTGAAATTCATGTATTTTTCTAACTTGAAATGCAATCTCTACAAGTTTATCGAACATAAATTCTTATGTTCATAAGCAGTAAATATCCAAAGCATTTCCTTTCAATATTTCAGTAAGAATATTTCAATGAGGTGTTGAAAACTACATTAAATGTTTATGGTTTCAGATTCGATAAATAAACTGCCTCATTTTACAAAAGAATACAATGCAGCTGTTAAAAATGATAGTATGTTCATGCTGTATGATTCCATTAGTTGTCTAGGATAAAAGACTTAAATGAGAAAGGAAATACTTCATAGTCTTATTTTCTGTATTTTTATATGCATCTTAAATTCCTAGGAAATTCATAGTTTATGTATCAAGAATGGTTACACTGGGAAAAGGTGGGAGGGAGTTTGTAGAGGGAGAGTGGATAACTGGTGATGTTCACTATTCTTGATAGCTTTGTCTGTTTTCTGAGTGTAGATAAAACTTTTATAATAAAAATTATTTTCCCTTAAAAATTTAGAGTAATAAATCCTCATCTTAGACTTTTTTCTTCATTATAACTGCTTTTTAAAGACTTAGATATGAACTGGAAACAGCTAAAGTCATCAAGAGGAAATCTGTGATCTATATGTTGACTATTAACTCTGAAAAAAGTTTACTCTAGCAGTTCATTTTGAATATTGATAACTATAGCTACAATAAAACCTTTAGAATAGAGTTGATTTCTGCAATTATTTCCTCCCTATTTTACAAATAAAAGTTTTTAGATTAGGAAGATGAAATGCCTTTCCCAAGTCACAGAACAATAGGCAGCAAGTCAGAATGAAAATTCAGATACACTCATTTGGTTACAAATCTCATTTTTGTGACTTACATTGTGAATTAATATAGAAACAGAATTTAAGATCGTTCTCATACCGTGCTAGGGTTCTCTTGAACAATGACATAAATCATGATACTGTAGTGCTGCCTTACTAAGAAGGACATACCCAAACTACCCTGACTCAAATGTGCCGTTAGTCATAATCACGATGCTGCTGCTGCTGATATACCACCAATGAGCGACTGCAGTGTGCAAGTCAAGTATTAAATGCTTTATATGCATTATCTTATTTAATTTTCACCACTTAGATAGAAACATTGGTTTTGCATTTTCCTGCGGAAGCCAGGGTTTAGAAGACTGACTCGCCCAATATCAGAGCTGGTATGACTTTCTAGCAAAATTAAAAAATAAAGACTTTTTATTGTTACCCAAAATTGCCTCATAAAGATTGCCAAAGATTCAAGACATGTCACATGTCTTCCTGATAGGTTAGAACTAAGCACCATTTCAGTAAGGTCCAGCATATTATAATGTATTATATATTTTCAAGTCTTCTTTAAAAATGATCTCGTAAATAATGTGTTAATCAATAGTCAGCCTTTATATTACACCTAGAAGCACTGACCCATCACATACTCATCAGAAGACAGCATGTCTTTCCACTAAACTGTTTTCAGACAACTTAAGAGAAAGTGGTGTGAATACCAATAAATCACTACATAGTACACATCCAATTATAATTGGATACTCGTTTAAAATAGGTAATAGATGTAAATCTTTAGTAGATCTGACTTTACTAAATTTTGCTATAAATCTCCTTCATTCATTTGCTCTTTTTATTACATTTTCCTCATGTGGTTTCTTATTATATTATTTTAATTTCCCCTTCAATAATTCTGTTTTTATTTGTCTACAGAACTGTTAAACTGTACTTTTATTATTTTTCCATCATTCGTACTCTAGGATCCATGTACCATTCATTCACTCATTCCTTGTCAAGAAGTATCCCTGGGAAGCACCAAGAATGAGAATTGAGGAAAAGAAAGAGAAAAAAAAAGCCACTACAGAAATGACAAATAGATTAGATTTAGGAATTTAACCCAGTGAATCACTAGTTCCAGAGAAAAGGTAGAGATCACAAGGCTGAGTCATCCCTCCTTCCCTCCAAGTTTAAATGTGAAAAAATTCTTCCTTGACTAAACTCTAGCCAGGCCTCTCTGAGTCCTCTCCCCAACTCGGCCTTGACCTTGACCTGTAAAAATTTGAACGAACACTAACATAGTTTCTAAGAGCTCAAATTCACTTCCTTAGGATGACCCAGCCCCCTTAAGGGACCTGCCTAAGAAAATTCATGGTTTCCGAAGTAACTATTTATTCCAACCAACATCTAAAGATATTGGGCCCCTGTGTCTAAGTCTCTGTGGAAGGGCAGGAGCCTCCCTTTATTAAGTGCCAGTTAGCAAATCCCCATGGATTTCACATAGATCAACCCATACTTCTCATTTTTTGGTAATTTTTCACTTTCCTAAATCTATTGAACCCCTACTCAACACACTCCCTGTTTCCATATTCTGACTTTAAAATGACTTCCAGTCATCTTTGTACAAACCCAAGTTGAATTCTGATTCCACTGGATGGACTCTTTTCCCTGTTGCAAATGTATCACTGATTTAAATCTCTCCTTACCACCTTCCTTAACTCTATGTCTGGCTTTGTTTGTCTTTGACAGATGAAAGCAATACAGGGGCAGGGATATATGGCAAGAAAAAATCTGGGAAGAATCTGGAGACACTTTTACATGTGGTAGACAAGCATCTCCTCTAGTTTTCTGAAAGTTCTTTTCCTTTTAAACACTCTTTCTCTGGAGAATATGGTGGGTCAGACTCAGAGGAGAGGAAGCATAGGGAGTCACTTGAATAGGACTTGCTTTACACTCAAGGGAAAAAGAATCAGAGGAGGCTTTCAAGTTTCCCTTACATCTCTGCCAATCAATTCACTAGGATGAAAAATGAGCAAGAAATTTTAGCTACTAAACAATAAATATCATCCACTTGCACCTAATCAGGGTTGACCTCCAGGAGAAAGTTAGAATACATTAAAGACTTGCATTAATGATGTGAACAAAATGGAACAAAGTGGGAGGGTATGGCCAGTGGAGAGAGAAGTGTCTGTGATGCAACAGAGCAGGCAATGGGTGGGATTCCTACTCCTGAGGGTAGTAAAGCAAGGATAATAATCAAGTGTGGTAAAGTGTACAAGACCCAAAACCTTCTTCTGGCCCTGAATACTTGTGTGTGTGTGTGTGTGTGTGTGTGTGTGTGTGTGTGTGTAAGAACTTGAATATTTTACTACATTCTCTAAACTTGAATAATTTTTCTTATATAAAGGAAGTAGGTATATCAGCCTAGCAAAACAATACAAAAACTATGAAAAATGCTTAGCCCTGGGCCTGGCACATAGGAGTGTAATTGGTTACAGAGTGAGATTTCCCTGCTTTACTGTAACTGCCAACTTGCATGTGAGGTTGCCAGATATAGCAAATAAAAATACAGGATGACCTGTTAAATTTCAGCTTCAGATAAACAAGGTGTAAATTCTTCACTGTAAGTATGCCCTGTATAGTATTTGCCTTTTATTTATCAAAATTCAAATTTAACTGCATATCTATATTTTATCTGGCAATGATTCAGGTTGAGTTCAAACCTGGAGTTAAACAGGTCATGAGCATCTCACCTTTGTAAAAAGAAAACCAAACAAAAAAGATCCTATAAGCAATTGAAAGCCAATGGTTCTCTCTAGGACTCAAGAGGAAATGAACCAACCCCCCTATGATACTCCCAATTCTCTCTCACATACCCTATCCACTCCCATCCCTAGCCTAGAAAGTTGAGAAAATAGTTGGAGGGGGTTTGTTGGAAAAAGAAATTGTCAACCTAGGAAAAGAGTAGTTTTCATCACCACTCCCAAACCAACTTGTCTCCTTTCCTAGGATGGATGAACTGGTTTTGTACTTGAGTTGCTGGCACACCCTCTGGACCTATCAGAGAGTGAGCTTTTTTGTTATGACGAAGATGCTGGAGCTTCCCATGAGCCAAGTCAACAGTTCGGAAGATGCAGAAGTCGCCCAGCAGGATGATTTGCATGGATCCCGAAGAGCTAGAGTCAGAGCCAGCTGACTTGCATCTAGCTTGCATCACACTCAGTGCAGTGATGAGGCTCGGGTGGGCCTTCCAAAACATTCACGAGTGAATTTCACATGAGGACAACATTCAGCTGCCCATATGCAGAGCGCAACGATGGCTAGTCAGTGTTAACCTGAGAAGCCTCAGCAGCCCAGAGGGATCTGAAATACTCACAGGAAAGTGAGAAGACTGTACTCTTCTCTAGCGCCTACCACTCAACATGCCAGAGGGAACCAGGAGATAGAAGAGGGGAAGGAAAGAGCAGACCACAACTCTCTCCCTCACCAAGTCTATTAGACTGAATCCTTACAAGTTCTAAGCAAAAGAAGATGAGGCCTAAATTAGATATGAGACACAATTTTAAAATGAATTTGACTGGGCCAAATTGTCTAAAAAAGAAATCTAGCCAATCAGGTTTGAAATAGTAATTGAGAAAAAATAGAATTATTTCGTCTTTGGACCCTCTCTAAATTCAGTTTCCCAGTTAGCATTTAGTAAGTATATACACGGTAGAGCCAAATTTCATCCCATATGGGAGCTTCAGTCTAAGAGCGCTCCTTAACTAGAGAACAAGGCTCTCATGTTTAGGCTGCTGAAGTGGATAAAGTGAAGGTAGATTCCAACTGATAAATAAAGGCATAAAATTAACTGAAAATTGCTAAGCAATAAAGATCAGAACTGTGGGGCCTCAGGGAAAGGCTAATAATAACCAGGCAGAGTCTGGTTTCAGCCACCAAGTCCATGGCTGGGGTTTGGAGATCCTAGGATGCGGCACCCTGGTGAGACAAAAAGCTTACCCATGGACTTACATTTGGAATTCTACCTTTCAGTTAAGTGCCTCTAAAGAATGAGGGCATACTCCCCAAGAAAAAGGGCATGGGAAAACCATTTCAAAGTTAATGAATAAGACCTCTTGAGGGGCGCCTGGGTGGCTCGGTCCGTTAAGTGTCCAGCTTCGGCTCAGGTCGTGATCTTACAGTTGGTGGGTTTGAGCCCAACGTCGGGCTCTGTGCTGACAGCTAGCTCAGAGCCTGGAGTCTGCTTCAGATTCTGTGTCTCCCTCTCTCTCTGACCCTCCCCTGCTCACGCTGTCTCTCTCTGTCTCTCAAAAATAAATAAAAAAAAAAAAGAAAAGAAAAGAAAAGACCTTTTTAGATTATTTGGGCTGAGACTCTTCCTAATAGGAAACAGCGAGACAACCAACCACTAGATGGAGATTTGCTTCCAACTGACCCCTGCGAAGCCACGCCCTGAAGCTCTGAAAAAAAAATGGGGACAGAAGAACCTCCACTGAAGTATCATGGCTCCCACACTCATATCACAAAATTGCTACTTTCTTTTGACTTCTAAGTCCTTGTTTAAATTGTTCTTTTTAGTCAAGTTTAAACTTACAATAGAGCTTAGCTCTGAATTTGCTAAGTATTTTTTAGGAGTAGCATCAATATTAGGTGGCATCTACTCAGAAAAAGAGTTGCTTGTAAAATGAATAAGGAATCATGATATTTTCTTATTGTTCTTATTTAATATGCATTCAGAACTAACAAAATATACTTCAAAACACCATATAATGTAAAAAAAAAAAAACACAGATTTGTAGGTTTACTGGTTAATGAAAAAGATTTGTTAATCTTCTGAGGGAGTTTGTCGAGTGAAGTTCAGCATTTAACATACAGAGCCCTCCTGAAAATTTCTATTTGGTTTGTTAAAGTTTTTTATTAAAACTGAAAAATCAATAAAATAATCCCAATGTCCCTCTAAAATATAACCCTTAAGGAAACTGAAATAGCAAAAGAGGAAAAAAGAAACTTTATTCAAATTACAGGACACAGAAAAACATGTGCCACTTCTCAGACATGTCCATTGGGGGCAGAAGCAAGGATCTGGCTGTCTGTGTAGTAAGTACACAGGGCTTGGGATGGGATTACCAAGTTCCTGCCACATGGAGCATCTAATTTGCCAGTCCCAAGGATGACATGTGATAGACGTGGTACACCAAATTCTAAGATGTCCTGCAGGATTCTTGCCCCCTGGTGTACAAACCCCGTATAATCCCCTCCACTTGAGTAAATACAATGAGGTAGCTGCACCCCCCCCCACGACTAGGTTATGTTCTATGTCACAGTCCACTTTCAGAAAAGGAGATGAATCTGGGTGGACCTGACCTAATCAGGGAAGCCCCTTGAAGTGACTGGGCTCCTGCTGGTGAAAGAGGCATGTGAGAGGGATTCCAGGGCAAGAAGAGATTTTCACGGCTGGCCTGGAAGCAAGAAGGAAGGCCATGTGGCAACAGAAGCAACTTGAATGAACATGAAAGTAGATTCTTTCCCAGAGCCTCCAGAAACACAGAAACACTGTCCAGCCAGCACCCTGATTTTAGCATCTGCCACCCTGGGTAGAAGAGGACCCAGTTAATCCTAACTGGACTTCTGATCTACAAAACTAGAGCTGAAAACATCAGCTCTTTTACCCCTAAGTCTGTGATAATCGTGATGTAGCAATAGAAACTAATGCAGAGCACACTTCATTTAAAATTGGTTTGGCAGAAAGGATAGTTGAATTAACCTAATAAATAAATAAATAAGGCAGGAGATCCCATGCTCTAATCTAGTTATGAGGAGAGTTTCTGACAACTCAAACTAAGATATTCCACTAAGTGCCTGACCAATACTCCCTGAAAGAGTCAAGGTCATGGAAAACAAGGAAAGATCTGTCACAGACCAGAGGAAGCTGAGGGGACGTCTGACTAAACGTCCTTTGTATGCTGAATAGTACCTTGGAACACAAAGACATTAATGGAAAAACTAAATAAAGAATTTAGTTTTAAGATAAACAACTAAATACAGGATCAGCAAAGTATCACAGATATATAGAACATAAATGAATTCAATAGTGAGCAAGTGAAGTTTAAATATATATTTAATATTATATACATTAGATGTTATTGTTTTAGTCACATTCTAATTTGGTAAAATATAAGAAATTGTTTAGAGTCACTATTTGTAATACATGTTAATACTTCAGTTGTTTTTTTTTTTAAAGCAAACATATCATGCAAAAAATGTACAGCTTTGACATAATGATCTTCTCTTTATGGCCTCAGTGGATCCCCAAGGTCAGTTGAAAGCAAAAATAAGAAGTGTAATATCCTAAGGCTTTTTATACCATCCCACTGCTATCATAGGTCAGGCAGTAGTCAGAAGATTATAAGATGTCTTCCTCTAATCTGAGCTTGTGATACTTAAGAGATCACTAGAGAACCCACAAGTTTAAAGATTCTCTTCCAGAATGTTTAATGTGCTTTTTAAAGGTGAACTCAAAGATTTACCTGCAGAGGGGACAAAGATCATGCCCAGGGTCCCGCAGCAGCCAGCCTGACGCTATTAACATCAAATACAATACACTCCTTATTCTGCTTTAATTATCAATGCTAATAGAAGAAGCACAGGGCAATAAATTCAGGATTTAGCTGGCAAAGGAGAGCTAGTTTTCATGTTTCATTTTTAAAGGTATTATGCTCCTATTTAAAGTTAAGTGCCCTTGCCTGTTCTTCAGCCTAGTTCCTGCTCTATTCTACAAAGCTCTTCCTAATGCAAAGAACAGAAGACACAGAAGATGCCGGTTTTAACTTTTTTTGTCTTCAATTATTTACTGTTGACACGTAATAAAAGAGCATAGACTTTGGATATACTGCTTTTCTTTACCTTAAGATAATGAGGATTTTATCTGATTTTTGAATTGTTTGTCCCTTTGAGAACATGTAAATAAGACATTGTGTTTGCAAAACTTTTCAGTACATTCTCTTTTTTTTTTACTCAGAACAAGCTCCTTCAAGAGTTTAAAAGGACAGAAATTAGTGTTCCCTCTATACAGATAAGAAAATTGAGGCTCAGACAGAGTAAGGTGACTGATGATGTATTTGAATTCAGGTATTTTGACCCTTCGTGCAGTGCTGCTTTGTAAGTCAATGCGTCTTTGGCATCTTTTCCCCCTTTTGCCACCTACACCCATGCTCAGCAGGGACTAAATGTCATTGCTGAGTTACTGTGGTTCACCAAATTCCCGACCTTCCTGCTAACACTGTTGATAGCCTGAAACTCTTATTATTATCCTCTCTTTCATCAACGAAACTTCAAAATCCTGCTCGACCTCTGATCCTTAGCAAAACCCCCTGATCTGTCCCAGGTAAGGCCAAACTCAGGGATAAATAGAGTGCCATTTGGCCCTGGACCTAACATAAAGGGTCTAAACTTTAGACTCTGACATTCTCTAGATGAGGATATGTGGACAGTCACAGAGACACTCATTGTAGAACTTTAAAATTGTATCTAATTCTAACCACCACATGGCCTATAGGTAGTATGCCAACACACTTGAACTTTTATAAATCTTAATGTCACCATTTGAATGACATAGTTACACTGCATTGTAATTTAAAATCTTTATCTGTTTAAAATAAACATTTGAAATTTACCACTATTATTGAAATCTTGTTTTTACATTACTTTTTTATTTACTCAACATAGTTTCAACATATGCTTATCCTAAATTCTAGGAGGCCCCCTTTCCAGAGAGATCTATATCCCCATAAACGGAAGGATGAACAGTAGATAAATGTATACTCAGAAATTTATTTACCACATTTTAAGTGGCTTACCACTTTTTAAAATAAAGAGCTGAGGGGCGCCTGGATGGCTCAGTCGGTTAAGTGTCCGACTTAGGTCATGATCTCACAACTTGTGGGTTCAAGGCTTGCTCAGCTAACTGAGCTCAGATCCTGGAGCCTGCTTCAGATTCTGTATCTCCCTCTCTCTCTCTGACCCTCCCCTGCTTACACTGTCTCTCTCTGTCTCTCAAAA
The DNA here is from genome assembly GCF_006229205.1 of Suricata suricatta. Lineage (NCBI taxonomy): Eukaryota > Metazoa > Chordata > Mammalia > Carnivora > Herpestidae > Suricata > Suricata suricatta. The sequence goes on from NC_043701.1 coordinate 86,239,475, forward strand.
ACAAATTTTTTTAAAAAACATTTTAAAAACTTTAAAATAAAATAAAATAAAGAGCTGAGATTGTGCCTACAGGCTACCATTGTTAGTAACTATTAATAAATGCGTGATCTTTAACTCATAATAGAAAATGAGCAACAGGTTTTGAGATGACACCAGTTGATTCGTTAATTCAGAGAACTAGCACTTCTATATTTCAAATATGAATGACCCATCATGACTTGCTTGCAGAAAACAGGGATCAAACAAAAAAGTAGAGTTAATAAAGCAAACTTTAACAGAAAAGCAATCTCTTAGTGTTTAGAACAATTGAGACAATCATTTTGCATTTATAATAACATCAATCATTTTAATATTTAATTTTTTGGAGGAGAGAGAGTGACAGAGCTTGAGTTGGGGAGGGGCAGAGAGAGAGTGAGAGTGAGCGTGAGAGACAGAGTGAGAGAGAAAGGACAGAGAATCCCAAGCAGGCTACAGGCTCCAAAATATTAGCGCCAAGCCTGTTGTGAGCCTCGAACCCATGAACCAGGAGATTTGAACCTGAGCCGTAGTCTGACACTTAACCTACCCAGCCACTCAGGGACCCCAATATCAATCATTTTCTAATCCATTTCTCATTTACCAGTGTTCAGCAACCCTCATTCTCTGCTCCTGTCAAGCCAATCTCCAGGTGGCCTCCACTATTTTTTAATGTTTATTTATTTTTGAGAAAAAGAACACAGACACATGGGGGAGGGGCAAAAAGAGAGGGGGACAGAGGATCTGCATGCAGCAGGCTCCATGCTGACAGCAGTAAGCCCAATGTGGGGCTCGAACTCATGAACCATGAGATCATGACCTGAGCTGAAGTTGGACTCTCAACTAACTTAGCCACCCAGGCACTCCACTCCACTGTTTTTTCTTATTCATCTTATGCCCATGTCTCTTCCACAGCCTGTGTCACCTCCTAAAGAACCCTTTAAAGCTCTCTTTCAGGCATGAACATTCTGTCTCAGAAGGGAAATCACTTTCATGACTTCACCCTTCACAGGGTATATAATCATGTGTACAGTCACAGAAAAGCATCACCACAGCCCCCAAGACACAGTTAAACAAGGACAACAGCAAAAACTGATAACTGCACTAGAGGAATTGGTAGGTGTTATATGTGGAGAACTATTTTGTTTTCCCCTTCTGCTGTCTGTCCTTTCATATCAAGCACTGCTCTTCTAACTGGAAACCCCATTCTCTGAGAATCAACTGCAGCCATCACAGGTTGAGAGGCAATCTGCATTTATCATGAAGAAGGTGCATTTCCATTCCCTCCCACTGTTTGTAACCACAAACGCTGTACTGTTTTTAATTCCAAGTAATTTGTTTTTCTCCTTTTAATGAAGGAGCTATGCTAACTTTCCTGATTTGAAGGATTTCTTTCTTGAGGAGCTATAGCGGTCAAAGCTGGTCTCACTCCTCATTGCTTACAGCCAAAAATATTTCCAAGTGCCCAGAAACAAATCCTACCGTCCCTGCAGGAAATAAGCATTCTACCTTCATTTTTTTCTCTATCAATTTCTCTTTCTCACTCTTCGTTTTGTTTTTATGTAAATCTTTTTTGTGCAGAAGCACAATAGATAGCATTTAGTCAGATCTCACTGTCCCTTTAATCCAGGAAGCTGTCTGAGAAGGTCAAAGTCCAAAAAGGACAAGGTGGCATAGTTACATGTGGCCAAAGATAATGCACACTGTGTGGGCCAAATAGAAATGTTTCTAATGAGTGAAACGCTGATTTAGTAAGCCAGATTCTCCCCAGTGCCTGGATAGAAGCTCAAGAGAGCCCCATGGAAGCAATAGGGAAATAATTCTCCTCTTCTCAGTGATGTGGAAATTAATGCCCAGGAAGGTTTATGACTCAAGCAGGAATCTGTACCCCTCGTCCATTTTTCTATCTTTTGGACTAACCTGTCTTAAGTCAAAAAGCCTTCATTCTAAGAAGGGATTTAAATACACAAAATATTTAAAATTACCCTCTAGTGATTGTTGATTTGGGTCATTACCACTCTTACTGTTGTATTACATTTATTGATGATAGACAACAGATAAAACAGAGAAACTAAAATGTCGGCCAAACAAAAGGAGGATGTGCAGTCACTCACTGATTGCGTTCCATCTCATATTTAGAAGCTCAGAAGCTTGCTTTTGTTTGAGCAAAAAGCGAGCATGTACCTTAGGCTAGAAGCGGCTGCAACAACACACATTTACAGATTATGAAAAGGGCAAAATGTTCAGAGCCTGCATTGTTCAGCACAAAGAATCCCCAAAAGCTTCAGAGACATGTCCTTTTAATGAGAAACAATAGTTTGCAGCCAGATGCTCCGCCTCATTATGAACACTTTAGCACCAGAAAGAGGCACAAAAGGGGGCTATGAGCCCAGCACTTTGAAAATAAAGGCCTCTATGGATAAGTATACCTATTAATATAAATGGTTTTGAACAGATTCAGCTTCTGCTCCAAGTCTGTCAATTAACAGCAATAAAAATAATATTTCCATACCATTCCATGAAAAAACAAGACATCAAACATATCGGGAGATACCTAATTTTCTACTAACTGTGATCAGATCTGTTGCATGAATATAAAAACAAAGAATATCCCCTTGAAAATACTGACACCGCTTAGCTTGGTCTTACACTAGAAACAAAACAGCTAACATTATGCTGATTTGCAGCTGTTTCGCTGCTGAGCAGGAACAGTCTACATATATTTCCGTTTAATAATAGAAATGAGAATATAAGCTTCGTGGCAAAGTTGCCATGAAAAAACATGAGTAAGTGAACTAAGGATATCATATAATGCACTGGTATTTCCTCCTCATATTGACTTGAGGAGATGACAGCTTAACTGCTACTCACTTGTCTAAGAATTTAAAATCTAAATAAATATATTAAAGTGTCATCAAATTACAACAGAATTTAAGAATTTGATGTCAGGCACCATGAGTTTGAATCTCAGTTCTAATGCACCCTAGCTGCATGACCTTGAGCCTGCTATTTAATCTTTCTAAACCTCTGTTTTCCCATCTATGAAATGGGGATGGCAAAAAGGTCCACACCATGGGGATGATATGAATTAAATGAAATCGCCCACATGCAGAATTTACCACAATAGCTGGCATTTAGGGTACTCTTAATATATGTTCACTTTTTATTAAAATCTGTCATTTAAAGGCATCTTGGGAGAATTTGAGAATTGTCATCTAGGAATTTCACAAGCAATTTTACATTTGGGAATTTTGATAGGTATTTGAAATATAACCACAATATCTAAAAAAATAAATAAAACTCACTGTCTAAGCTCTTTTTCCATGGAGGTGCATTAATGCAAATTAGACAGAATGACTTTTACCAGTTATAATTGGGCTGAAATGAGGTGGAAGGAACAGAAAGACAATTAACTTTAGCTTTTTTTTTTTTTTTTTTTTTTTGGAATCTCCAGCAGTTCGGAGTAGGTTTTAGTGCCTGATGGTCGTAGGCTGTCAGTGCTGCCAGGCGAAATTATTCAGAGACCTTGAAGGGGCTTTGTTTATCTCATTTTTCAATTAACCTCTGCGTTTTAACTTCATCATAATGCTTATACCAATTCACACCAAAGAACAAATTTTTAAAAATCCCCGTTTGCCATCACTATTTCTTTGCTTCACGTATCAGCTTCTATTTTTCTTTTTTAATGCATTGAAAAATGCATGAAGGATGTAAATTTCATATTGCAAAAGACCAACAAAGTGGCAAATGATTTAATATAAATTAAGTTTTTCTGTTAACTCTCTTCTTTTTTTCCCTTATTTCTTCATGTGAGGTAACAGGAAAATTTAGCACTGCTGGGAGCAAAGATCAAAGTGTGCTTGAAGAAGGCGATTTTTGTTATCATCTCAGTTTGAGATGTCGAGGCCTATAATGGCTACATGTAAAACGAGAGATTAAGATGCACTTCTTCTTCCTTGAGAGTCGGGGTCAGGGGACTTGAATCTAAATCTGTGTATCTCCTTCACACGTATGTTAATGACACTAAAACACCTCTCCCTTATTCTTAGTAGGTCAGTACCAAGATATAAATAGCTTTTAGATAAGCATGTCCAGATTTTTTCACATCATTTGAATAGCTTTGAGATTTTTATTCTTAAATTGATAAAGTTCCATCTAGACCATTAAAATTCCCTTTTTAAAATGTGTCAAAGGATACCAGGAATGCACGCCATTTTCCCTTTTACTGCTCAAGGATTATACAATATGAACTTTGGTGTGTTTTTTATGTTTAAAAATCTTCCTTAGAAACACATAATAAAATTTGAATAAATAAGACTTCAGCACCAGGCATTATGCAATCTTTCATTATTGATAGTCTATAATGGCTGAATGTAAGTTTAAGGCCAACCTGGCCATTTGCAAGTATTAAGAAAAAGACACCATCAAGAATGCCAGCAATCAAGTAGAGGTGCTTTTGAATGGACTACAGATTTCAACATAAAGAAAATAACTATTAATAGAAATCTTTAAATAATGAGTCTGTTCAATAGAAGGGTATATAGGAGCCCTATATATGAGGAAAGCAATATGAATGTGATCCAATGATAAAAATAGAAATATGAGTTTCTGAAGATGACTAAGTCGGCATGGCCAGACCAGCACGATTATGGTCTTCCAGGAATAAATATTGGTGGGCCCAAGAAATTCCTCAATTATGAGCAAGTCTCCTGCAATTAGCTTTCTTTTTTTCTTCAGATTAACAAATAAGATCATATAAAAAGTTTCCATAAAGGCTGAATTATAGACTGAATTCATCTTTCCACAGAACTGAGTGGAATGGCTTCCACTTAGAAGAGGCTATCAAACAGCTTTAAACCATGACTTGAATGGATCACATCATCATAAGAATTAAATTACATTGTTTTTCCTTTGAAGGCAGCAATACTAAGGTCAATATTTCAATATCCTTGCTTTATCACTTCATATATCATTAAAGTAAAATATGGTCTGACTTCACCAATCTTTGTCTTATACAACTAACAAAAACATCAGTAACAGTTTTTGATCATTACAAGCCTAGGGTGGATATGAGCTATATTTGTAACCTACCAAATAAAGTTCTCTATATCCTGTATTCATTCCTATGACTAGGCAGAAAAGAATTTGGCATTTTATTCTTTGGAAGAAAAATAAGTCATTGAAAAAAATCATCATAAATTTAAGAATGTATTTAACTCAAGGGGAAAAAAGAACAGTAAAAACTTAAAAATGTAACTTTAATAAGGAAATAGGAAAACTCAAGTACATTTTTTAAAATAGAAAATGTTGAAAACAATGCTAATTCAGAAAAATGTTCTGTACTCAAAGGTAGTAAGCATCTAGATTCTACACTTCAAAAGGATCTTGAATTGCAACAGCAGTAGCCCCAAGGAAATTAATACAGCACTCTCTTTCATCGTTCTGGTGTTAACAAATGTTTTCCTAATGCACCATCCAACTTTTAACTGAAGTACAGTCAGAAAGAACTGCCAACTTCTGTGAAAATTTGAGCATATGATGTTGTCATAAAGTGTCCGTTTTGCTGAAGACAGAGTGGTTGCCAAGGGATTATGAACTGTGCCCTCATCAATACTAGAGATCTCACTTTTCAGATCACTGGACCCAGAGATATGGCCCACAGAGCACAATGAGGGTGAGGAAAACAGACTCAAGAATATTCTGGTTGACATTAAGATCCTTCAGCTTAGGAGAAGCCATCACCTCCATTACTTGCAAAAACAAGCACAAGAAAGAACATAATAAAGTTCATGTTATACTTTAGAAATATAAAATATTAACCACTGACATACTGATCATAATTAGTTTGATGGTACATGGAAAGCTGGCCAATCATGGAGAAATATTTTGTGATTCCTAGTATTGGTATATAGACATGTCAGCTATGTATATGCTAACTCATGTTCCACATATATGTATATGTGTTTATATATCAAGAGTTAAACAAGTAGGTAAAAAACAAGTCGTGTCCTTTACTTTTTTCCTTTCAGAAAGCATTTTGGTTTGAACAAATATTCTAAATAAATATTCCATAATCTGAATACAATATTCATTGATTTGAAGGAAGTATTTTATTGATTATATTTGTCCAATTCTTTCCATATATAGTTTAGTATTGAGTTTCCCAATGATGTATTTCTATTGACGAATGTAATAGTTTGGGTTAATTCTGTTTAAAAATTTGTTCTATACTCCATATATAAACATCCTCATTAAAATAAGCAACATGTTTCCATCACCCTCATAAGGCATGAGAGCAAATTGAAGATATGAGGTCTTAGTAATTTTTAATAAGTCTTCCAAAAGGGTTATAGTATTGCCTTCTAAAGCTCCCTCTTAACATACTCAATGATTGAGCAAGCTCAAAATAATATAGGAGTTATCAGGAAAAAAAATCAAAAGAGCAAATTCATCAAGCTTATCATCATAAGCAAGCAAAGTAAATTCTTACAAAACCTCTACTGGGATACAAGTAATAATGAATATGAGAATGTTATAATTATACAGATTAACTTAATTTTCATTCAGAACTACAAATATAACAGTCACAATTCTTAATTCTGGTGATATAAAAGCCATGTTAGGAAAAAAAAAAAAAACTAGGGCACTCAGGTGGTTCAGTCAGTTATGTGTCCAACTTGGCTCAGGTCATAATCTCACAGATCATCAGTTCAAGCCCCACATTGAGCTCTGTGCTTACAGCTCAGAGCCTGATGCTTGTTTTGGATTCTGTCTCTGCCCCTCCCTCTTCCACTCAAGCTGTGTCTCTCTGTCTCAAAAATAAACAAATACTATTTTTAAAGGAATAATAAAACTGCTGCTGACATTTACTAGGAAAAATATTTTTCCACTTGGTGTCATCTCATTTCTCAAGTAATTGACTTTCAGAACACACATTCTTGGTGCTCCCATTTTTACTAAACTTTTTTTTTTACTTAAAAGGGGAATAAATAGGTCAAAAGGAAGTGGAACATACGTGCAAACCAATACTCAGTCTAGAGTTGCAAACAGATTTAGCACAAGGAAATTCATGCACTGTGATCCTCTAGGATGGTTAAGGGTACTGCAGACTTCTGAGAATAAAGCAACACTAGCAAGGGGAAAAGGCACCTAGGGACGCATCCAAAAAAGTAAAAGTCCTCCACTCAAGAAAAGGTATTAACAGCATTCTCTTCAGGAGAACTACTGTATGTCCTCTAATCTATGGTGCCCTCAAGGCTAAGACACACCCTTATTTTACAGACTATAAATAACTTTTTAAAGCTACCAAACATACTTATAAAATAGCATAGACTTAATAGCTATCCCTTATTCAGACATACTAATGTGTAAAAAATATGAATCTCACAACCATTTACACTGAGGCATAGAGGAACAATGATTGTTTGAAGAGCTGAAAGATGTAGTTTTTTGTTCCCAAAAGCAGAAATCACCAACAACAAAGTCTAGGTGGTTGCCTCGGGGTGGGTAGGTGTGTGTGTGTGTGTGTGTGTGTGTGTGTGTGTGTGTGTGTGTATGTGCGCACACGTGCACATGCCCACGAGTGCATGTGTGTGTTGGGATGAAGGAGCGAGGACAAATCCAGAGAGTTTGAAGATGCAATTAAAAGGCAAAATAGGTCATTAGGATGATCTTGCATATGGAGTGTTATTACAACATAGAAAGGGAAGTAAGCATGGAGGCAATAATTTGGTCTCATCTTTCTTATTGGGATTTGGTACCCAAGCCAGGCTGGAACATATGGCCTAGCTTTCTGTACCCGGCCAGTCTGTACCAGGACAGGTTAGAACATCTGGCCTAGGTTTAATAATTCCCAAAGTCTAGCAAGAGTCTGAAATTGCAGAGCACAACACAAACGCAAGTACAAGAGGTCACCATCCTGAGGACTATCACAATTTAAGTTTGGCCAGCTGCTCATGATCTTTGTTAAGACCTCAAAGAAAATGTATGTGGTGAGGTGCCATAGAAACTGTATATCCCTAGGTGCAGAGATTCTATCATATGGTAAATTTTTAAGTAAACATTATATCAAAGTGTTAGTAATAAAATCTTTTCTCTTTAATATTCATTCAAAGTTCCCACTGACCTTAAAGTAGAATTAAGTACAGCACAACTGTCCTGAAAGAATTAATCATTTCTTTATCACTAGTCAGGAATCATTTTCCCAAATGCCAAGTCTTGCCCTCTAATAATTCACTTCTACCTTCTGTGACTCCTTGGTTGTGTGCCCAAGCCCTCTCCCTGACCTCAGCAGAACAAGTTGGCTGCAGTGCAGGCTGTCCTTGAAGACCACCTGGGAGCCTCAGATGGTGCCCAGTGCAGCAGCCTGTCTGAAACGGGCTACTGCCAGCGCGGAGCAGGAAACACCTGTGCCTCACAGTCTGCACTGGCCACTCTTCCACTCCCAAGGATCTTTTCAGATACAGGTCAAGTCTTTCTCCAATGGTAATTTAGGGACAGGTATTGCTCAGTTCACCTTATCCCCAGTGCACCATCAGTGCTGAGTAAGGACTTGGGAAATGGGGAAGGATACCAGAAATTAGAAGAGGAGTCAAGTTACCTGGAATTCCCAAATGCCACTTATAATGACTAGGATTTCATTCTCAGACCCTACAACAACAAGAAGTATCCTACCTGTTATAAAGCTGTTCCAAACACACCAACACACACATCTGACATGAGCAATTTATTGTTTAAACAATGAATTAAGATTCAGCAACCAATCCCACAAAGATTTGTGGAGTTTTCAATTTCTACTTGTCACTATACTGGATGCAAGGGCTCCAGGCATGATCCCTGCCTCATAGTCTAAAGGGACAGACAAAACACAGCTTCTTATATTCAATAAAATGTAGAGCAAATAAGGAAATACTTATATAAAATTACTTTCTCAAAACACACTTTTAGAAGATCTTTCAGGGAGGCCTTGAAATAAATAAATAAAAATAGAGCTCATAAATGAGAGATGCTTCTATTTTTCTATTCTTGGTTGAAAACTTACCTTCTTCACTTCTCTTGGTTAACTTTACCCCTGCTTGCTGTTTGGTTTAATATATAATCAATACAGTGTACTTCAGTTCTTAAATATATGGAAAATAATTACTGTCTTATAGACAGTTTTAGATTTTTCTTTATATCCTTCCCCTGAATTGATTTAAGGAAAAAATATATAGTTTTGACAGCTGTTTTTGCAATTCATAGCACAATGAGATCTCAGTAAATTCCAACTGTCCAGTGATTCTGCTAAATAGTCACATTTTACCAACTATGGCAACACTTAACTAGTGGTTTCTCCTTTACATGTTAGAACAAGCTTTTTTTTTTTAATCCTTTATCTTTATTAGCACAGTTGAGAAAAAAAATGCCCTAATTAGAAATCTATTTTTTGAGGTGCCTATATTGTATGTAGTTAATACTTACTTGTTTCAAAAATGTGAAGGCTCAGCATCTACTTCTTTTTTGGGTTATTAAATGATATAAATAAATCATATTGTCCAAATCACCTTGGAGTTCAGAATTTTCTTTTTTATCTTTAAGAACAGAAGTTTGAGTAAGGTATGGTGCCAGGTTTTTAAAATTTATTTATACACGCATCAAATCTCAGTTGTATTTTCTAAACCTGACTGGTTAACCTTGAGGTATTTATGAGTTCATTATGACAAACCACAGTATTTTATTTTAATGTATTTCCCCCAAAACGATTATTCCATCTTAACTGCTACCAAAGTAAAGGACAAATGTCTGTTTTCTCCAATTTTGTTTTTGTTTTTTTGCTTTTGGTGCATAGTATAAAAATAACCAGAAAGCAGAAAGGATAATTTAAAAGTAAATTATGAATTGGCATTCACAAAGTAATTCTAGTTGATTTAAGTCTATTTATTTGAGAGAGAGAGAGAGAGAGAGAGAGAGAGAGAGAGAGAGAGACAGCACATGTGTGTGTGAGCAAGGTGGGACACAGAGAGAGAAAAAGAGAGAACCCCATGCAGGCTCCTCATGGTCCAGAGCCCAATTCAGGGCTGGATGTCACCAACCATGAGATTTTGACATGAGCCTAAATCAAGTCAGATGCTTAACCAACTCATCCACCCAGGCATCCCTCTAATTTATTTTTTTAAATCAATAATAAGCACATTAAGATATTGGAGCATTTGAAAAATTGGAGTCAAGAGATGAAAGACCTGCATTCCAAATCTCATTCCACCACCTGATGGTGGTGACACTTAAACAAGTTATGTACATCTTTTTATAGGTCAGCTCCTTCATTCATAAATGGAGGCGGATACTACCCCCTTATAAGATACAAGATCTGTATATGATAAAACATTTACTGAGAGGTTACTATGTATTATTAACCCTATTAAGCACTTTGGATGACTTAACTCAATCCTCAGAATTACCTCAAAAGAAGGTGCTATTTTACCTCTATTTTATCACTGAGTAACTTACATCCTTGAAAAGTTAAGCGGCCCACCTCAGGGCACCAAGTGTCCTCTCCAATAGCTCTATCCCAGAGAACAGGATTACAAAGTCACAGACATAAACTCTGTTCGGAGTGCAAAGTAAGGAAGTAAAATCAGCTTAACTGGATTCTCAATCATCAATAAAATGACTTGGATAAATGATAGCTTACTCTTTCTCTACTGAAAAGAATTTTCATAAAGCATAATCCCCCTTTTCTTGTTGATAAAAGCCACAACGCAAATGCATGACACTAGGTGCTCTAAAAAGTAGAATGTAATCTCCATCATTATTTTTAAAAATGTTCAGTTAGTGGTGAAAGCTGGAACTAAGAAAGATATATCAAATCCATACTATAGAAACAATTTTTCATTCATACTCTCTGCTTCATATTTTTATGCCTATTAATAGAAAATGATTAAAATGCATAATAGGGAATGGAAAGTCTAAAGGTATGAAAGAATATCATTGATTCTGGGATAAAAATACCTTTTAATTACTTAGACGCTGTATGTTATCTGCAAAAAAACCCACCAGAACTCCCTAAAATACCCTCCTCCATCCCAAATATTCTCCTTTTCTCCTTTGGTTTTACCAGTTGCTAGAACATATCCTGAAGATCTCTATGTGATGACATATTCTGATCTTAGCCAGAGAAAATATTTGTCCATCGTCTCTAAAATCCTTGTGGGATACACCCAGAAAGTAACATAAAACAGGGTGGAAAGCATGTAGCACCTGCCACAGACTAAGAGCTCACCTTGTATTTGCAGTATTGAACTTGACTCCTCCTAACATCCCAGACTTTGAGTTCTGTATTCTTATCTTTTCCTTCAGATGTCAAGACTAGAAATCTGCCTTCCTGAATATCCCACTAGGTCTTTTCTAAAGAGCTCTACTTTCTTGCCCCCACAACCAAATATATACATAGAGCCTAAAAATTTATCTAATTCTGTTGAGAGGCATGGATTTTTGAGAACTGTTTCAGCTTCAGTGTAAACAATAAAAAGTGACAGTCCTGGGTCAGTTGTGACATGAGAGGTAGTGGATTGAGACGAGAGATGTTAAATCAAAACTGTCGCTGTCAAGATATAATCCCTAAAGAGTAAGAAAAAAAACAGTAGTTTCTTTATCATTTATGTCCTGATATTTTGAGTTTTCTTTTACAAAGTCTGAATAAACTCAGAAATACACTGAAGGTATCTCTGTGTTGATTCCCTGTTTCAAACATCTTTATTTTCCATCTATTCTGGTTTCCTCTTTGGGTAGGATATACTTAATTCTCAAATATAAGGCTTATATACCCACAATGCCACTTCCAAATAACAACAGGAAAATCTGAGCTACTACAGTCAGCACCAGAATGAAAGAAAGAAAATCATGACCATTAGACAGAGAACTGGTCTCTCCACAAAATGAACAAATTTGAAAATATGAGAGGCTCTGAGAAATAATCATGAATTGGCTTTGCCCAAAGAGGATATATTCTACATAGTGATAGAAAATACTATCAAACAGAGGTACCTGGGTGGCTCAGTCATTTAAGCGTCTGACTTCAGCTCAGGTTATGATCTCACAGTTGGTGAGTTCGAGCCCCGCATCAGGCTCTCTGCTGGCAGCTCAGAGCCTGGAGCCTGCTTCAGATTTTGTGTGTGTGTCTCTCTCTGTCCCTCCCCTGTTCTGTCTCTCTCTTCTCAAAAACACTAACATTAAAAAAAGAAAAAAAGAAAATACTATCAACCAAATTGAGGAACTTAGTATATCCAGTAGTGTATTTTGCCATTCAAAACCTTTGGCTAAAAACTCCAAATAATTGTTCATAAATAATGTTAAGAGAAAATATATATTACAAATGATATCAAAATTGATGTGCCTATAGTGTTAATAGTTGTTTCTTAATGTGCTTTCTCTTAAAAATACTCTGATTAAGGCAGCTTAAAACTAATCCCCTTTCACTGATCTTGGAGGAGGATTTTTAGCAAGTAATTCTATTTAAATTACTATAGAGAATTAATCCTTTTCATTGCTTAAGGCGAAAGAAAAACCAGAGAAAAACAAAGAATATAAACTGGGGTTGAGATAGTTACATTGAATTCTTTCTTTCTTAATTGAAAAAATTTGATGAAGTATTTTGTAAATCCTTCCTCTGCATTTATTTTGCTTTCTTCTTAGGGAATACAAGTCATGTTTTACAAGGCAGATATAAAACACTAGTTGTGTGCCTAAGTGAAAATTTATGATCATTTTCAGAACACATAAAACTGAGATTCTTGTGTCAATCAAAATGAAAGGTAATACAAGAAAAACAAGAAGAAATTTTTCACCTAATCTGAGTTCAGGAGAACATCTTACATTGTGGTTAGGATGTAACCACTCAGAAAGTATAGGGATTTTTTACCTTTTACAGACTAATTACTGAAGCTTTACGTGCTATTTTCTCAATTTTAAGACTCTTTAGCAAACAATTTTTAAAAACTTAATTGATGAGAAAAAAAATGAGTTCTCATGGTCCAAGATGGTAATTGTCAACGTGTCAGGCAACAGGAAAGAGGAAGGGATGGAAAAGAGAAGGACATATATGCATGATCGTTAATGAAGTTTCATTACCACATTTCTATTTAAGTATCATTGGCCAGGGGCGCCTGGGTGGTTCAGTCAGTTAAGCCTCCGGCTTTGGCTCAGGTCAGATCTCACGTTCGTGGGTTCGAGCCCCGCGTCAGGCTCTGTGCTGACAGCTAGCTCAGAGCCTAGAGCCTGCTTCTAGTTCTGTGTCTCCTTCTCTCTCTGCCTCTCTTGCTCTCATGCTCTATCTCTCTCTGTATCAAAAATAAATAAAACATTAAAAAAAAATTTTTTAAAGTAAGTATCATTGGCCAGAACCTAGTTAGAGAGCCATATATAACAGCAAGGTAAATTGAGAAATTCAGTCAAGTTTGGGTTGTACTGAGCCAAAACGTAGGGGGGTTGGCAATGGGAGAAAAAACAGTTATCAATGGGAAACCAGCAGGTTCTGATACACTCTGCCTCTTTACCCCCCTTAAATTCATTCCTCCCACATGTGGGACACACGCTGCCTCTCCCCAAGAAACCCGGTGCCAAAGTCCCATCCAGTTTCAGCATCCATCTCAATGTCCAGGATATCTGGGTGGTATGATGCATCAAGTCTGGATATCATAACTCATGGTCTGAGAACATACAAAATAAAACACAAATTACATGCCTCCTTGCAAATTACATGCCTCTTAACTCCAATAGTAAAGCAGGAATAGAATTTCCACTAAGAAACAGGGAAATAAAAGTATATGGCCACTGGTACTTTGCAGTTATCAAAACTTGCTGACCAAGAATTATGAAGACTCCCTTCTCTAGAAATACAATAAGTTCCTTGAGTATGTAACTTGGCAACCCTGGTTTTGCTTGCCGGGGCCAACTTCCTTGTCCATTGTCTTGCCCCTCACTTCTCTTGGAGAGCTCTACTCTGCTATAGTTCATCCCAAATTCACATGTAAGGTAGGCACTGGGATTTGACCTTTGTGGTGGCTGTATAGATTTCATAGCTTACTGGTACGGTTTAGTGGACCTAAAGATTTCATCAAAGAATGGAAAATTGTGGGGTTTTGCTTTTTATTGATTTGGACAGAGATATGCAATGATCAGTATTTACAATTCATTCAAAGAGTATTCACTTTCATTCAGCTTCACGTACAAACTATGCTTGTTTATTTTTTAATACAAATTCTTATCAAGGTATGGATTTTAAGGCTGAAGATCTGGATTTTCATTATTAGGTTCTAGTCCTGCCTATCCTTCTCTCTGTCATTGCTATACCATGAAGGTGCTACTGTGGGGACATTTAAAAAAAGCTTTATGAGTCTACTCAGACTACCATTAACAAAATACTGTAGACTGGATATCTTAAGTAACAAATACTCATTTTCTCACAATTCTGGTGTCTGGGAGTCCAAGATCAAGACACGAGCAGGGTTGTTTTCTGGTGACACCTCTATCTCCTTAGATTGCAGACAGCCATCTACTCACCATGTCCTCACATTGCTTGTTTTCTGTGCCCAGGTGGAGAGACAGCTGTTTCTCATCCTCTCTTATAAAGACATCAGTCCTGTAAGGTTAGGATCCCAACCATATGACCTCATTTAACCCCAATTACCTCCTTAAAGGCCCTATCTCCAAATACAGTCACATTGGGGCTTAAGGCCCATGTAAATATGTCCCTAACAGTTCAGAGAATAGACAAGGTCTTTGAACTGATTTTTGCCATTAGTTTGCTGTCATAGGTGGCTTGGAAATTGGTTTATGTCCTAATAAAAATCACTACCTTATTTTGAGTTATAGAAGTAATTGGCTATTTTAATCCCACAGTCTTAAGTTACCAACCTCTTAATTTGCATTCCAGCTGGAGGCAGAGATGGTTGAGCTTAGAAGAGCAATATTTCTTCTGTATCTACTTGTATCTTGGCCAACTCTATCCTAAGTAAATAGCTCACTTCTATGGTTTGTTGAAAGCAACAAAAAGATCCCCAACATTTTAAACTACTCTTACCATTTTCCATAAGGCTTTGAGGTCTAACAGGCAGACAGACTGCCTTTCAAGAGACTTTGGGGATGGTTTTCCCAAATGTTTGCAGTAACATAATAGGAGTCACCAGCTATCCAACCTGTAATGAATTTTTGTTACCTGGCTATTTACACTAACCCAACAGTACATGTTAATTGCAGCATCCCATTTCTGGTAAGAAAATATGAATTAAAATTTAATAGTTAAGATTAAAGTTACAAGTGACAAAAAGCCCAAAATAATATATGAAACAAGATAACAGTTTTTTTCATTTTCATGTGAACTCTTGGTGTATAGTCTAGGACTGAGTGAGTATTCACAAGGTCTAGGTCTTAGATTCCTATTTTACTGTCATTGAATCTTGCTGTTCTAGATTTTGTTTATTGACATCTGGAGTACATTCCCACATCCTTGTCACAATGGCTGGAAAACACAGAAGTATACTTTCCAGACTCCCTCACAACTAGGGTTCCAGATAGAAGGTTGGTTGTGTCAATGAGATGCACAAATCCTGAAAGATTTGGAAGGTGAGGAGGGAGAGGATATGCTACAACCATGGTAGAGCCAGTGGTGGCTCTCAAGCAGTTTCCAAGAGATTTGAGTGTTTGCAGAAGCCATATTCAAAACAACTTTTTAATAGTGTAAGGCAACCAAGGAGACCAAAATAGCCTGGCCTCTGCCTCACAGGTACAATGATGAGAACTTGAAAAGCCAATTGTCCTGCAATGATTCTCTGACTTCCACTTTGCCACTCCTTCTGATTATTATTTAAGCACTTAATTCACTTTGTTAAGTCCTTTTCTGCTTTATATCCCAGGAGTGGTTTCTACTTCCCAGCCTGAACTCTGGCTGGTATGTCTACTGTCTTGTCCTCATCCACATGCTCGCTGCTGAAGCTGACTCACCACTCTCACATCTATATTTCCATCTGAAAAGAGGAGAGAAATGCAATAATAAAGGACCAGCAGTTTCCTCTTATGTAGCACACATCTCTTCCTCTAATGCTCCATTGGTCAGAGTCACATGGTCATGTCAAGCTGCAAATTAGGCCAGGAGAGTAGACACCAGCAGGACAAACATATGATCAGCTAAAACTCAGAGAGTTTTTCTAATGAAAGGAAGAAGAGGAGAATTGGATATTGGAGGATAATTCGCAGTCTCTACCACAGATCCACTAAATACATCACCTTTCAGCAACAAAGCAATCATGGGTTTTAATTAAAGAAAAGATATTGAGAAGAGAGTAAAAGGGGCTAGCATCAAAGCCAGAAAATGCTAAGTGTCATCATTTCAGTAGTACCAAACCACAGACCAGAAAAAAGAAAAGGCCATTTTGTCATCAGTTTAATTCTATTGACAAAACTTAAATTACTGAATTCCTTTGCTCCCATTCTGGTCCATTGAGACCTACTACAGCCTCTTCACACACACTCAGGTGGCATTCATAAAAAGAACTACATTTCCGTTTTCGGCTCTGTGTTAGACCAGCTTCCTTTATGTCCTCAGAGCATGAATTCATCAAGGCCTTTGTTATTTGGGGCAGAAAATTCAGTACCACATACATTCAGATATTTTATTTTTAAGAGATTTTTATTATGATCCTTAATCATAACCTTTATTATTTCTTTTGTGTGGCCTCTCTTTTCAAATTATTCTGTTCAAAAAAGTCAGGCCCCAATTAGGAGATATTTTCTTTTCTTCAGAGAAGGTGGTGGCATTTTCAAAGCTCTAAGCTTAGTGCTTTAAAGAGTTTGGACAGAAAGCAGCACTTGAACCTATAATTATACTGTGTTTTGGAGCACCAATTATGACAGGTGTGCAAGCAGGACCAAGTCATGAGAGAGTTGACAAAATAGTTGAGTTGTCATGTAATTCACTGGTCAAAAGCTAATCATTAGTAGTAATAACAGTGAGTCTTTAGGAGAACTAGAGCTTCAATTCTGGTTCAAAGTAATTTTTCCAATCAGAATTTCAAGCACATTTTAATATACAGCTGCAATTTTTTGTCCAATCTTTTGGCTTTCCTTTCACTCAAAAAAAAATGTATCATATAATGCCATATTTCCTGCCACCCAATAGATGACACTGTAGAACTTTAAAGACCTCCTTGTTCAGCCTTCTATTCAAGAAGGGATTTTACCTCTAATGACCACCGTTCTAAATACTTGGTCAAGCACCACTGCTCCCACTTCCCCCAACATATAATGCTTCAGCTTGCTATCTGTACACCCGGAATAACAGAACCTGCTCCAAAATGCTGCCAAGAGTATTCATTCATTAGTTAATATTTGTAAAGCCCTTAGAAAAAGGCTGGAGAAATTAAAATGCTTCTTAAACCAAAACAAACTACTTAAGAGAAAGAACTCCTTGTGGCACCCGTGTGGCTCAGTCGGTTAAGTGTCCAACTTCGGCTCAGGTCACGGTCTCATGGCTGGTGGGCTCAAGCCCTGCATCAGTCTCTGTGCTGAAAGCTCAGACCCTGGAGCCTGTTTCAGATTCTGTGACTCCCTCTCTCTCTTCTCTACCCACACTCTGTCTCCATCTCTCTCTAAAATGAATAAACATTTTTTTTAAAGAGAAAGAACTCCAGATCCAAGGGAATGGCACTTAGAAAGGGAGTCCCTATGCTATTTACAGAGTTCTGCCTGGAATATCTTTCTGGGGCCTTCAATTTGATTTTCCCTCTTTCTTCTTAGCAGCACAGGCTTCCTGTCCCTTCGATGTTTCATGCATCAACCACTGCAGTAGCCATTTATATTTTCTGAAGACCAAAATTAAACTCTTAGACACATGCACAAGGTAATATCTACAAGGAGTAGAAATAGTTCATGAGTTCTCAAAAGAATTTAGAAATCGATATGTTCATTCTGAACAGATTTTTCACTGATGTTCAACCCATTCTGAGATGATGAAAATTCTCCACTCAAACCCACTCAAAATCAAAGGCCAAGTCCTTACTAGACCCTACAAAATATAGCCTTTGAAAATTTCTCTGACTTCTCTAACCAGGCTCCCTGCCCCCTCTGTCCTCTTTACCCACCCCTCTTGTACTGTTCTAACCACAATGAGTTCCTTGAGGTGCTTCAATACATCAGTTACACCCCACCGCAAGACTTTCGCTCTTCTCTCCCCTCGAGCACTCCTGCACGGCACACTCCCTCACCTCCTTCAAGTCTTTACTAACAGTAAGGTCCATCTGCCCCCCCCACCCCATATAATATAGAATCAGCATGTCCCAATCCCCGTTCCCCGTATGCCTTATCTCTCTTACCATACCATATTTTCTTCTATAGCAATTTTTATCAGACATACTATATATTGCTTCTTTATTTGTTCACTTTGTGTACGACCATCCCTATACTCTTCTTCACAGCATGATCTAAGCTCCATGAGGACAAGACCTCTGGTTACTAATGTATCTTATGCACAGCAAGTCAAAGATTTCCTGGGAAATTGTAGGTGCCTAATAACATTTGCTGAAAGAGTAAATAGGTGAATAAATAACTATATTATCATAAATATTTGCAAAATACATGGCATACTTATCTGATTCAAGGGTTTTTTTTCATAGTATTAAATCCTGCTATTTGCACAAAGTTCCCAATTTTCCCTATTGGGCAGGGGCCTCCAATAGGTCATAAGCTTCTTGAATGATCACTCTCAGCCCTGACCTAATCTTTATCCATGATGGTTCCAGTGTGTCCACAACTCACCTGTGACCGCTCTCTTATAGGACACTTCAAGTCATTCTAGCGCAGGAGCTATACCTGTACTGCACACTACATGTTTAAGGCTACACTATATGCTTAAGAAAAAGAATGTCTAAAGGAAAAAAGAAAAGATATCAACCACTGGGGAAGAAAAAATGGCATTGACTTTATGTTTGTATCCTCAAATCTAGCATAGCATCTGGAGAAAATGTGCACTCAGGTTTTCATATAAAAGACAGTATATAGTATTTAGAGCTGTGCTAGTGTAAAATATCAATAACTAATAACTGATGACTCAAATTTAAATTAATTAAAATTAATAACATTTAAAATGTACTGGTTACAATTTAAATACACAAAAGCAACATGTGGCTAGTGACTACTGTATTAGCTCAAATATACAACATTTCCATCATCCTAGAAAGTTCCATTGGACAGCTCTGGACTAAAAAATAAGGTGACCAATTATTGCCATACAGCCTAGTGTAGACATAGCAGAGTTCCCATGCTAATCTCCAATCACTATTATATGGGACATTAGGCAGGTTACATGACCTCATGGAGACTACTTCTGGAGCTATTACAAAGATTATATCAAAAATTATATTTAAAATATTTAGCAGTGTCTAGTACATAATACATGAACTATACTTTGAAGTCTGTACAAGATTTAATTAGGCAACCATAAATGCACAATGTGGAGAGGGGCACCTGAGTGATTCAGTTAAGCATCCAACTCTTGATTTCAGCTCAGGTTATCATCTCAGATTTGTGGGTTTGAGCCCCGCATCAGGCTCTGCTATGACAGCACAGAACCTGCTTGTGATTCTCTCTCTCACTCGCTCTCTGCCCCTGCCCCATTCATGCTTTCTTTCACTCTCTCTCAAAAGAAATATATTTTTTTAATGCACTATGTGGAGGCAGTTAGAATAAAGGCCAGAACATGAGGAATCTTCAATGGATAATGGTAAGCAATTGCCAATTCTCAGTCTTCCCACAAAGGGACTCATTTTCTTCTAAAATAGAGTCAAACAGTGGAGAGAAAGCTAAGTTTCTTTCTAGTAAATTATGTAGGATTTAGGAGAGGACAGTTTAAAAAATGAGCTAATTAGTTGATGGTGATACTGAATATTTGATATCTCCATTCACTCAAAGAGAACTACCTTGTGAGTTGTAAAGGATTAGAAGTTCAGAAAAAAGATGACAGTGACTCTCTGGTACATTGTCATTTTTGACACACTCAGAAGCCTGGAAGAAGAGAGTTCTGTTCGGCCTCTCTTAGTCATGGAATCAGTAAAATCTGGTGCCAGTCCCTGTCCAGTTTGCCCCGGCCGGTGGGGCAGTTGATCCTTTCCGGTTCGTTCCTGAGGGAGGGAGAGAGAAATAGGGCAGGAGGGAGATGCAGAGAGTGGAGGCAACACAAGGTTTCTGATCAAGCCTCTTCTTTTTTATTGAGAAAACACCATATCTTATAAAGGTTTCGAGGCGGGAAAACAAGGCAGCTGACCTAGGTCGGTTGCTAGGAAACAGGGTTAAGATATTAAGGCTGGAGTAAAGGAGGAACCAAACTAAGGTTTTTAGCACAAGCGCCTGAGGGGCTGATACTACCCTGCCTGCAGGGGGCTGATCTTTGATTTTCTGGCTTCTCCTGACAGGGAGTGGCGCTCCCCTGCCTATAGGTGGCTAATCTCCATTTTTCTGGCTCCCCACAAGTCCCAATAAACATCAGGTGGGCAGAACACCACTATCCAATGCTCTCCAGAAAGTGAGTTTAGAAAATGAACTGTCTTTAGAGGAGTCTGAGAAAGATTTATTCAACCAACATTCACCAATGCCTATTATGTGCTATTAGCATTCTAGGTGTGCGGGGTAATACATCAGTGAAGAAAACCAAAACCGCTGCCCTCATGGAGTCCACATTCTAGCAATTCTACTATGTTCCACTTTTTAATGAAGTTTATTTACAAAGCAAAAATGACTAAGATTTAAGAAATGAAGTATAGGTTTCAAATGGCAAATATATTTGAAGCTGTTCTTACTAATTGCAAAAGAGGAAAATGTAAATGCAATCAGAATGTTTTTTATGTGCAGCTGTTATTTAAAAATTGATACCCTAAAAATCTTAAATTACTTTTCTTAAAAATGGAAAATATTAAAAAAGGATTCAAATAACTTGATCTTCATCTGATACCATGGAACAAAAAATAATAAAGCTTAGAATTTTCATTTTATTTTGATTTATGCATTGAGGAAATTAGATGATCCTCTGCATTGTTTTTTCATGCAAGTAATAATATAGCTATCACTTTGGATTTCTCGTTGCCCATGTACTTTCTGACTACTTAGACTAATTTTAGATGAGTATAATTATTCAAGTAAATAATTTCTTAGATTGTTCTAACATATGCTACTCTACCACCCATATTCTAATTATTTACATATTTTTATTTTATCCTGGGACAAAATAATTCTACACAAATTCTAGGACAAAAAATATCTAGAATTATTATAGGAAAATGTAAATCAATTATATCCAAATGTTCAGTATTATAACCACTTGTATATCAGATATAGAAGGTAAACTTTAGATATAAATCTCATATATTTTCAGACTGAAAGATTCTTTAGAGTTAGCTTTTCCAATTTCATTAGCTTTTCATTTGACCTTCTCCCGTAAGCTGCTTCAACCCAGGAGGAAATTGTGAGCTATTGCTAAATGATGCCGTGTATCATCCATCCCCAAGTCACAGTGGCATGAAACAATAAACATGTATTTATTACTCCTAGATTTATGTAGCCCAAATAAGTCAGGGCCAATTCTGACCACAAAATAATAAGTAGTTGTGAACTGCAAACTACTTCCTCAGTGGACTATCTCAGAAGATACCACTTACTAAATGTATGGATTATACTGGGTGTAGTTAGAAATCTATTGCAGGGAAATAAAAAAATAAACAAATTTTTAAAAAACCTAATTTTATCTCATGTAGCCACAGAAAATTTTTAAAGAATTTATCTGAAGGGTATCATTGAAGTGTCAGAATCAACAGAAAGATTGGAGAATCAGCCCAGAAATTCGGCAGGAATCGGAGATAGCTAGACCATAGGTGAAAGCCACGGACACAAAGCAAGGAGAATCAGCTACTGCCTCCATTGCTGGTCACCTTGTCCTATACTACAAATGCTGTCACTGCTCAATATTGTCCCTGATCAACATTTCTGCCAGTGAACTACTCAGACAATACAGCTAAAAATTATTCCTTTTTCCTTGTGTCTCTTGTTCCCGATTTTGGTCCCAGATTGGAGCATCCATTTAGCTAAGCCAGGGGCCAGGCAGTGGGGGGGGGCGGCACAGAATTTCTGGCTCCCTTGACTTACCAAGAGGAAGAAAAGACATGGAAAAAACAAAAAACAAAAAAAGCCCTTTCTTTCATTCAGACTTCTCATATCCTACAACTTCCATTGGCTGGAATTCAGACAAATTCAGGTGAAGCACATGTGATTGAGGGCTTCCCGCCCCCCCCCCCACACACACACACATTGAATTTCAGGACTACACGAGTTGAACTGCACAGAAAATCTTTTGATGTAAAATAATGTCCTCACATCAAGTGAATAAGTAAATTGAGACCAGGAGATTAGATTTCTTATTGTAAACAATTAAGTGTGGAAGTATTCCAAGCTGCCTTCCTCATTTTCTCAGGAAAATAATGAGAATCCTTTCTTCAGTCATCCCATTGATGATTATTTCCATCACAATTATCAGTGCTTCCTTTTCCTTAGCCTCTATGTAGGCCATCACTGTGTTAAATGCTTCATAGAAATCACCATTTTGTCTCTACAAAACTGCTGCAAGGTAGGTATTTTACAGGTTTGGAAAGTAAGGCAAGGACTCACCTAATGCTTACAGGTCTGTCTAACTCAGAGCCTAAGTATTCCTCTGCCACTCTTAAAGTTTCATCAAAATGTCTCATCAAAAGAAATTCACGGTTAAAGTCATTAAGATGGAAAATTCATGAGATAGAAAAGAGAGAGGCCGCTCCTATTTACTTCATTCCCCCCACACCCCTCGGAATACATTAACACGCTTTCAAGTCTTTTACCATTAGATTAATTTGGCATATCTGTTGATGATTACTGTAATAAGCAAATTTTTCAATTGGCAAAATAGAGAAATGAAATCACATTATAAATATTTTATCTCCATTGTTACTTTCAGTTTGGCAATTTTCTAAAATCTTACTGGCATGGATCATGTTTAGCAGATACATTAGGTAGCACAGATACAAAGCATTTCTTCCTGGGATACCTCATCCAAATTATACATTATACCCCTCTCTGCAAATTAATAATGTTAGCAGTAAGAAACCCTTTTCTTTCTGAGCAAAGAGGAGCATTAATAGACATTTTTTTCCTCTGAATTAAACAGTTCATGTATATAAACATAACGTAATTAATAAACTCACACTAGCCAAGTATTAATAGCATTTGGTCATTATCAATACTTTTATCCTAAAGAGGGAAAAACATTTCACCAACAGTTTGCTAATCCAGAAAATCTTTTAAGAGAGTAGGATTTAATTCCACATCTAACAGAAGCAGGAATCAAAATCTAAAGAGGATGAAGTTTTGAAAATCACTAAGGAAAAATCTTCTTAGATCATACATGTTCTGCCCTGGAAAATATGCACCACTAGACCTCATCATCTTTGTGATCCATTTTGTAGTGATACTACCAAACTGTAACATAGTTATTATTGCTCACATGAAAACAGTGGTCCCTAAGTCTCCTATTCAACCAACATTTGCATTGCTGCTCTCTATTTCTGGAAGTAGAATGCATAGAGAATTCTCTTACTTTCAAGGAAATAAATTCAGCAAACTTTTCCAAACAAAATATAGTTCTACTCAAAAAAAAAAAAAAGTATTTACTAGAAAGATCAGACATACATGCATCAACTTTGAGTGTCTGAAAGACAGAAAGAGGCCACAAAGAATGCTTTGTTAACAGAATGTATCTGTTTGTTCAACAGCCCTTTGCCAATTTTTCTAAGCAGTGAATATACTGATGGGGATGACAGGTCTTTCTCAAAACCATCTGCTTCTCTGAGTCAATCCTGTGGGGAATAGTTTATACTAAATTTGTCACACCACACCTCACTTCCAAGTCAACAGAGTGACAGCAAAGTTGCAACTCTTTTGCTTATTCTATCTAATGTGGAGATTAAATGTAGCCCAGCAACTAAGTCTGAAAGTTTGGGGGGGGGGAGTCACAGTATGGTGGTTGGTTTTACAAGGATGTGCCCCAGACGACCTGACCAAGACTTCAACTATCATTCCTTCCAACAGATACCTCTTCTGCTAATAAAACCCTCTTCTATTGCCTAAAATTTTATTCTTCAAGAGCAACACTATAAGTAAGCTTTTGGTGAACTCACTTGTCTCTTCCATATGCAATAGATGAGTAGATAAAAAGACAAAGCGTTTTGCTGCAGACACAATACTATCTAAGCTATATTCAAGAGATTTTTTTGGGTAGAAGTTACTCAAGCTGAGTGAATGCAAATGATCTTAAGGCATGAAAATAACATATTAGAGAAGACTAGAGTATTTCATTTAACAG
Organism: Suricata suricatta; assembly: GCF_006229205.1. Classification (NCBI taxonomy): domain Eukaryota; kingdom Metazoa; phylum Chordata; class Mammalia; order Carnivora; family Herpestidae; genus Suricata; species Suricata suricatta. The sequence continues at coordinate 86,263,893 of NC_043701.1, forward strand.
CCAAGTCAAGGTAAGAGCAAAGTTAAAGATGGAGCCCAGGTGGTATTAGAACAGTGCCCCGAGTTTCATTTAGGACTCATTCTGCTTCTCTCCCCTCTGCTTCAACAATGGTTTCATTTTGCAACACTTGAAGTTTTTCTACACACCAGAAAGATGGTCAGGAATAGCTCTTGAACTTCATATACAACATTTCTTTAATTCTAAGATATAAATATTTTCACTTGTTAACATTTTCAAATCCCAGATGTATATTATCATTACGAGCAACAGTTGTGATGTAGTGACTGGCTTAACCATGTTCATCACTGCCAGGCAGAAATTAATACAGTGATTGTTGACTTCTCATATGCGTCAAAATATGCAAAATGAGAGTCTACAGTGGCTTGAAAGAAAAAACTAGAGGAAATCGCAGGAAACTCTCAAGAAATGTTGAATCACCACTGCTTGCAAAAACACTGATAATGTATAGGACAAAAAAAAAAAACCAGATACCAACAACTCTGTCAAAAAGTGATCCAGAAGAGGCAGCTTAAACGGAAGAATTATTAGGATTACTTGAACCAATTTATTTCACTTATACTTTCCTTTTTATATAGATGTAAGAGTAGTATAAGATTTTAAAAATCAATATATAAAAAAGAGTTTTTTCAACGAGTATAAAACATGCATCATAGTTAACAGCATTTTGTTTTTGCTTAGCTCTAAGTAAAATAATGGTACATCTTACAAACAAGGACATCCCAAATTCAATGAAATACAAATTATTATAACCTTAGTATCAGGAGTAGAATTTAGTGATTCATCACTTACATACAACACGCAGTGCCCATCACAAGTGTCCTCCTTACTACCTATCACCCATTTAACCCATCCTCCCTAAGCTATGAAATGTTGAAATTATAACTCAATACTAGGTCTGTGAGATTCCAGGGCTCATGCTCTTACCATTTCTGTTATATTTTATCACCTCATTTTATAGCAATGCATCATTTGCAAATAGCCTGCCAAAATGTACAGAAGAGACTATTTGGGTTTTTGTGTTTTTGTTTTGTTTTGTTTGGTTTGGTTTGGTTTGGTTTTTGGCCTTTTGAACGCAAACTATACTCTACTGGATATACACTACAAACTGCACCACAAAACCCACAAACTGCAGAGACTCTAATTTTACTTGGAAAATATTCCAAACATTCAGAAAATAATGAAAAAGATACCCATGAACCTATCACCTAGATTTAACATAAAAAAAAATCACTTACCACATTTGCTTCAGATTTCTTTTAAGAAATAAGAAAGCATCTTAGTGAAGGGAAAGTATTTTAAACACAGATTAAGTATCTCCAGATAATTATCACATCCAGAATGTACCAGAAATGTTAAAAGTCTCTTCCCTAAGGTTTGCCTCCTGAAACGGGTTAAAAAATCGATGTTATAGTTTTTTTCCAGATGCAAAATTTCACTGGAATCCTATTTATTTCTAAAAAGGCAATTGGAAGAAAGCTCTACTTTTGGAAAGTCAAAATATCTGCTACTTGGTCGGAAATATCTTTTCATAGGTATCTGGAATAATAAGCATAGCATATTGTCTTATTGCAACAGGAGTAAGTTGCTTAGTGAGAAGTTAAATCCTTTTTCTGTTTGGTGACAATATAAGTTGATGTTTGGTTTGTGGGACAGATCCCTCCTCTTCCTCGTGGCTTTAGAATGGGGGTAAGAGCAGAAATGATGATGGTCAGATCAGTGAAAAATCACTAAGTGTTTATAAGTTTGGGGAAGAAGTCCAGTTTTCTTATGGGAAGACTTCACAATATATGACTAATAAAATATGACTATAATATATTATTCACAAACCATTTTATCACACTTTGGGATATGAACTCCATAGTCCTTTATAGAAGATGTTTTATGCTTGATTTTACAAGTTTCTTAGTGATTTCTTGTACCATAATTAAGAACGTATTAAAATGCACAACTTGTCTAAGTCCATAAGGTTTATTGGTAGTGGTCATTACCAGCGCAGAGATTAGAATTAGGATTTGTTAAATTATAAATAAAATATTAATACTCTTGTATAAAAAGTTATAAATACATCTAACACCTCACTTACCTGCCGCGGACTATGTATCTGGAGTTCTCTCTTGTGCAGCAAGAGAACGGAAGCAGAACTGAATACGAGAGAGGAGACAAGAGCCCCAAACAGGCCTTTCCTCTCTGTCTTTATTGAGCTCACAAGACATTACCCACGGGGTGAATGTGCCGAAAACGAGATCTTACCCATGTGAACACGGAGAAATCAGGCACTAATCATTAAATTGTGTGTAAGAAGCAAAGGGCCTCGGGGGCAAGTGGAGTTTGTAAGGTACATGGGCGCCAGATGGAAATTTCCTGCAGGTGATACAACAAGTTTCTCGTGATCCCATTACAGGATCTCGCTAACTAACCTGGGACATTTTCACCTGGTGGCGGCGGCTTTACGACGTAAGCTTTTTACTAACCCATTTATGTAGTAGAACCTATTTCCCCACACTTACCCTCAATCCTCTCTTCCCTGAAGTAATCACTACCTAACATTTATGTTATCATTTCCATGCATATTGTTTATCACAAATGTACATGTGATATTTTAAAACATTTTGTGTATTTTAAAATATTTTCAAAAGTATCATCTGTGTCATTTCACAACTTGTTTTTGTCAATCGACTGTATGCTTTTTTTTCTTTAATTTAATGGTTTATTTATTTTTGAGACAGAGAGAGAGACAGAGCATGAGCGGGGAGGGGCAGAGGGAGAGGGAGATACAGAATCAGAAGCAGGCTCCAGGCTCTGAGCTGTCAGCACAGACCCTGATACGGGGCTCGAACCCACAAACATTAAATCATGACCTGAGCCGAAGTTGGAGAGTTAACCGACTGAGCCACTCAGGCCCCCCTCAACTGTATGCTTTTAAGATTTATCCAAGTTGATACTTGTGATAATACATTTACTTTGCATTAGACTTCCATTTTTCTGCCTTCAATGATTTTTTGATTTCCTGATTTTCTATTTAATAGCCTTTATTAAATAAATTGCAAATCACTACTAGGCCACTTAATCTCTGGAAACAGTAATGTTTAGTTTGCAAAAGCATCCTCTGTAATACCAGCAAGATATTTTTGCTTACATGGTTTGAAAAAAGTTGCTTTCTGGGTCCACCTGACTTGCTTGTAGGGTTGAAATCTCTCTTTCAGTGACTATATTTCATTAATAACAGCCAATTCTATTTGGAGTACTAAAGTAAAAATGGTCTTCCCTGTCAGCTAGAGTTCAGATGCAAGTCTTTCAATCTGTGATAGTTGGCATATGAATTGGAAAATGAAGTCATGAAGGTCCATTGCAAAGTTTTCAAATAAAAAAAACAGAGATGCCAGAGGGAGAAAAAAAGACAAAATATAAGATTAAGAGAAAAATACATACAAAGGAAGTGATCAGGTTACCCAATCTAATTTGGGTTCAGTATTCAAATCATGTTGATTTTGCCCTGGATGCTTATCCCTTATCTACAACTGAGACATCTTTTTAATTTGTGTAGTACACCCTTATCCCTTATCCCTTCACACAGCTGCCCAAACACTTCCGGCAAGCTCCTCGCTTCTCTCTCTCCTTGGACTTCACAAAACTTCTTGCACATGTCATTTGTGTCTCATATTGTGTAGGGAGTACACTCCACACTGAAGTTGACTGTCCTTTTCATAGTGTTTTTAATAGTTTTTTCCTTATTTTTTATTAATAAAATAAATGCCTTCTGCCTAGGATATTGAGATTCCTCCTTGCTTGAAGATGGGAACTGTTGAGGTAAACAAGAGAACTCCTTTTGAGTAAAATGGCCTCATTCTTTAAGTATATTGTCACTAACCAAATATAAACAGTCCAAGAATAGGAAAATCAAAATTAAATGAATCATTAATTGGAGTGCCATTTTTATTTCAATTGTGAGACCAAAAATTAGTGTTTTTTAGCCCACTGAAGACACTTGAAATTCTTGAAAATTGTCATGCCATGAAATTTCTGACTTGGGTATAGTGTGTGCACTATCTCTCATCTTTGTATGTTCTTAATGGCCTGCAACAAGTTTTCAAACAACAATACCGTTTGATTCTTAGAACCATCATATGACATAAGTAAAAAGGATACTCTTACTAGTTCACAGGTAAGTTGATTCTAATGAAAGCTATATGTGACTTGGCAGGTCGCAGAATAAGTAAATGGGAGAATTAGCAGTGAAACTTGGGGATGCTGACACCTAGTAAACAATGTAAAAGATCTTTTCCAAGATTTTGTCACATCATTTGTATTGCTAACTGTATTAGTTTGCTAGGGCTCCTTTAACAAAGTACCATGGGCAAAATGACTCAAATAACAGAAATGTATTATCTTACAGTTTTTGGAGCTAGAAGGCCAAAGTCAAGGTGGCAGCAGAATTAGTTTCTTCTGAGGTCTCTTGTCTTGGCTTATAGATGGCAGTCTTCTACTGATGTCTTTACATGGTCTTTCCTCTGTGTCCTAATTTCCTCTTCTTACAAGGACACATGTCATATTGAATTAGAGCCCACCCTGATTGTCCCATTTTAAATTAATCATCTCTCTAAAGATCCTATCTCCAAATACAGTCAAGTTCTAAGATTCACAGGGCTAAGAATTCAAATTCTAAATTTTGGGAGGACACAGTTCAAGTCATAATACCATTATTGCCAAATATTAAACCTAAGGAAATACCTTAAATTTCTGCCATCTTAGCATAATAATTGCTTTCACTTTTTAAGCTTCTTGTCAGTCCTTGTCCATTTGCACATGTATTTCACAATTTATACACAATGTTGTACTGTTTGTCTGTTGTACTAAATATTCCATGAAAGAGGGGCTGCTCACCACACAACATTTAACAATTTTCCAGTTCAGTTTGGTGAATTGAATTGAAGTGAATTGAATTGAAATCAGTTGAGTGTGTATATATATATAGAAGCATATATACTTCAGTAATCAATACCCCAATTTAGATTCTTCCAAATACTACTCTAAAAAAAACAAGAAGATAATGGTATGACTTATATCTTGTAGATTCTCAATAAATATTGTTCGAGTAAGTGAGTCACTGAATGAATTCTCATACAAGTAAGCAGATGTTTTATTAAAAGAAGCATTAAAAACTGCATCTTTTCGAAGTTGTTACTATTATTTGGCAAATTCTTTCAATAAGATGAATGTTTCCTTATATAATATGTATATTTAAATTTTTTTTTTCTCTTGCTAGACTCAAGCAATTCAAAGACATCAAGTTATCAGGTAAGTTGTCCTATAGAATCACCTACAAGCAAATCATTTTTCTAACTAGTTTGTTCGCATTTCCAAAGGAAGTACTTTCTTAGACAAGCAATAAAACCAGCAGACAGTGCAACAGCAGCAAGAGATGCTCTTCAGAAATAATATGTGGTGTCTGATCAAATGGTATCACCAAAAACAAATGGAAATTGATTAATTTTAATACTATACCACAGCAATTTGGTCACTGCAGATTTCCCATGAATATTGTTCCTTTCCAAGTTTCTCAATTATCCACATTGATTCGGTGTTAAGAGATAAAAGTAGCCTTTTTTCATTTGCTTCTTTGTGCTTAAACTAACCTTATACCTTAAATGCTAAACATTTAACATGTAAGAATTAGGAAAAAATGTAAATTCACAATTTAGGTATTAGAATGTGTGCTAGTTCCTTTCCATACATCACACTATTTAACTCTCATTATAAATCTTCAAAATAGATATTATTTTGCCTGAGAAACTTACAAGAGAATTAGAGCTAAAAGATACTAAACTTGCATGTCTGGTTATTTGAACCAAGGTTGTTACCCTCCAAAGAACACAGTCATTCAAATACATGGTCTGGATCCACTTTTTATGATGGAGTAGTGGTCATGCTGACCACTTACGCACTCAGTTTTCTCATTTTCAGAATCATAAGTTCTCACCGTGTCCTAGAGCTGAAAACAGGGACCTTCTCATTGTGGTTAGTCTTCTCCACTAAAGAGACTGGAGCTCTTGGAACTCAGGCAAAACCATCAGGAATTACTTCCAAAAGAACTCGAGCACCCACATACATATACTCAACACCTGAAATCAGTTCCAATATCAGGCAAAATTGAGGTTAGCTGCTTAATAGCAAAGTTCCTTTTCTCTGGTTTCCCTCATCTAGAGCTCCCCTGTGCCACTAAGACTGCACCTGATTTAACTGGATTTATAAATTGTTGAGGAAAGTAGAAATGAAAGTTCTTAAAGTTTGATATGCCTGGATTTTCATGTCTGACATTTTGGGGTCATGAATCCTTCTGAGAACATAGGGAGCTATTAATTCTATCTTTGCAAAAATGCACATTTACAAATATACAGACACTCCAAATATAATTTCAATGAGAAAACTAAAAGGCGTTCTTCTGGTCTCAGACTGACCTTCTGTGGGCTATGTTTTGATGCTCCTTAGAATCATTATGGAACTTAGACACACACAAAAATTTAATTTAGAGAAACATCTCTCTCTCTCTCTCTCTCTTACACACACACACACACACACACACACACACACACACACGGAAAACTGTCCAAATGATTCAGAACTTCAGAATTCAATATGTAAATTCTCTCGTGAAGATTTTTTTTGCTCACATGTCACTAGGATATTCTGAATTTCCTTGGGGAAAGTCAAGTTCTTTTACTTCTCCAACAACAACAAAAAAGAATGTACATAATTTAATCTTCATCTCAGTACTTGATACCTGTGTAAAAAGTAGTGATGTCAAAACACTATTTTAATGGAAATTTTCAATTTCAACTAATTTATAGGTGCTGTGTAGAAAATCTAAGTTGGTAGATTCTAGGGAAATATGATACACAAAACTTGTTTACATATAAAAGAACAGAAAGATAATGTTCAAGTTCCATATTCCTCAAAATGCCATTGTACCTTGGGTTTTAGAAATATAGAAACATTCACAAATAATATAATCAAGGAAATGGTTGCTTCACTTTTATAATGAATTGCAAAAAGCAAAAAACCCTCCACTCAAAAAAAAATCCAATATCTAAAACCAAGTCCAAAGACATAAAAGCAAAATTCTCAAAAGAAATAAAGCACTATACCTACATTTCAATATAAACTTTAGTTCAACATTATTTATTCTTAGATGAATAGACAGTATTCTAGGCAAAGTAAATTTCTCTGTTAAGGTGGCATGTTTTCTTGAAAACATTACAGGAGAACTAATACACTGAAGAGATGCAATTGGGGATTTAAGCTGTATACAACAATTTAAATGATTATTTGTGCATGCATATCCTCACTTCTGAGGAGTTTCTAACTGCTTTTTTGCATTACAGCCCTCTTTAAAAAGAGTCACTAGAGATAAATTGTTATAAATAGAATTACATTCAATATGAATTACACATGAAAGAAAGACTACCTCCAGTGAACTTCAGTATAAAAGAACCAAAAGACATGACAGAACAGTGGATCACTTGGAAAGAAATGTCATCCTCTACAGATTTGCTACTTCTGGAATCGATTTCCCCAGACCTTGGAGAGCCTTGTGCTGTAAGTCAGATTTCATTCATGTCAGTTCTTTTTGACTGGCTGTTACAGGGAAATGTGGATTCTTTTATTTCACTGTAACAAACAATGATGTGATTAAAAATATTCAACTTTGCCTTTAAAAAAGAGCTTCTCATTCCATGGAGGAAGAACAGTTTATTGCTTTAGCTCACAGCTTCGTATGTCAGACAGATCTGAGTCTGAGACACTGCTCTTTTTACAGAGCTCCAGAAATCAAGCTCCACAAAATAAGGACCTTGTCTTTCTTGATCACTGGTATACTCCTGACACCCTGAACCACACCTGGCCCCAAAAATAATTACTGGATACGGAAAGAATTTAACATCTCTAAGCATTGGTTTCTTCATGTATAAAATAAACCCACTTCAAAGAGCAGTTGTAAGGATAAAATGTGACAAAACATGAAAAGTATTTGATCAATGTAAGCACTCCCTAAGTGCTTGCTAATATTCTCATTTCAATGAAAATCAAGTCAAGTTTCTCATACATACAGTTAAGCGCATACTTTCTCTTTCACTCATAACTTTAAGGCCTCATAGAGTGTGTAATCATTTTCCCACAATTTCCTATTATCACCTTAGGTAAGTTCCACATAATCAATTCCAGCTATTCACAGATGATCCCCGATCTCTCTGTGTCTGAATTTTCTCCTCTTGAAACCAAATTTCTCACTGTCTTAAGGATACTGATGATGAGTTGTAAGCAGCCACATCTATCTACAAAACAAAAATGTGCAGTGTGTGTGACTGTGTATTTGCTTTTTATTTTATATATTTATTATATACATATATACCTTACTGAAAGTCTCTCCTTCTTAATTATTTTATTAGGTACTTCAGATTAAAATACTTATATATTGGATTCTGCTAAATAAATAGCATGGCTATCACAGTTATTATATCAATTATGTTTCCTAGAAAACTTTCTATCCTGATTTTTTTATTTTTTTTTTTAATTTTTATGTTTGAGAGACAGAGACAGCATGAGCAGGGGAGGGTCAGAGAGAGAGGGAGACACAGAATCCGAAGCAGGCTCCAGGCTCTGAGCTAGCTGTCAGCACAGAGCCCGACGTGGGGGCTTGAACCCACGAACCCATGAACCGTGAGATCATGACCTGAGCCGAAGCCGGACGCTTAACCAACTGACCCACCCAGGCGCCCCATACTGATTTTTTGTAAGTCTGGTCTTTACAAACAGAAAGAAAGTTCCTTGAAATCAGAAAATATGTAAATAAAATTTTCTAGGTCCCAAAGGCAGTTTCTACTGCTAATAGTATTCTCCCTGTCCCATTCCCAAGACCATCAAGTCATAAAAGACTAAAGATGCAAGGGATGAAATCAACCATTTGTAGAAATGACTCACAATAAATCAAAGTGAGTTGGGTATAAGCCCTCAGGAAAACAGAAATGGACCAGAATTGTAATTAAGTATATTCAAGTAGAGATGCATGTTAATCTGTCCGAAGAAATGAAAGGGATAAACAAAGAATTGTCAAGAAGTCCTCTCTAAAAGAGAATTCAGCATCTGAAGACTGAAGTACATCTCATGCTTTGACCACTGGACCCCAAAGCATACAGCAGTTCAATTTTCTCACTATTTAGAGATTCAGACCTGAAGATCCCTTTCCCACCTCCCCTCCCCCTCCATGTTATTTCAGGCTCACTGAGCAGCCTGCTGACCATAATTTGACCTTGTGGTAAGATTTGCAACAGGAAGAAAATATATTGATCAGCAAATATGATGAATGGAATCTCAGCACATTCAGTTCTCAATGTAAATTAATAGATTCACTTTTTGGATTTTATTCATCAATCTCTATTAGTTTTTTCTGTGTGAGTCTGCCCCTTGAGGAAAATTTGTTCCCGATCCACTGACAAATGATAGTTTTAAGCTGTCATGCCAGGGCCAGTCTCAAAAGCAAGTAAATTCTCCTGACTTAGGTAACCTGACCTAAGTGTATGTTTTCCCATTCAAGGAAGTAATGGCCCTAGTCATTTTACATCCAATCTGTTATTCCTTTTGTCTTCTGTCTTTATAGCTTGAGTAAGGATGTATCTCTACACATGCTTTTGGGGGTACAGATTCCCTCCTGGGATAAAGCACAGCGTTACAGCACACAGGTCACAGATGCCGATGCTCTTGGGGTGGACAGCAGTGGGATGGAATGCTCTGGCCACTTGCCACAGGCCACATGCCGCCTCCTCCACATATCCTAGATGATGCATTATTATTTTCTATGATATGAAAATATGGGAAAGCACTCACTTGAACTGCTCCACTGCTCAGCCACTTACCAGATACACATTATTGTCATCATCAAGTAATAAATACATCAGGACTTTCCAGTCCTTTCACTAGTTTTCTTATCTCCACCTACGGGCTCTTCTCTTTTGCCAAAGCCAAGCCACACCTCTCATCATTGTCAGTTAAGACATCCTATAACCTATATATAACCTCTTCTTGCCTGTTCTCATCTTCAGGTCAAACTGACCTGCAGCTATGATAGCTGCTCTACCTCTGGGGCCACTTAATTTAAGAGGCTTTCCTTAATGAACCTAAACCTGAAGCAAATTTGCAGCATAAGTAGCCAGCTGATTGCCAGTTGTATTCCAACAGTCATTCTATCTTTCCATAGTAAGAGAAGTTTTGTGAGTACATCTTACCTATCCAAAGGTCATATCTCCCAACCTCCCTTGCAGTTAGTTTCTTACTAAAAATTAACCACACCCAAGGGGATATAACTGGCCCTCACACCTTGCAAGAATTCAATGTTTCTAAACTTCAACTTTTACCTTCAAAATATAAACCACACTTTCCTTGAGAAAACTAGTAAGTGTACTTTTCTCTACCTCATTACAATCTTAAAGCTGTTCGTTACAGTTTGACTGCATGAGCACTTCATCTATATTACCCCATCTCCAAGTACGAAAATGTTTTATAGTGAATTATGTCAAGAAATGTGAAAGGTCTGCGATGTTACCTTGCTTCCAGATTAATGACTTAGAGTGATGCAGTTTCATAGATGCTGGCAGAGCACGTGAATCTATGGGGTCAGAGACAAAGAACTTCATTACTCATAGTACAGCAAGCAGCATGATTATCCTGGTCACATTAGTTCTCTTGGCCCCAAGTGCCTTCAGTGCCGTGAGTAGGGGCCTGGGTCTACCCTGCATACACAGCGGGTTTGTGCTGCCAAACTTAGGAAACCCCTAATCTTTACTAATCAGTTAGAAGCAAGCTTGTCCATTGCTCCAGAGCGTGAAACTATATTATACTAGCTAGAAAACAAATCTTCCTTCTGCCAGAGAAGACATTGCCTTTCTGTCTTCTCAGGTTGTTTGTTGTATAAGCATTCTTGAAAAGAATTTGAAAGAAAAAAAGGTTGTCAGTGCCTCTTCTCAACAGTTACAGATCTACAGAGAACTGTCTCCTAAAAAATGGCAATGGTCAGACCTCACCATAGGTCTATGAAGAAAGAAATAAAAACATCAGATTGAAATAAATTCTGTTCCCTTATACCTCCCCACCAATCCCCTGCCAATGACGAAAGAAAAGAGCAAGGGGATATTAATGATGGTTAAGGGGCAAATAAACTTTCTGCAAAGCCAAAGTGGACAGAAACATTAAGTAATTATTCAACGTATTTGGGTTAAAGAAGTCATTAATCTATGCTCTGAGAGATCAGCTCCTGTCCATTATTCAGGTAACCCTCATGTCTCAGTAAGCTGTGGTTAGGTAACCAACTTGGGCACCCAGGAAACCAACCACTTCAAAAGAAAACTGATTTCTTCCCTCACTGTGGTGATTTTCTTTTCTCTTCTCCCTTTCTCCTCCTTCTCTTACCCAACCTTCTGCAACCCACAAGCTGATAGTACTAACTATAGGATGAACATGATTTTAAGTTATACGTATATAAATTCATTAAATAAAGCAACCCAATGAGGTAGACTCTAACATAATCCTCCTTTTACAGAAAAGAAAATTTGGAGGGGTTAAGATGGCAGAGTAGTATGGAGACCCTCACCTTGTCTCACCCCTAAAATGCAGCTAGATCAGTACCAAGCCGTTTTGTATGCCTAGAAAACTGATCTGAGGATTATTACAACAATCTGCATAATTTGTGCCACAGAACTCAGGAGATACACACTGTGGAGAGGTGAAATGGGGAAGAGAAAAGTGACAGGTGGTAGGGAGCTGTTTTTGCAGAAAGAACAGCAGAAAGGATAGAGAAAGGAGGAGAGTGCAGTGTGCTGGGAGAATGCAGGAAAACACTCCCCTGAAAGTAGTTGGAGAGAAAGAAACAGAAAGAAAACACTCTCAGGGGACTGAATAAGAAATCTGTTCCCCAAGTCACTGACGGGAAAAAAAGAGAATATTTTAATACCACCAAAATCCTATAAATAGTGGAGCACAGTGTCTGATGTTCTGGAGCTCAGTGCCCGGTGGTGCTCTGCTGAAGAAGTGGGGCATATACCCAGGAACAAGCAGAGGGGTCTGAGGGGTCCGGTGTCACATGAGAAGAAGCAATTCTCCTGCTTAGAAAGCATTTAGTAGAGGCCATACAGCCTCCACACAGGGAAAGGTCCCAGCAGACCCTGAAGAGCAGCCATGTTTGCTGGTATTGGGACAAAGACACCAGAGTGTGGTGAAACCTGGCACTAGCCGTGTATTGTTGTTAGCCATAATCTCTGAACCTCTGCCACTGCGTGATTGAAGGAACATTTTATGGCGCAAGCCAGCACTACCCATTGCTCAGCAAGACCTTCCCTCAGAGAGTTGATACTGGTTGAAGCCATAGGGGTCTCTGAAACACAACACCATCAGAGATAAAAGTCTGGAGGGAGGTGACTCGTGACAGGCAAAAGGCTTGGAAACAGACAAGGTAGAGGTGGGGAATAAACAGAGGCCCCAGACAAAGGAGGGGTGCTTGATCTTGGGTTGGGGAGAATAGGAAGGTTCTGTGACAAAGACTAGGGAGGTGGCTGAGGCCATTTTTACCTCTCCCACGCATGCACATGCTCACCACACTGATCCATTCCAGTAAGTGAAGCAGCACCACCTAGTGGATAATGGAGAGATTGCATCAGGCCCTACCCAGCTGAACCCTTCAAGTACATCCCCTAGAAGACCAGCACAAGTTGCTCCACCTGCTTAGTGAACGCACTATAGAGGGCTTCCATTACAGTTCTAGGCAAACTGGATGTAACTTCTGGTACACTTATTAGTTCTTTCTTTTTTTCTTTTTTTTGCTTCTGTTTTGGTCTAAACTGTTTTTCCTTCCTTTTTTTTTGAATACATAAAGAGAAAATTTTCTTTTTTCTTTTTTTAATTGTATTTATATTTTATTTTTTACTTTAATTTTTCTTAAACTTTTTACTCTATTCCATTTTCTTTATTTTTTTAATGTTTTTATTTATTTTTGAGAGAGAGACAGAGAGAGAGACAGAGAGACAGCACGAGCAGGAGAGGGTCAGAGAGAGAAGGAATCACAGGATCTGAAGACAGGCTCCAGGCTCTGAGCTAGCAGTCAGCACATAGCCTGACATGGGGCTTGAACCCACAAACCGTGAGATCATGACCTGAGCCGAAGCCGGACGCTTAACTGACTAAGCCACCCAAGTGCCCCTCCATTTTCTTTATAAAACTCAATTCTATTTCATTATATTTTTTGAACTTTTAATTTTCTTACTTTTTTTCTTTTCTCACTTTTCTTTCCCTTTTCCTCTATTCTGTCAAGCTTCTTTCAACAAATAGACGAAAACACACCTAGGATCTAGCTTTCTTTACTTGACTTTTTGTTTTGTTTTTAATTTATTTTTATTTTTAACTTATTAATTGTTTTCATCCTCCAAATGACAAAGTGAAGAATATCCATTCCAAATGAAACAACAGGAAAAATGACAACCAGGGGCTGTGGTAATCAACATACATATAAGCAAAATGTCTGAACTAGATTTTAAAACCACGATAGTAAGAATACTAGCTGGGGTCAAAAAAAAAGTCATAGAATCCCTTCCAGTGAATATAAAAGGAACAAAATCTAGTCAAAATTTTTAAAAATGCTAAAACCATGATGCAATCTTGAACGAATGCCACAGTGGCAAAGATGGACAAAGCAGAGCAATGAATCAGCAATTAAGAAAATAAATTTATGGAGAATAATGAAGCAAGAAAAAAGTAGGGAAACAAAGGCAAAAGAGCATGATGCAAGTTTTAGAGAACTCAGTGACTTATTAAAAAGGAATAACATCCGAATCAAAGGAGTCCCAGTAGATAAAGAAAGAAAAAGGGATAGAAAGTTTATGTGAGAAAATTACAGTGGAAAACTTTCCTACTCTGGGGAAGCACACAGACATCGAAATATAAGAAACACAGAGAACTCCCATTAGACTCAAGAAAAACTGACCAACAAGGTCAACAAGGTGTATCATAGTCAAATTTACAAAATACACAGACAAGGAAAGAATTATGAAAGCAGCAAGGGGAAAAAAGTTCTTAACCTATAAAATAAGACAGATCAGGTTCACAGCAAACCTACCCACAGAAACTTGACAGCTCAGAAAGGAGTGGCAGAATATAGTCAATGTGCTAAAGTGGAAAAATATGCAGCCAAGAATTCTTTACCCAGCAAGGCTGTCATTCAAAATAGGAGAGATAAAGAGTTTCCCAGACAAACAAAAACTAAAGGAGTTCGTGACCACTAACCCAGTCCTGCAAGAAATTTTAAGAGGGACTCTTTGAGAGGAGAAAAGATGAAACAAAACACAAAAGACCAAAAGCAACAAGGACTAGAAAGGACTGAGATCATCACCAGAAACACCAACTCTACAGGCACCACAATGGCACTAAATTCATATCTTTCAGTACTCACTAAACATTTCAATCAAATATCAGAATGGATAAGAAAACAAAGCCCATCTACATGCTGCTTACAAAAGACTCATTTTAGACCTAGATACCAGCAGATTGAAAATAAAGGGATGGAGAACCATCTACCATGCTAATGGTCGTCAAAAGAAAGCTGGAGTAGCCATACTTCTGTCACACAATCTAGATGTTAAAATAAAGACTTTAACAAGAGATGAAGAAGGGCATTCGATCATAATTAAGGGGTCTATCCACCAGGAAGATCTAACAATTATAAACATTAATGCCCCCAATGTGCAAACCTAAATATGTAAATCAATTAATCACAAACATAATGAAACTCATTGGTAATAATACTACAATAGTAGGGGACTTTAACACTCCACTTACAGCAACGGACAGATCATCTAAACAGAAAATCAACAAGGAAACAGTGGCCTTGAATAACACACTGGACCAGATGGATGTAACAGATATATTCAGAACATTTCATCCTAAAGCAGAAAAATACACATTCTTCTCCAGTGCACATGGAACATTCTCCAGAATAAATCACACACTGGAACTCAAATGAGCCCTCAACAAGTACAAAAAAACTGAGATCATACCGTGCCTATTTTCAGACTATAATGCTATAAAACTTGATATCAACCACAAGAAAATATTTGAAAAAATCATGAATATGTGGAGTTTAAAAACATCTGACTGAAGAGTGAATGGGTTAACCAGGAAGTTAAATATCACATGAAGGCCAATGAAAATGATAACACCACAGCCCAAAACCTCTGGGATGCAGGAAAAGTGGTCATAAGAGGTAAGTATTTAGCAATGCAAGCCTTCCTAAAGAAGGAAGAAAAGTGTCAGATGCAGAACTTAACCTTACACCTTAAAGAGCTAGAAAAAGAACAGCAAATAAAACCTAAAACAAGCAGAAGACAGAAAATAGTAAATATTAGAGCAGAAATTAATGCTATCTAAAAGAAAAAATAACAGTAGAACAGATCAAAGAAACCAGCAGCTGATTCTTTGAAACAATTAACAAAATTGAAAAACCCCTAGCCAGATTGATGAAAAGAAAAAGGAAAGAACCCAAATAAAATCATGATGAAAGAGGTGATATCACAACCAACACCACAGAAATATAAACAATAATAAAAGAATATTATGAGCAATGATATGCCAACAAGTTGGGCAAGCTGGAAAGAATGGAAAAATTCCTAGAAGCATATAAACTATCAAAACTGAAACAGGAAGAAATACAAAATTTGAACAGACCCATAACCAGTAAAGAAATTGAATCAATATTCAAAAATCACCCAGCAAACAAGAGTCCAGAGCTAGGTGGCTTTCAGAGGAATATAACCAAACATTTAAAGAAGAGTTAACACCTATTCTTTTGAAGCTGTTCCAAAAAATACAAATGTAAGGAAAACTTCAAAACTCATTCTATGAGACTATCATTACCTTTATTCCAAAACAGATCAAAGACCCCACTAAAAAGGAGAAACTACAGACAAACTACAGACCAATTTCCCTGATGAACATAAATGCAAAAATTCTCAACAAGATGCTAGTAAACCAGGTCCAAAAATATATTAAAAGAACTATTCACCACAATCAAGTGGGATTTATTCCCAGGATGCAGAGCTGATTCATATCCACAAAACAATCAATGTGATACATATCATCTCAATAGATGCAGAGAAAGCATTTGACAAAATACAGCATCCTTTCTTGATTAAAAAAAAAAACTCTTAAGAAAGTAGGGATAGAAGGATATACCTCAAGATCATAAACCATAATGAAAGACCCACCACTAGCATCATCCTCAATGGGGAAAAACTGAGAGATTTCCCCACTAAGGTCAGAAGTATAAAGATGTCCACTCTCACCACTATTACTCAATGAAGTGTTGGAAGTCCAAGCTTTGGCAATCAGACAACACAAAGAAATAAAAGGCATCCAAATCGGCAAGGAGGAAGTCAAACTTTGACTCTTTGCAGACAACATGATACTTTATGTAGAAAACCCACAAGGCTTTACCAAAAAACTGCTAGAACTGATCCATGTATTCAGCAAAGTCACCAGATATAAAATCAGTGTACAGAAGTAGATTGCATTTCTATACATCAATGACTAAGCAACAGAAAGAGAAACCAAGGAATCGATCCCATTTATAATTACATCAAAAATCATAAAGTACCTAGGAATAAACCTAACCAAAGAGATGAAAAATCGACACACTGAACACTATAGAAAGCCAATGGGAAAAAAATTGAAGGAGACACAAATAAATAGAAAAACTTTCCATGCTAATGGATTGGAAGAATAAATTTTGTTAAAATGTCAATATTGCCCAA
This sequence comes from Suricata suricatta, assembly GCF_006229205.1. Taxonomy (NCBI): domain Eukaryota; kingdom Metazoa; phylum Chordata; class Mammalia; order Carnivora; family Herpestidae; genus Suricata; species Suricata suricatta. The sequence continues at coordinate 86,280,752 of NC_043701.1, forward strand.
AGCAATCTACATATTCACTGCAATCCCTATCAAAATAACACCAACTTTCTTAAGAGACCTAAAACAAACAATCCTAAAATTTGTATGGAACCAGAAAAGACCCCAAACAGCCAAAGCAATCCTGAAAAGGAAACAGAAACTGGAGGTATCACAAGTCCAGACTTCAAGCTGTATGTTTTACAATGTTGTAATCCTCAAGACAGTATGGTACTGGTACAAAAATTGACACATAGGTCAATGGAACAGAATAGAAGACCCATAAATGGATCCACAAATGTATAGCCAACTAATCTTTGACAAAGCAGGAAATAATATCCAATGGAAACAAGACAGTCTCTTCAGCAAGTGGTGCTGGGAAAACTGGACTATGACACACAGAAACATGAACCTGGACCACTTTCTTACACCATACACAAAAATAAACTCAAAATGGATGAAAGACCTAAATGTTAAGACAGAAGCCATTGGAATTCTAGAGGAGAAAACAGGCAGCAACCTCTTTGACCTCCACCACAGCAACTTCTTATCTGGCATGCATCCAAGAGGCAAGGGGAACAGAAGCAAAATAAACTATTGGGACCTCATCAAGATCAAAAGCTTCTGCACAGTGAAGGGCTTTGTTATTAAAGATATTTGTTCTTTTTTGTCATCTATATTTCATTTTCTTCTCTGAATCTATCATTTCTATTGGATTTATTTATTTATGGGAATTTTACGCAAAATGATTTAATTTATAAACATTTGAATATATTTCTCCTTTATAGATTCTGAATACACTATTTCTAACAGGGGCTCTCCAACCTCTAACTTTTACATGAAGTAGTCTACATTTTCTTCCAAAACTTTTAATATTTAAATTTAAGTTTTAGTGTGTCTGAAGTACATGTGTATATATGATGTTAGACAGGCTTCTAAACTTATTTCCAAATGGATAGCCAATTGTGCCAGAATCCATTTTTAACTAAACCCAGCTTTTCTGATTGAATTAAATCTTTATCACATACTAAATTCTCCTATTTGGTGGGATACAGGCTGGACACCATTCTGTTTCACTGGTCTATTTGTATTTCTCTATGCCAAATAACACTGCAATTACCAATTATTTAAAAACTAAATGAGAGGGGAAAGAAAATAAGCAGAAATTTGTACAAACAGTAAAAATTTAAAAATGGAAAAAAGAAAAAAGAGTAGCATAAATAATAAACAAAATCAGATAGAAATATGTCTCAAACTCAGAATTATATGTGTTGCTAGAATGAATATAAAACATTTTCTGTCTTTCAAGCTCTCTGCTACTGTCGTCAGTGTGGCCAGCACTAGTTCCCAAATCACCTGGAGAACTATACTAAAGAAGTTAAGTATTTTATATCATTAGTAATAGAAAATGTTTATAGAAGAACATGATTTCCTGCTTTACATAAATATCAGATGTATTTTTGAAAAATCAGTATCATAGTAAAGCAAAAACTTGTTTTCTGTTTTTGTTCTGAAAATGGAGATACTGAATCAATGTCATTATTTCTATAATATGCCCCAAAGTTTTTGCAGTTGACATTATATTATCTGAGGGATATAGATATGTGACTATCAACTAAGTGACAGCTGCTAAGCATTTTTTGTGATGGCATTATTTTATTTGAGGAATATTGCTAGGTAAAAATCAAAATAATGACAGCTGCTTAGGGTACCATTTTTGCCTTACTACCTTCCCAACAGCTTTAACAAAAAGATGAATGAGCTTCAACCAATCAGGAAAATGACTCAGCCATAAAACATATTCTTCTCTTGCTGTTTTGTTCCCTATGGGATAGTTTATATTCTACATCTGGACGTTGTTTTCGACATGGGAAATACTAAGGTATATGAAATATGTTTTCATCCTTATGGATTTGGGGTGATTTTGTCATTACCATTAACATTGCTATGATTTTAGGAGTGCTGCCTTGGGAATAGTACTTTGTTTAGGGTGATTCTATAAACAACAATAAAAATAACACCTATAGAATTCAGGTATATTTAACTCAGCCATACCCAGACTATAACATCTAGGCAATGTCAGCCGTATTTAAATGAAACTTTTTAGTAAGCCCAGTTTCTCAAGAATATATACTCTTTATTTAGTAAGATGGTTCATTAACAATATGGAGAAAAGTGGAATAATAGGCATTGCTGTCAGTCCTCAGCATCTAGTCCTTGTTTTAGTTGGAGATTAAATTGCCTGATGTCCTCACTTTAATAATTGCTGAGGCTGACTTTTATGAGGTTATCATGAGGAACGCTTCAAGCTTTCAAGGGAATGTCATTTAAAAGACAGAAAATTAGATGCTGATATGCCTAAGTAACTGCTAATAATTAATTAAAATGGGTTTGTTAGTGAATTCCTTAATATTCCATGCCTCTCCTAAAAAATATTAATAAAGTAATCAATAGACATTATTTTAGATATTGTAATATTAAAAGCACATGCAAGTAATGATCAACATTATATGCTTCTTAGTCTATGTTTTTAAAAAAACCTAATCAAAAGCATCTACTTCATGCAGAGGAGATGCTATACTTCTATCACCGTAATGGTGTGAAAATGTAATGATGGTTTCCTACAAAGGAAAACCTCTTTTCTTTGATGTTTGAGCTTGGCTTCCATTACCACAGCCTCAGTAAGCTGAGAAGAAAACACACATTACCCACACTATCAAAGATGCCATGACTGCACTGCTGACAAGCATATACTTAATTGCAGGATTTAAAATGATGTCTCTGCTTTTGATTTTCATGGTGACAAATCTTTACTAAAATAATATAAGCAGTACTACCTAAAAACAGCAGATGCAATGTTCTATTACTTCACAGAGGTGCCCACAAGAAAGTGGAAATCACAAAGCTGCTTGGTGTAAATGATAAACCCCTGTACTCTCATCTTTGTGAGTCTGCTTCTTCTGAAACATTCAGCTTGACATAAGCATCTTAAACCTGTATGCATAAGTATAAAACTTTCCATTACTTGTGAGAAACACAAATTAGAGTCTAAATGATTATAGACTAAATGTACAAGATATTCTAGTAGATGTCGTACTTTTTCGATCCAAGCAAATACGATATTCTAACTTAAGAGGTAGTCTTCAAAAATCACTGTCTTAAACATGGAATAAGGGGAGAAAGAAAGAGATTATGACTTAGAAAAAAGGAGTAGCTCATCTTACAATATTTTTGCGAGTATTAAGTTAGATAACACATTCCAAAGTACTTAGTTCTGTAAAATAATGTATAACTTATCAGTTTTGGAGATAAGAATAAAATGTGAAGATCCTGAGGTTTATAATATTTTATGGAAATAGGTAGGAAGTGGGAGGAATAACAGCAGCACGGAGAAAGATAAAGAGAATGAGGGAGAAAGATGAAGTAAGTGTCAAAGAAGATACGGAGAACGGGGTGGGGCAGTAGGGAATCTGCTCCAATAAAAGGTGTTTGAGCTCCCTAACCAGGAACCTTTGCTTCCCAGGAGGCTCTTAGTGTTGGTTGGTAGCAGTGATGCCTGTCAGATCTTTCTGCCAGTGACCAAAATAGAATTCTTTGTCAAAGGTTTGAATAAGCCTCCACAGGAGCTCAGGTAGATTGATACATTCAGCATGCCAGTGCATATTAGAATTCTGGGCATCCTAAATGAATTCTGGCTGCAGAAACCCATATTGTATGAATTCTGATTAGGGGTGGTAGGCAGAAATAAAGAAATTTCATCTGCTCTCTCAAGCTGATAACATATATTAGACCATCAGGAGATGGAGATGTTGGCCTGATTTTGGGAATCTGACCTGTCCTGCTCAGGTGGATAATAATAGCCAGTATTTCTAGACTGTTCTTCTCTCATGCAGACATAAGTCTCTCAAAATCATTTAAATTCACAAAGGCTTCATTTGCAACTATGTAGTTGGAGCTAGAGGGTATTATGCTAAGTGAAATAATTCAGTCAGAGAAAGATAAATACCATATGAGTTCACTCATATTGGAATTTAAGAAACCAAACAGATGAACATAGTGGAAGAGAAAAAAAGAGAGAGAGACAGGGAGGCAAACCGTAAGAGACTCTTAACTATAGCGAACAAACTTAGGGTAGATGGAGGAAGGGAGGTGGGCAGGGAATGGGCTAAATGGGTGAAGGGTATTAAGGAGGGTACTTGTTGTGTTGATCGCTGGGTGTTACATATAAGTGATAAATCACTAAATTCTACTCCTGAAACCATTATTACACTATATGTTAACTAACTAGAATGTAAATTTAAATTTGAAAAGAAAATTCTCCAAGGTTTCTCAAAATAAAGTCAATCCACTAATGAGGAGATATTGTCCAAATTAGACATACTAGTCACATCATGGTCCAAATCTATTCCTATCAGCATTGAATATGTTGCTGATATATAAGGAATAAAATTCTGGAATGTACCAGAGAGGTGTAATTTAAGAAGCATACAGAATTAAATCACCGTCTTTTATAATGAAACCATTCCAGAACCTTAAAGTAACCAAAAGTTTATATATGTAGTTTAATGAGTTTCCTACAAATGTTCAGTTCTTTCTTTATGGATATCAATGATGGCTGGTGAACTGGCAACTTTTTTTCAAGTAACAAATAGCAGTAAAGATTATAAACTGTGGGCTTATGGATAGCTGGACATAAGGCAAAGCCGTAGGAGAACTTTACCACGTCTTGTCTTCATAACCTAGTCTACTTTTGGAACCAGTTGTAGTAGTCACACAACTTGTCCAAAAACTCAGATGTTATTGTTATGCAGATATTATTATTATCATCCAGTGTTTCTTCCTTTTTCTAAAACAAGTGAAAAAATACATAATGAGATGGGCAGAGGGTTGTTGAAATTCTAGGAGTCAAAGACGTCCTCGAATTCAATGGTTTTCTTTCAACAGAGAAAGAGACTACAGCACAAGGGGGAAAGATGCATACATCTAGTAGAATAAAGTTACCTATCCTTATTGTAAGGCAAGAAATATAAAAACTTCAGATATTGGCTTTTGCCAGCAGAAAGATAGCTACTTTCTAGAGTGTAAAAAAGTAAGTGCATTTAATAGGGTTTTGTGATACTAGAAAAGCTTCAAAGCCTGGACTACAAAGCAAGACATGACTGCAGGTGCCCATTGGGAAGGGTGAGTGGGTCCTGTAGGCTTAGTGGCTATGCATGATTTATATGCAATTTCTTACATTTAATGGTGGATATGCTATGTAACATATATGTGATATGCATATATTTAGATTTATGAAATGAATTTATTAATATAACTCTGTGGTAAGGAGTTCTGCCTTTAGTCTTAGTTATCTCTTAAAGTCCTGAGAAGGGAGGAAAATACATCACATGGTTGTTTTCTATGAAATGAAACTTGGCAAAATTCACAAAAATCAGCAAAGTACTAACACACAATAAAATGTAATTAAGGCAATAGAAGTGTATGCAAATTAATCAATTATAAATTGTTGATAAATGTATAGAAATCTATATTCAGCATATTAAGGTTATGTACTTATAGTTTCAATTTATAATTTAAGCAAAATGTAATTTAAAATGTCCAGTGTGTTCACATTCACACTTAGACATTTGGGGGAATGAAACTACACAATTCAAGTACTATTAGCTATTAAAAATATTTCAGGACAGGGGCACCTGTTGGCTCAGTTGGTTAAGTGTCAGACCTCAGCTCAGATCATGATCTCAGGATTTGTGCGTTCCAGCCCCACATTGGGTTCCGTGCTGACAGCTTGGAGCTTGGAGCCTGCTGTGTCTCCCTCTCTCTGCTCCTTCCTACTTGCATTCTTTCTCTCTCTCTCTCTCAAAAAAAAATAACATTAAAAAATTTTTTTTAATTTTCATGACAAAGATTAGCTGGATTATTTGACTAAGTTAACCAATTATTTTCAAATAAAGCTTAGATTATGAAATTGTACAATTGTTTGAGCCAAAGTTGCCAATAAACTTTATAATCAATAATACTGAATTTCTTTTGTACCCACAGAGCTAAGACAGGGTTCTATAAGAACATGAAGAGAACAAAAACATTTTAATCATATTAAATCATTTAAAAAATCTGATTAAAGAAACTCCATAACCCTATTGGAAAAACATAGCCATATAAACTAGAACACTATTCCCTCCCAAATAAATTATCTATCAAGTATTAGGGTAAAATAGAGACATTTTCTGATATGCTGCTCTGTCCTGTGCTTTTATTTTCATTCATTCACTCATCCAATTAGTTATTAAAGCCTAGAAACTGTGGTAACCACCAGAGAATTTATTTTTTTTAATGTTTATTTGCTTCTTTTCAGAGAGGGAGACAGAGTGCCAGCAGGGGAGAGGCAGAGAGAGCCTGATGCAAGGCTCGAACTCACCAACCGTGAGATGATGATCTGAGCCAAAACCAAGTGTTGGTTGCTTAACCGCCTGAGCCATGTAGGCACTCCATCCACTAGAGAATTTCTATGTCTTGACTCCTCAAATAGATTTTTGTCCTTTTTAGAAAAAGACATGTGTTAGACTTGTTTAGAACTCCCTCCTAGAGTGCTGAACCTATAATAGATGCATAAAACTTCCTTAATAAATGACCTTTCTTTTCTGCCATTTGCACTTAGAGAATGCTAATATAATATAATATAATATAATATAGGCTAAATATAAGAGGGACATTTTACCTAACTGCATCTTCTTAAATAGCTCTACTAGTCAGATTCAGGGTTAGTGACCATTTGAAATATCCCACGTAGATACAAACAATTTACTGTATATAAGCAACAATTCTAGGATTTCAGAAGGCTATTTATTAAATATGGCCAGTGTTGATAGACTGCCAGTGTTATCATTTAAAATGTTAACCAACCTTCAAACTATCCTTAAAGGATCATTCTATACACACAATCCAACCACATGCAAAGTTAAATAAACATTAGAAATAAAGCTAAGCTTCATATAAACAAAAATTGAAATATGATATAAAATATTTAGGGTGCCTGGCTGGCTCAGTCAGAAGAACATGGGACTCCTGATCTCAGGGTCATGAGTTCAAGCCCCAAGCCCCAAGTTGGGGCACATATATATATATATATATATATATATATATATATATATATATACACACATACACACATATATATATTCACACACACACACACACACACACACATATATACATACACACATATATATGCTCTAAAGAAATCAAATTTGGGACACCAGATGACAAGAACCTCTACAGGCACTGTTTGTCTTGAAAGAGGAGAATTTAGAAATAAAAACGTTCTTGTGGCTGATGGGGCTTGCAACACTCATATTTTCACTTGTATTCAGATGATCACTTTAAAAAAGCATGTAACTTAGGAGGTAAGATTATTGATGCTAAATCTTTAAGCTCTCTATATTTTTTCCCAAATATTTTTGGGAAACCAACGACTCAAAATAAATGTAAACCAGAATGGTCCCCACTGACTCTGTAATAAATTTAATTGTCCAATAGGACTGCTTTTCAGAGGAAAGACCAAAGATGCAGCAAGGGACGTATCTCAGAATTAAATGAGAACAAATACTCATGTGAAAGTTCAGAGATGTCAATAATTTGGTTATCAAATTTTATGAATTAATTTTGATTCACTTTATCTAGGTGGTTGCTTTTACTGCCAGGGAAACCTGACCTTTCATTTCTTTCACAGAAAAAATACTATGAACAATAAAGTGCTCATGTAACTATCCTTCAAGTGTTTATTATGAATGATCTTCTGAACAAAGCAATATGGGAGACACAAATATATGTAACATACAGTTCTCTCAAAAGCTCACAATATAAAGACCGTGAGACAAATTACTGAAAAGCAAAACTTCAAGTTAGAGCTAAACAAAAAGTATAAGAGAGAATCATAGAAATCCTCCAAAACTCTGCATAAGAGTTTCAACCAGTAATGAAACACAGGATTCCTGAACTGAACTCTTCTGGAACCTATCTCTTAGATTTTGCATATATTCGAATACTTGTTTTCTTTTGGTGTAAGCATCTTTTGACTAGCTAAATTAGGAAATCTGAAAAAAAGTCATGTGACAAACTAAAATTAGATGAAATTAAAAACTATCTTATTTTCCTCACATATTACAGAATAGATAAAACTTTGACATGTTTTATAAAGTAACATCTTGAAATACCATGCTATTTTACTTTGCTTTGTTTACCAAAAGAAGGGTGAAAATAATAATTGATAAAATAAAAATATTTCTCTTCAATTTAAAAACCCTGAAAATTTTTATTGTAATAAATCTCTCCATCAAAATGAGCATACAGCAGAGCTTACAACTCTGAGAACCTATTGTGGAAAATAGGTTGGTCTGATATTATGATATTCAGATATTTGAAAGGGTTTTATTCCCCTGAATAACATGTTATTTGCCATTATTTTCATTCTTTTTATGTGAAATTTGACCCAAATTTGCTTTCTTATTTGTATAAGATTCTTTTGATATCTCACTTGAAAGAAAGAAGATAATGGCATAGTAAAGTAGAATCCCTTTTCCACAATAAACAAACTAAACACAAGCATCTTTTGATTATTTTCTTGTGATATATGAAACCTTATTATACAAAGGTTTTATTCAAATTACAGAATGACAAAGCTGTGACAGAGAAATTAAAAATAGTTATTTAGTTTGAAAACTGACCCAAATAAGAAAATATATAATTTATTCCTTAAATATGTAGTATAAAATGCAGGGGGAAAAATAGCAAATTGGCCAGGATTTGATAATAATGCCATTTAAGAAAATAAAAAAGAGAAAATGATCCTTACACACAGAGCTCTAAGAATGTTTAAAACGTAAACTATTGAGAATGCCATTTCTACCTCACCTGGGAGAGTGTCCTTAAAATAAAACATTTTCTTTTGACTTGCTAAGATATGATACTGGGTTTGTGCCCCTTAAGTTGACTTCATTAAAATCCATTTGCCTTAAAAAATGATTTGATATCAAAAACTCCATTAATATGCTACACCATATTAATAGGCTAAAAGTGAGTAAAATAGGTCTGTTTCAATAGATATCAAGTAAAAGCTCTTGAAGAACTTCAACACTCATACAAGATCAACTTTTGCCATTATTGTTTAATAGTCTCTGGAAATACCAGTTAATGAAATGAAAGAAAGGAGAGATCTGTGTATTTTTTAAAAAGGTAAAATTACAACTTGCAGATGAAATTTTATATACCGAGAAAATCTCAAGAAATCAATAAAAAGTATTATAAATAATAAGAAAATTCAGAAACATGTCTTGTTTTAAAATTAATACTAAAAAATCCATAATTTCCCACATATAATCAATGACCAGCTGGAAATGTAATGGAGGAACAGATCTCATTTACAGTAACAAAAGCAAGAAAGTGAAGAATAAACTTTTTTTAAGCAAACAATTTAAGTAAAGAAAATATTTAAATTTTACTGAGGGTGCCTGGCTGGCCCTGTTGGAAGAGCATATCACTCTTGAGCTCAGGGTAGTGAGTTCAACCCCATGAGGAGTGTAGAGCTTATAAAATAAATATATACCACATCTTCCTGATCCACTCATCAGGTGACGGACATTTAGGCTCCTTCCATGTTTTGGCTATTGTTGACATTGCTGCTAT
>NC_043701.1:86290508-86294508 GCF_006229205.1 Suricata suricatta
TGGCAATGAGAGGGAATGACATATGGCCATTTGTAGGAAAGTGGATGGACCTTGAGGGTGTCATGCTGAGCGAAGTAAGCCAGGCAGAGAAGGACAGAAACCATATGTTTGCACTCACTGGTCTAGCAGGAAAACATGAGAGACCTAATGGAGAACCAGGAGGAGCGGAGGAGGGACAGAGAGTTGGGGAGAGAGAGGGATACAAAACTTGAGAGACTATTGAATGCTGAAAATGAACTGAGAGTTGAAGGGGAGGGGGGAGGGGGGGAAAGAGGTGGTGGTGATGGTGGAGGGCACTTATGGGGAAGAGCACTGGGTGTTGTATGGAAAACAACTTGACAATAAAATATTGAAAAAAAAAAAGAGATAAAAAAAAAAACCTATCCATAGAACTCCTTCTGACCCAGCAATAGCACTGCTAGGGATTTACCCATGGGATACCAAAGTGGTGGTGCATAGGAGCACATGTACCCCAATGTTCATAGGAGCACTGTCAATATAGCCAAAACATGGAATGAGCCTAAATGTCCATCATCTGATGAGTGGATCAAGAATGTGGTATATATACGTGTGTGTATATATACACACACATATATATACATATATATATATACAGTGGATTATTTCATGGCAATGAGAAAGAATGAAATCTGGTCGTTTGTAGGAATGTGGATGGACCTCAAGAGCGTCATGCTAAGGGAAATAAGTCAGGCAGAGAAGGACAGATACCATATGTTTGCACATAGGTCTAACAGGAGAACAGGAGAAACCTAATGGAGGACAAGGGGGAAGGGAAGAGGGAAAGAGAGTTGGGGAGAGAGAGGGATGCAAAACATGAGAGACTATCGAATACAAAAATTGAACTGAGGGTTGAAGGGGAAGGGGGAGTGGGGGAAAAAGAGGTGGTGGTGATGGAGAAGGGCACTTGTGGGGAAGAGCACTGGGTGTTGTATGGAAACCAGTTTGAAAATAAAGTATTAAAAAAAATAAAAAATAAAAAATAAATAAATAAATAAACTTGAAAAAATATTAATTACATTTACTAAAATATAAAAAATTTAGTCTTGGATAATAATGCTCAAAATGGAAAAGATTCAATATACACTAACAGGATTATTCTTGAAACGTTATAAAATAGTACTGAAGTTTAAGAAAATGGGAGTATGCAGAAAAATCTTGAATAAGAATATTAATAAGAAGGACAAGTTCTAGCAGATATTAAAATATATTGTGAAGCTACAATAATTAGTTTTCTATGGTAATAGGAAAATACTATACAGACAAATAAATTGAACAGAATATATATCTAACACAACATGAAAATACTATTGACATTAAGGTGGTTTTTCAGTTAGGAAGAAAAGGAATTGTTCAATAAATCATCTTGAGACAACTGGCTAGCTACTTGTAAAAAATAAATCTAGATTTCTTCTTTATGTCATTCACCAAAATAATGCCTAAATGCACCAAAGAATGATAAAAAGAAAAATTTAAATAATAAATACATTTGTAAGCTTGGTGTAGAGTAGGCATTTGTGAAGAGAAAACAAAATCAATATGCTTTGGAGAAATGGAATGGTAAATGTGGATAAAATGTGGTGAAAAATGTCATTGAGTCAAATGACAAATTAGGGGAAATTCATTAATGCATATTTTAAGGATTAAAAACTATTGTTCTTAAATTGAAACAATCCATAAGAACTAATAAGGAATGAAGAAGTATGTAACTTAAAAAAAAGACAAAAAAAAAAAAAAGAAGAAGAAGAAGAAGAAGAAGGAAAGGCAATGCATAGGTAGAGAGAAGGGTAGAGAGAAGGTCATAAAAAATAAGTTCAATATTACTTCCAAATTCATTATTTTTTTAACATTTTTATTATCGAGAGACAGAGAGAGAGAAGCAGAGCACAAGCATGGGAGGGGCAGAGAGAGGGGGAGACACAGTGTCTGAAGGGAGGCTCCAGGCTCTGAGCTGTCAGCACAGAGCATGATGCAGGGCTTGAACCCACAAACTGTGAGATCATGACCTGTGCCGAAGTTGGACACCCACCCAACTGAGCCACCCAGGTGCCCCAACTTCCAATTTTAAAAAGCAGATGAAAAGCACAATGAAATGCTATTTTCATCTACCCACTAATTGAAAGTTATACCCTTTTGTAACCAAGGTGTGAGGAAAATTAATAAACTAGTAAAATACTTTTGGAAAGAAGATCGTCAGGGTCTTTCATAATTGTAAGTACATGTACCTTTGAACCAACAGTTCTGCACCTAAGAAGTTACCCTATAAAAATACTAACAAGTATCCTAAGATACTTGTAAATGTAAAATGATGTTTATCACAGTAAAAATAAAATAACCAAAAATAAAATAAAAAATAACTAGAATCACTTTAAATGCTCCTTGATAAAGAGTTTTATATAAATGAGACTATATGGAGCAGAAATCAATGTCAGCATTTTAAAAAATTATATAGTTATTAATATAAAATTATACCAAAATACAGTGAATTTGTAAAGTATTGATATATATACGTTTTGTTTATGGGGCGCCTGGGTGACACAGTCAGTTAAGCGTCCGACTTCAGCTCAGGTTATGATCTCATGGTTCGTGGGTTCCAGTCCCGTGTACGGCTCTGTGCTGACAGCTCAGAGCCTGAAGCCTGCTTTGGAGTCTGTGCCTCCCTCTCTTTCTGCCCCTCCCCCACTCATGCTCTATCTCAATAATAAACATTTAAAAATTTTAAAAAATAATAAACTTAAAAAAAGGATATGTATGTGTGTATACATTTTAGTTTTTTGGAAAATTCACAGGAAACTGTTCCCAGTAGTTTCTTATAGGAAGTGGTTCTGAGAGTGGCAAGAAATCTTCAAACTTCTGTTTATACCCTGCTGTGGTGTCTAAACGTTCTACTTTTGTGTATACCTATTTTTTAATTCTCAGGATAATCTGATTTTATGGAAATATGGTCCACTTTTGTTTTATTTTACATATTAAAAATAATAAATGATTTCTAAAAATGATTTCTGTTATACAGATTAACAATATTAGGTATTGCTGAGAATATAACTTTGTTTAGTCTTTTTTTTAAGTGTACCCTGATGTGTGTGTGTGTGTGTGTGTGCGTGTGTGTCTACACACACATATTCAAGCTTTATAGTCTTTTCTATAAGATACATAGGAAGAAATCAGAATACAAGGGAGAGGGGCGCCTGGGTGGCTCAGTCAGTTAAGCGTGTTGATTTCAGCTTAAGTCATGATCTCATGGTTCATTAGACTGAACCCCGCATCAGGCTCTGCACTGTACAGAATTCTCTCTCTCCTTCTCTCTGCCCCTCTCTGACTTGCTCACATGCTCTTTCTCTCTCTTTCAAAATAAATAAATAACATAAAAGTAAAAATAATACAAGGGGTAAAGTAAATAAAAGAACAAAATCTATATATAATTTTAAGTGAAAAAAGAGTTTGCAGATTGACAGGTACAGCATAGCCATATGATTAGAACTATTTATGTGTTTGTATAAAAAGATGATGTTCATTTAAAAATTAACAGCTACTACCTATGATAAATGGGAGTTTTATTTTTTCTTTTTTACATATTTCTTTTTTTTCTTTTCTTTTTCTTTTTTTCCTTTTTTTCTGTTTATTTATTTTTTTAACATATGCAATTATTTTCCATCATTTACACTACAGTAGTTACAATTACACTCCAAACAGAAAAGCAAAGTAAAAAATCAAAACCCCAACTTCTATTTCATGTAATTAGACTTATACAGAAGTTAGAAGGTTAGGTACCAACTAGTTAATCACCTAATTCCACAGATATCTGAAGTGGCGATCGTTATATAGCAGCTTATCTATGATACATTCAAGACACATGATACAACTTATTACTTGCCCATAAGCTACAACACAGCCTGCTTAATACCTTTCCTTAAATTCCACCTCTATACTACAATATACTTGAGGTCCATGCAAAAACGTAGCTACCTTTTATATAGGAATG
>NC_043701.1:86294608-86342844 GCF_006229205.1 Suricata suricatta
GGTCTAGTTTCATTCTTCTACATGTTGCTGTCCAGTTCTCCCAGCACCACCTGCTAAAGAGGCAGTCTTTTTTCCATCGGATACTCTTTCCTACTTTGTCAAAGATTAATTGGCCATACATGTGTGGGCCCAGTTCTGGGTTCTCTATTCTATTCCATTGGTCTATGTGTCTGTTTTTGTGCCAATACCATACTGTCTTGATGATGACAGCTTTGTAGTAGAGGTTAAAGTCTGGGATTGTGATATCTCCTGTTTCGGTTTTCTTCTTCTATATGACTTCGGCTATTCAGGGTTGTTTGTGGTTCCATATGAATTTGAGGATAGTTTGTTCTAGCTTTGAGAAGAATGTTGGTGAAATTTTGATGGGGATTGCATTGAATGTGTAGATTGCTTTGGATAGTAATGACATTTTCACAATGTTTATTCTTCTGATCCATGAACAGGGAATGTTTTTCCATTTCTTGGTCTCTTCTTAAATCTCTTTCATAAGTTTCTATAGTTTTCATCATATAGGTCTTTTACATCCTTGGTTAGGTTTATTCCTAGGTATTTGATAGTTTTTCGTGCAATCTTGAATGGGATCAGTTTCTTGATTTCTCTTTGGGCTGCTTAATTTTTGGTGTATAGGAATGCAACTGATTTCTGTACATTGATTTTGTATCCTGCAACTTTACTGAATTCATTGATCAGTTCAATTTTTGTTTATTTGGGAAAACCTTTATCTCTCCTTCTATTTTGAAAGACAGGCTTGCTGGGTAGAGGATTCTTCGCTGCATGTTTTTTCTGCTCATCACATTGAAGATTTCCTGCCATTCCTTCCTGGCCTTCCAGGTTTCATTAGAGAGGTCTGTAACCACTCTGATAGGCTTCCCTTTGTATGTGAGGGCCCTTTTCTCCCTTTCGGAATTCTCTCTTTATCTTTATATTTTGCCAGTTTCACTATGTCGTGCTGAAGACTGATTCAAGTTACGTCTTAAGGGGGTTCTTTGTGCCTCTTGAATTTGAATGTCCATTTCTTTTCCCAGATTTGGGAAATTCTCAGTTATAATTTGGTCTAGTATCCCTTCAGGCCCTTTCTCTCTGTCTTCTTCTTCAGGAATTCCTATGATACGGATGTTGTTCCACTTGATTGTGTCACTCAGGTCTCGAATTCTCCTTTCCTGCTCCTGGATTAATTTCTCTCTCTTTTTTTCATCTTTCTCTTTTGCTATAATTATATCTTCTAATTCACCTATTCTTCTCTCTGCCTCGTCAATCCTTGAGGTGGCTGCCTCCAGTTTCTTATTCACCTCACCTATAGCCTTTCTTAACTCATTATATTGCCTAGTCATTGTCTCAGTTGATTGATGCTTTTCTCAACCCCAGCGACTAATTTTATGACAAGTTTTTTAAATTCTTGATCTGGTATGTTGTCTAGATCTGTCTTGAGGAGTTCTGTGGCTGTGACTTCCTCTTGGAGGTTCTTCAGGAGAGAGTTCCTTCGTTTTGTCATTTTTGCTAGTTTTCTGTCTCTTGTCACCTTTGGAAAGCTCATTGTGCACTGTGCACCTATTAATATTTCTCTGCTAAAGGAGGCTTATTGACTGTCCAGGGCCTGTCATTTCAGGAAATATTCTTTTAATGGTGTCTCTCAGTTTCTCTTGTTGTGCCTTTGAGTATTTTATTTCCCTACTCAGCAATATTTGGGACTCGCTGTCATGCACACTTTCACTTGTTTCTTGGTGTAGCCCTAAGAAGGAAAACAGACAAACAGAGAGGGAACAGAAGCACACAAAAGCACAGACAAATCAAACAAACAAACACATTAACAGAGGGATATTTAAATAACTGCCTTATTTATATTTTAATAATTGATAAAAAAATATTTTATTTTATTTTAGAGAGAGAGAGCGCAAAGGGGGGAGGGGCAGAGGGAGAGAATCTTTGCAGGCTCCACACTCTGCATGAGGCCTTATGCAGGACTCGATCTCATGACTGTGGTATCATGACCTATGCCGAAATCAAGAGTCAGGCACTCAGCTAACTGAGACACCCAGGCACTCCCTAATGCCTTATTTTTAAATGAGATTTCTAACCAGAAAATATACCAATCTTAATCCATCCACTAAACAACTAGAAAAATATACTACAGATTCTCAGAAGAGAGGATCAGAACATAATTCTAGGATCCAACTCTTTTGTTCCTTTCCCATTTAGTTACTGTGTAACTAAGAACTGGTTAGGGAGAAACACTTCAAACAAGGTAATGGAAATGTTTCCCTGAAGTCAGTACCAGTGACCAAAGGGCAGGAGATCACTTGTCTGAAGTTTCCTTGGGTAAAGAGGTTAATTTGGCTTTTTAACTGCATACCTCAGTAAAAAAATAATCATGCATCTGTCTACATCATCAACATTGAACTTCAACACATTCTTTGATGTTGGCTCTCTTAATTATGCTTTGGGTTACATTTCCCTTCACTTTCTAGGCCTGGGACTCCTGGGGGCAAAAGGATTATCCCAGTATTTATACAAATCAGTAGTGCTAAATCTTACCCAAACAAAGATTTAGAGGGATTTAATAGTCATTTTTAAAGACTGGCTCTTTGAAAGCTCGTCAGTTGTAAAAAAAACAAGTTGTAATCAACAACATTTAAGATGGTGTTAATAAACATGATTTCATGGATTATTAATGTGGCCATGAGGAAGCATTTATTTCCCTCAGAAAAATGTAACTCTCATCGGCAAAGAAGCTTAAGAATGGCACCCAACTTTATATGCTCAATTCCAGTGCTTGCTTTGGCAGCACATGTACGTATATGCTCCATTCCATTAGACAAAAGTCACGTGTGAGGCTTCAAAGACTCACAGTCATGTTTGAAAGCAAAGGACACAGTAAAGATCTACTCCAAAAGCCAAGAATATTATCTTTCTTTTTAGCATAGAGTTAGAGTAATGTAAGCCATTATATATTCTAAAAATAGGTTGAAGAAAGCATTCATTCTTAAACTTACCTAAATACACATAAAACTGGTGTACTACTTCACAAAAAAGTTCATCAATAAATTAAACATGGTGTTAAGTCATAAATCAGAACCTGCCCTGCTTTGGATTTTACTCTTTAACTTCCCATGCCACCATCTCTATTGGATTTGTTCTTTGCGCTGAACAGAGGCTATTTTTTTCTTCACCCATAGTGTGCTCACTAAGTCAGTCTACTTTGGCTGTCTTCCTTAAATACTCCCAACCCAAATATAATTATTCCAAAACTTCCTTTTTTTCTTATCCCTTCATTTTATAATCAACACAGAGAAGATTCCCCAAACATGACTTCACCTATCCTCAAAGCCCTAAATATATTTTTGTATGATCATCTTTTTTTATACCACCACAACATTTCAGTTCATAAAAAATTAAATTCAAGGCACCATATTTGAGTTACCTAAAATTTTATTAGGTGGTGGGAAACAAAAGTGAATAAAACAGAATTTTTGTCCTT
The DNA here is from genome assembly GCF_006229205.1 of Suricata suricatta. NCBI lineage: Eukaryota > Metazoa > Chordata > Mammalia > Carnivora > Herpestidae > Suricata > Suricata suricatta. Next base: position 86,298,084 of record NC_043701.1, read on the forward strand.
AAAGAGTTTAGTGTTTCTAAGAAGGAAAAATAAAAAATAAATAATTATAAAACAAAATTTTAAATATAGTAATGTTATTTACTTTAGTGGTCAAAAACAATGTGGTAATTCATTCTGATGCAAAGAGACAGAGAATGCTGAGGACGATGAGCTTGCAAAGGAACTAAACCGTGCTGTACAAGCAAAGGTGCCATCACACACAAGCCACCACGTGTGATCTCTTTTTGAAAAGATCATTCTAGAGGGGGGACATGAGGACTGAGGAATGGACCAGATGGAGAGATTCTAGAGTCCAACAGTAGCTGGTAAGGAAAAAGGGGGGCTGCAAAGGAGTTCATGGACTTGCAGTTTTGATGTGATACCTTCAAGGTGAGTCAAGGATAGGCAGAGTGAGCTGTCATTCTATTTGGGACTTTTTTTTGTTATTAATTTCTGTTTATTTATTTTTGAGAAAGAGACACACGGAGTGTGAGGGAGACACAGAATCAAAATAGGCTCCAGGCTCTGAGCTGTCACCACAGAGCTGCACACGGGGCTCAAACTGTGAGATCATGACCTGAGCTGAAGTCGGCCGCTTAACCGACTGAGCCACCCAGGAGCCCTATTTGGGACTTTTTAAAAGGAATGCCAATGATAGCTCTCCTTGGATGTGAAGCAAACCCCATTTGGAATTGGCTAAAATTCCACCAATTAGAAATCTATTTGTATTAAAGTGTTTAAAATATAAACATTCTGGGTAAGATTAGGGGGCTATCAGGAACTCATAACTTGTTCTGAATTACCTCCAACAGATTGCCTTTCCATTAATATACAAAATATAACATTCTGAGGAGAAAGCAATTATAAAATGTTAAAGATAGAAGAAGAACCAACTCTGGCTAGAACAGGCTTGGAAGACATCCTAAAGTAGTAGTATCTGGGGGCTATGAAATAGTAGTTTGAGGAAACTGAGGGCCAGAGTTGTGGGAGTAGGGCCATTCTTAGCAGGATGCAACCTTGATACAAATCATACATGTCCTCCTTCAGTGTGCCATGTAAACTGATTATTCCTTCATGAACATCAACAGCAGTCTTAAAGGGAAAAGACAGTTTTAAAAAAATTGGGGCGGGGAGATGCCTGGGTGCCTAAGCTGGTTAAGCATCTGATTCTTAAACTCAGCTCAGGTCAGGTTTGTAAGATCGACCCCCATGATGGGCTGTGCACTGACAGCACTGAGCCTGCGTGAGATTCTCTCCCTCTCTCTCTCTGCCCCTCCCTCACTAGCTCTTTCTCTCAAAATAAATAAATAAACTTAAAAAAATTATTTTTGAAGTCTCAGAAGAATATCTATAGTAAAATGGAGATAGTTCAATGTTCATATCTGAAAATAAATGCTGACATATTTTACATAAAGAGATTAGAGAATAATCTTTTTTATTGTTGTTCTTTAGGCAGTGGATGGCAGAATCATCTTTCCCCCCACATTGGACAACATCATGGGACCTCTACTAAGCATAAGTAGTGACAGGTCTAGGAAAATTGTCACAATTCACAATTTTCCAAAAATTACTCAGTAGAAGTATAAAAGTAACTTTACAATATTTCTAACATCCACATCTGAGTGCCACTAATTTTAGCTTTTCCATCTTAAGATTTCAGAAACCTATAAAAATAGTTATAGCAAAAAGAAAGTTATTTCTTTAAAGTTTCCCTTTACAATTATTTATATTTATATTTGTATTTATATTTATAAACCTATTGACCTGCAATCAGAAATAATTTCTATGCAATTAGTAGTGCCTTCGGCACTACAGAATCATTACCTCAAGTTCGGGACATCATGGCAGTCAGCTAGATCTCTAAACCATTTACATTTATGGAGTTTCTCTGCCTATTTTTCTTCCTTTATTTAAAGTCTTTCAGATGGGCTTATGACTTATGGAGAAAGTTTTTGAGTAAAAATTACAAAATTATAAATTATGGGGAGGAATTAAAATATGTCCTGTGAACATTTATTTACCATTTCAGATAATGACAGTAAATAAAACCTGTTTCTTTACAATTGATACTGTGATATTACCTGACTGGAAGTTTACACATTGGGAGAGTCACTATACAAAGAGTTTCTGGCTTAAACATTCCAAGACTACAACCAAAAATGTGAAGAAGAAGAAAAAAAGCTGTGCTTTGTGTTATATAGTAGGCCAAATCCTTGCTGTTCAGAATCCAGTAAAGTCAATAGATCGTTAGGACAAAAGCTAGTTTTCTGACTTCTGTCTCTACTCTTCTCCATCTACTCAAAGCTGATCCCTCTTTCAAAGTCACGATTAGGATCTTTTCCTCCAGGAAGTTTTCCTGGGTTCTCTAGCATCTTCCAAACTTGTCTGGGTCAAGTTTTGGGGTTTTTTTAATTAATCATTGAAATTGATCTTATTCTACATCCATCTTAGATGTGTTTATGGTTTGTTTCCTTAACTAGATGACAAGCATCTTTAACCAGCATAATTCCAAAGCAAGTACTATATATTTGGCATATATATATTTGCTTGATTTGTTATCTATGGTTATTTCTTCCTAGCCAATGCTGGTGCAACCCAGATCTGTTGGGCCATTTAGCTAGATTGAAGGTTTTCATAACGTGCTTCAAAGAACCTCTTAGAAGCTGAAGGGGAGAAAGCACCTGAGGGTCTCAATTGGTTAAGTATCTGACTTCAGCTCAGATCATGATCTCACAGTTAGTGAGTTCGAGCTCCATGTTGGGCTCTGTGCTGACAGCTCAGAGTTTGGAACCTGCTTCAGATTCTGTGTTTCCCTCCCCTCCTCGCCTACTCACTTCCTGTCTCTCAAAAAAAAAAAGTTAAAAAAATTTATTTTAATAAAAAGAAGTTGAAATGGAAAAAAAGAGGGCCAAGAAAATAAGGCTCCTGGCCAATTTTGGGGGAAATAGATATGGCATATAAGGTGGTAGAAGTGAACTAAAAGACATAGAAAAGAATGCATAGAATTTTGCAAATGAATACTTGGGGAGAGGTACAATCATATGTAATTGCTTTCAAATTTGAAATATTTCACTGAACTAGACTATCAATGAGTATTTACTGACTGATGATATGCTTTTCTCCAGTCTAAGACTCTCTGATTGTTAGCTTTCTACTACCCACACTTCAGAGACAATTTTTATGAAATTCATAGACTTGCCTAATGAAGGAAATTAAAATCTGGCTTTCATATCATTTAGTAATTAAATCTCAGCCTATTTAAATTAAAATAAACAAATCAGAGATTACGATCTATAGAATTCTTAAGTTCTTATCTAATAATTTTAATTATCTAAAATTACTGTTCCTTTAGGTCTAGCAGTTATTATCTACTTTCTTATGCCTTTTCTCAATATAAGAAAATTCTAGGGCTAGTAAGCTTTCTACTCTAGGTAATATCACTGGTTTAAATAGGGGACATGGGTGCACTATTCACTACAAAGCTTCCTGCTATGTCTAGTTCATAGTAAACATTTGATAAATATGGATTTGTTGAATGGGTGAAAAATTAATAAATCAATGTCAGAAAATCATTTCCACTAGGGTTAGTAGCTTCCAACTATAGCCATATTTAAATTGCCTCTTTTTAAGCACCATCTTATTATTTTCTCCACCATACCTCAGCACCTATACCGCTCAATGGAATGCAGAAAAATATGCCAGGGAAATAGCACAGACTCCACAGTCACACAGAACTGAAGTGTATATCTGGACTCTAACACTTGAACTCAAGCAAATTAGTGAGTGTTTCTAATTCATAGAAATAGTCTCCTCACTTGCTTCTCAGGGTTGTTGTGCCCAATAAATAGGTAATAGATATGGAAATTCAAGTCATAGAGTTCAGCACACAGTAGGCATCAACAAGTGTCCCATTTTCTTCCCCTCTTTGTGGCACACTTTTCTGTCTTCTCAGCTTCATTTGGATCTGGTACCTATAAAATGGCTGTTCTAGGGTTCCAGCCCAGAGGGCTGTGGTTCTGGAATCTACCAGTCTTCCATCCCAGCCAATAGCTAAGTGTCATGCCCTTGCCACAAACTCAAACCCGCATTAGATCCCCATCACTCTACTAGCAAAGAAATTTACACTCTTAAGTTACAAAAACCAGAGAATTCTAATCTCTTTATTTCTTTAAAATACTAAAAGCTCCCAAAGGGAAAGCCAAGCATACAGCATCAGGTTTTCAGTTCTTAGTATTTAATCAAAGAATGCACTTCTAGGGTTGCTCGTTGGCTTAGTGAGTTAAGCATCTCACTTTGGTCATGACTCATGGCATTATCTCATGGTTCATGAGTTTGAGCCCTGCATGGGACTTTCTGCTGTCAATGCAGAACCTACATCAGAACCCCTCTGAACCCCTCTCTCTCTCAATGCTAAATGCTCTCTCTTTCTGTCTCCTGAAATAAAATAAACATTTAAAAAATGCTCCTCTAAAGTAATAGAAATTTTGATCTAATTAACACCCATTACACTCTCTAAAACTGACTTTTAAAGTTAGTAGTTGAAATTTCCTTCCTTGAGCTTTATCTCCTTTAGAAATCAGAGTAATTTGAAATCTTAGCACCCTTACTATTTCACTGAACATTTCTTCAAAATCTTAAGTAATTCGATTTTAGTATAAAGTATTAATTAGCAATTTATACCTTCTCAATGTCATAAGTGACCTTTATTCAGAGGTTGTTGAGGTAATTCTGTGATGTAACCAAATTAAATTTCAACCATAAAGCAGGCAATTATTTTAAATCAGGTCCTTTAATAGTGACTAAATAGGCACTTGTATTACTTACCTTGTAACTTATTTCCCCACAGAGAGTTAACAACTGTTGTTCCTCTGGATAGCCATCTCACTTAAAGAGTTTTCTATACTCTTTGACAAAGCAGGAAAACTATCTAATGGAATAAAGATATTCTCTTCAGCAAATGGTGCTGGGAAAACTGGAGAGAGACATGCAGAAGAATGAACCAAGAACACTCTCTTACACCATACACAAAAATAAACTCAAAGTGGATAAAAGACCTAAATGTAAGACAGGAAGCCATCAAAATCCTAGAAAAGAAAACAGGCAACAACCTCTTTGACCTTGGTTGTTACATCTTTTTACTTGACATATCTCTGTAGGCAGGAAACAAAACCAAAAATTAACTATTGGGACCTCATCAAGATGAAAAGCTTCTGCACAGTGAAGGAAACAGCAAAACTTAAAGGCAACTGACAGAATGGGAGAAGATATATGTAAATGACACATCAGATAAAGGATTAGCATCCAAAATCTATAAAGAACTTATCAAACTCAACACCCATAAAGTCAATAATCCAGTGAAGAAATGGGCAAAAGACATGAATAGACATTTTTTCAAAGAAGACATCCAGATGGCTAACAGACACATGAAAAGATACTCAACATCACTCATCATCAGGGAAATACAAATCAAAACCACAATGAAATACCAGTCAAAACATAAACAACTCAGGAAACAACAGATGTTGGCAAGGATCTCTTTTGCACTGCTGGCAGGAATACAAACTGGTGTAGCCACTCTAGAAAACAGTATGGAGGTCCTCCAAAAAATTAAAAATAGGGGCACCTGGGTGGCTCAGTCAGTTAAGTGTCCAGTTTCAGATCAGGTCATGACCTCATGGTTCATGGGTTTGAGCCCCGCATCGGGCTCTGTGCTGACAGCTAGCTCAGAGCCTGGAGGCTGCTTCGGATTCTGTGTCTCCCTCTCTCTCTGACCCTCCCCTGCTCGCACTGTCTCTCTCTGTCTCTCAAAAATAAATCAAAAACATTAAAAATTGTTTTAATTAATATTAAAATTAATTAAACAGAACTACACTACAACCCATCAATTGCACTACTAGGTATTTAACCCAAGAGATACAGGTGTGCTATTTCAAAGGGCCATATGCACACCAATGTTTATAGCAGCACTATCAACAATAGCCAAAGTATGCAAAGAGCCCAAATGTCCTTCGATAGATGAATGGATAAAGAAGATGTGGTGTGTATATACATTGGAGTATTACTCAGCAATCAAAAAGAATTAAATCTTGCCATTTGCAACTACATGGATAGAACTAGAAGTTATTATGCAAAAAATAAAAAAGAAGAAAGTATTATGCTAAGTGAAACTAGTTAGAGAAAGACAACTATCATATGACTTCCCTCATATGTGGAATTTAAGATACAAAACAGAGGAGCATAAGGGAAGGTAAGCAAAAATAATACAAAAATAAGAAGGAGGACAAAATATAAGAGACAAATACAGAAAACAAACTTAGGGTTGCTGGAGGGATTATTGGTGGGCGGATGGGCTAAATTGGCAAGGGCCATTAAGGAAGACACGTTTTGGGATGAACACTGGGTGTTATACATAGGGGATGAATCACTAGAATCTATTTCTGAAATCATTGCACTATGTGCTAACTTGAATGTAAATTAAAAAATAAATGAATGAATGAATTTTAAAAACATATAGGAATTACCTATCTTTCTAATTTTCATTAATGTCATAAAGTAAATCCATTGTGGATAATGTTTTTTTAAAAATTTTCCTAGTTATCAAAAAAAAAAAAGAGTTTTCTATAAAGCCAAGTCAAATGTATGTTCATCCTCCAGCAGAAAGTAGGGGATGACTCCCTGATCCCACAACATAACATTTAATTTCTGTTTTTAAAAAAAATAGCTTCTAGTTGTCCCTATGAGATCCCCCATACAGCTGTCTTTACTCCCAGCTTTGCTCCCTTTCCTTCCTGCCAGAGTCCAGCTCCAGCAGGTCCAGGGGTCCCTGAAGGATGTACGGTGTCAGTGAGAGAGAGTGAGAGAGCCTCGAGTTTCTTTCTGATCACCAGGCAGGCATCTCTGCACTGACCTGAGAGCCAGCTTAATTTATGGTTAAAAATGTATGGGGCCAACAGAGAAGTGGCATTTGCCTTAGACAATGATTTCTGATGACAAATTTCTTTGGCATGTAAAAATTTCCCAGAACATAGATTGGTAGAAGACTCATGTATAATCTTTATCAATAGTGATTGGTGTAGGTGATTTAGATGCTTATCATATGGGGAAGGAAAGTATCTTTAGCATTCAAATACAACACAATGTTTTCAGCATAGTAAAGGCAAAGGTTAGTTCTTTGTGAGCAGGTGTCAGTAGCCTGTTTGCTTAAGGGGAAGTATAAGAAAAACAGGATTCTCAGGAAATACAAATGCTTGCTCCCATAAACACAAAAGAAGAAGTTCCTATAATAAGTTCCTTCACAAGGTGAATCAGCATATTTTAAGATAAGGGGACAAGTCACTCCAGATACCAGTCAACAAGGCGCCTTGGGGGTCGGTGCTCAAGCCGAAATAATTGAGTGGGGGTGGATACTGGTCACCATCTGACGGCGGGAGGCCTTGCAAAGCTGTCTTACCGCACAAGGAGTTTCTCAACTTTCGTGAGTTCAGAAATTGGCTCCCAACACCTTCCCTTCACCTTAGTCCCTTTTATTCTGCAATCCATACTCTAGTATTAACTATACATTTATCTCTCATTCTCATTCACTCTATCACTGACAATACACCAAGATGTTTTTCTCTAGCTCTCTCACTGATATTTCTTTCCCAATTACTTTGTTTTCTTAAGAAGAAAACACAGGGATAATCTTCACCAAACCACTAGTAGCATGGTTTATAGAATCCCAGGCCAGATACTTCACAGAAAACAAATTAAACTACTAAAACTGCTATGATAGCATTCATTGATTCATTTATTCAAAACTATGTAATATTTTTAACATTTCAACGAAAACATTTCCAGAGTCTCCTTCATTCTATCTAGGCCAGAAAATGCAAGTCCTTCTGATTTTCAATAAAAGTAGGTGACTTTATATCCCATTCTTACTATAAGAATAGCTGGATAAGCAGAGTGTGAAAAAGATCTGGCAGGTCAATGTGTCCCAGCTCCTCAAGGAGGGAAGCAGGCAGCAGTTCAGATGCTACTTCACACAGTCAGATGTCATTGTACTCACTCTGTAAACATTCATTAAACATGTACTGTTCTGGACATCAAGATTTTAATGACACACTGAAGAATGAAGAATCAGAATATTCCTGTTCACATAAAGCTGAAAGTCTTGCAGTCTTACAAACTATGACAGAGGTCCTATGTCAGATTGGGAGGTCAGGGAGGGCTTCGTGAGTACACTTGTGTAGACCAAAAGAGACAGCGAGTTGAAATGAACACCCCCAAAATAGTGGACAAATGTAATTAAAATCACGTCAAGTGACTGTTCTCGATAGTTGAGATTGTATGGAAAAGTAGAGAGTTTTTATGCTGTGGGGTGGATGACAGACTATGGTTGCTACAGCAGCGTGGAGTGGCTGGAAACAAGGTATCTGTTACAGAGTTCAGGCTAATGCAGGTGTCTACAATGCCCTTCACCACAGAATTACAAACACCATCCACAGAAACACCACGGTTTTTGCTTTTCTACCACTTATTAGACCTGATTTACTTTGAGGACTAGTTCCAAAATCAGGAGCCCCTGAATCCATCTGAAATTTTCACTGTGGCGAATTTCCCATGTTTGTCCAACCTTCATAAGGAGAGGATAATAAGCTAAATGGAACTACTGAGAGGAAAGTTAAGAGTCAAGACCACCCCTTCCCACCCCCGGTGACATCGTTAACAGTCTCAAACCTATGTTTTTTGGAAGGTGTCTCATATTATCATAAGAGGTGGGATAAATCTGAAGCAAGTTGGAGAATACATATGTGCATTGGGAAGTTCTAATCAACATAAGTTTCAGAGAAAGGCTGCTCATGTAGGAAAGCCGGTAGACAGAATGAAGGCCATCCGTTCTCAAGTCTCCTCCAGCGGACTCTTACGTGTTCGCTTTTCATTGCCCTGGAATTGCAGCACATCAATGCAGGCTCGTAAGTGAAGGGCCTGGAGGTCGACTGTGCAGACAAGCCCTCCAGGAAATTTTGATTTGTTAGCCAAATTTAAGAAAACACTATTCTAGAGAAAACTAGCCAAGTTTGTATAACCCTGGACTAACAAGGTAAAGCATGCCATACAAAGACCAGAAAATTTGTTTCATCTTCATTCAATGTCTATTAAATAATTTGATTGCAAGTTAATAAGAAAATTTGACCTTTAAATATTCAATCCTGATATTGACATAAAGGTAAAATATTTCATATTTAATTTTAACTTCTTCTCTCATCTATTTATTCTTGTGTCAGAATGGTTTCCACAAATAGGGTGCGTATTTATAAAGATTAGCAAGCAGCTGCATTCTTTTGAATGTCCCACAATAGTGCCTCCAATAACATATGCACATAAAATACTTGTTAAACAAATATATGTGAAACCAAATTTAATTACAAAGCCAACTGCTGTCAGTTGCATTGTCGCCCACATGTTAAAAGTTCCAGGGGGTTCCTGAAAAACCAGGAACCTTATTTTCAGTTTTCATTTTCATGAAACCGTTTACTCCTCAGGCTGTCAACGTCCACACAATGAAGAACCTACCTTTGTCAATTGTACTCTTTTGCCATTTCTCTTCCTCGCTCATGTGGGACTTCTTATTTCCTTTTAGTTTCTTATCCTTAGTAAAGCATCACCAAACAAAGGACAAAACAAGGGCAAGGAAACAATTGTGGGATGCCTTCTCTTTCACAGCTCTGCTCATCTGCTGCACAAATAGCAGAATCCATGGTTAATCACCGCTTACTCCCAGTTCCCAGGGCACTCGTGGAGCTTTCCATATGGTCTGTTCAAAATGGAGACTCGTACATATATCAAACACAAATTATGCAAAGAAATGTGATCATATAGTGGAACCAAGTCGTAAGAGAAAAATACCTGTTCAACAAAAACAGAAATCCATTTAATAAACACTCCACATTTGTGGTTCCCAAGGCAAAGCAATAATGTGCGCACTATATAAATCTTCATCCTAACATTAACTAGGATAATCTCTCAGACATACTCGAGTGGAAGCGTTTGTTTTCACTCATTCAAGCAAAAGAAAAAAAAAGTTTAATTGATTATTTTCATTTTCTTCTTCTTCAGTGTTTTAGGCTTTTCAGATCTTGCTGCCTACTCTGCGTGACTTAGTCCCTCTATGGTAAAGTCTTTAAGTGTTTTTTTCCCCCAAAATTTCACCTTCAAGTTTTGTTCTGCCACTTTTCCTAGTGGCTTAAGTAGACAATTTTTAGTCTTAGGTAAGGTAACCATATACTTTGATTCAAACTGGGGCACTTTTGAAAGAGAAAAGAGGCACAAAACAGAAAGAACAGGGCAACAGGGAATAAAATAGAGATTGTGCTGGGAAAACTCAGAAGTATGTTACCTAACTTTGGGATTTGCTTTTTGGTCAACAGAAAGCTTCTCCCCTAATTTTTAAGGTTAATCAGAAGAGTCACTTACATAACCAGAAACTATTTGACTATAAGATGGATCCTATTTCTTACACATTTCATATTCCTAACAGCAATCAACTGAGAAAGGCAGTTTAAAAAAATTATGAGTTTTTATGAGACATTTCTAGTAAAAAGAAAGCACGGAGAATAAAAGAGGGAAAAAGAAAGCGTTTTGGTGAAACTGTGTGCCAAGCCCTCTGTCTAGGGAGAGAGAGGGAAAGTGAGAGATTAATTGTATGTCCTTAACAATCCTATAACTTAGACATTAACATTCCCATTGTAAGAAATAGGCAGTCCACACAATGATGTGAATGGGTGAACTACTCCAACATTTTTGGAAAGTAATCTGACAACAGCTACTGAATATTTTAAAGTGACATTTGAACCATTTACTATCTTTGGTATGTATCTCTTAAAAAACAAAAGCACATGGGGCATCCGTGTGGCTCAGTCTGTAAATGGTCCAACTCTTGGTTTCAGTTCAGGTCATGATCTCACAGTGCATGGGTTTGATCCCCACTTCAGGCTCTGTGCTGACAGCATGAGCCTGCTTGGGATTCTCTCACTCCCACTCTCTGTTCCCCTTCCCTACCTGCTCTCTATTTCTCTCTCAAAAAAAAATAAGTAAACATTAGTAAATGAAAGCACCTGGACATAATGATGTACATACAAGGAAGTGTATTACAATATTGCTTTTAGTGGCCAAAAAAAAAGTGAACCAATTAGAAATTACATCAGTGAAAGTATATCATGGAATAATGTATACAATGATCTTGTTTTTGTAAAAAAACAAAACAAAACCAAAAGGATACAAGTTTCACAAAATATATGCATAATGTATATATGACTTATTTTATTCATTTAACAAAGATATTTTAACCTCTCAATGTGTGCTACAATGCATTCTAGATGCTCTATTGGTGTGTACTTGTAGTAGCAGAGAGGAAGATTAGTGAGGATTCACAACAAAATGTTAATTATAGAAGATTGGCAGGACTGATGAGGGAAGGGTTAAGAATAATAAGTCATACACTTCCAACATTTGTTTGCTTTTTTTTTTTTGGACAGGTATGTATTAGTTCTGTAACTTTTACAAATCTAATTAAAAAGGGAACTGGGCATTTCAAATATGCAGAAACAAAGACCCACTGCTCTTAAATAACTAAATGAATTGACCCTCCCTGACAACTAGAAAAGTGGTCATCTTGAGCCGAGATCGCTTTCTGACGCTGGAGCATCCCCCACCTCGGAGTCCGGGAAAGGCTGTTACTTTAAAATCAATTTAATGCTTGGAGATCCAGCAGTTCACATAAAATGAAAAAAATCTAGAAGAAAATGGAAAGAGATCTAAAGTAAAGTTAAATTTTCTGCTTCAACAAAAACAAAATAAAAGCTAATGTCCATTGGTATATGCTCATAAATATTTTGTTCACTGAATCTCATTATAAGTCTGAGATACTTTCTTCATTTTATCAACTTTGGTCCTGATTTTCCTAATTTCAAAAGCTACCTAGAAGATTTCTTTTTTTTTAATTTTGTAATGTATTATTTATTTTTGAGAGAGAGAGAGAGAGACAGCGTGAGCAGGGGAAGGTCAGAGAAACAGGGAGACACACAATCCAAAGACAGGTTCTGAGCTAGCTGTCAGCACAGAGCCTGACCCGGGGCTCAAACCCACAAACTGTGAGATCAAGCCAGACACTTAAGTGACTGAGTCACCCAGGCGCCCCAGTACCTAGAAGATTTCTACAACAGAGTTTAATAATTCAACAAGTGCACAAAGGGTAAATGAACCCAGTTTGCAAAATCAATGTGCACTCTGGAACAATGATACTTCTTAAGTGAATTGGGACAATTAAAACAAAATTTTTAAAGAAAAACACAATTAAAACAAAATTTTAAAGGAAACACAAAAATTCCTTTTATCAAATATTAAAGCTTTATTTTTAAGTTTTATTTATTTATTTTGAGAGTGAAAGAGAGTATGTGAGAGTGGGGGAGGGGCAGAGAGAGAGGGAGAGAGAGAAGCCCAAGCAAGCTTGGTGCCATCAGTGCAGACCCAACATAGGCCTCCATCTCAGGAACTTTGAGATCTCCACCTGAGCCAAAATCAAGAGTTGGATGTTTAAATGACTCAGCCACCCATGAGCCCAAAATATTAAAGCTTTAATACTAGGCATTGTGTCAACCACATAATTATCATGGATTCACAAACTATATTCTTTCCACAAAATTGAGACCAGCAACTATCTTGGGCCCTATGCAAGGTGAGTTAGCTGAGAAGACTGTGGAGAAAGGAAGATGGTGCAGGCATGATCCCAGAGAGAAGGTCTCAAAGCTACAAGAGGAGACTCCAGAAAAAGTGACAGACTGAATATAGAGCAGATGCTGCTTGAGTCGATGTCGCAAAGAACACGGCTAAGGGGGAAGGGGCAAACAGAACAGAAAGAAGCCATGAATTCTTGATCTAAGAACAGAATCAAAATGTAGTCATATCTCAGGCAAATAGGAGCTGGGAATTGGAAAGCCTTGAACCCAGGCTATTTGACTCAGCAGCAGTAGCAGCAGCCTTCCGGTCTCCTACCTGTGTTTCTCTCGGGGATCATGCCTGCACCTTCCTCCTTTCTCCACACTCCCCTCAGCTAACTCACGTGGGATAGGGCCCAAGATGTTCGCTGGTCTCAACTCCTCATCACGGCCCTCATCTCCAGTAAAATCTACTGGTTAATAATGGTTTCTTTGTTCAATTTTTAAAATTTATTTAAAGTTTATTTTTGAGAAAGAGAGAGAGCACGGGGAGGAGGAGAGAGAGAGGGAGAGAGAGAATCCCAAGCAGGCTCTGCACTGTTAGTGTCGAGCCTATGCAGGGCTCCATCTCACCAACCATGAGATCATGACCTGAGCTGAAGAAATAAAGAGTCACTTAACCAATTAAGCCACTCAGGTGCCCTGAATTAAAGTCTTTTGTACTACAGCTTGGCACAATCCTTGGTCAGCCTGTGGAATGGTTGCCAGAAGACCGATGACTCAGTCTTTCTTCCATACGGACCACTACCACCCAGCAGGCACTATGGCTACAGAAAGACCTAACAGACAGATATGTCTGACATGTTTCAAAAGTTTATTTGTGAGTCAGTCATTTGGAATTTACACAACTATTTCTCAGGAAAACAATCATAAGGAAGAGAAATAATCTCTAAAACAAACAAAAATCAGTTACCTACTGTGAGTTAAGCACAGGAATAGGAATTTTACATTCACTGCTAATTTCATTTCATATACACAACAATTCTCTAAGCAATTTATTATTCATGAGGCAGTTTATACATTGTGGTTAGGATAAAAAAATAACTAATAATATCTTATTAAAATAAAAATATGTATTAGTAACACCCCAAATAGAATAAGGGGTAACCATCATCTTAATCATTGTTTCTAAAGAAAAATATATTTCAAGTTCCGGCACCGGCACATTTTGCCCAGTGGGAGCGAAAATTACACATTCTTGCTCTCCCCGTGTGTTTTGTCCAGCAGTGAGGCATATGAGCTCTGGACCATAAGTGATGTAGTTCCCATGGCCTAAGAGAGAGGCCCTCGGGTGAGACACAGACATGAGAAGCAGGCAGTTAACAAAGGTGAACACAGTATTTCAATTGTTTAGAAGAAAGCACTATGAAGGCTGAGGAAGAGGAGAAGGGGGTAAGAAATAAAATTAGAATAAAGATTGCATGCTTTTTCTCTCTGAAGTTTTGCTTTCTTTTTCCACTTATTACTACTTCTTTTTTCATAATATTTATTTTTTGAGAGAGCACACACACATGTGCAAGTGGGGGAGGGGCAGAGATAGAGAGAAACACAGAATCCAAAACAGACTCCAGGTTCAGAGCTGTCAGCACAGACACCAACACGGGGCTTGAACCCGTGAACTGAGAGAATATGACCTGAGCCAAAGTCGGACGTGTAACTGACTGAGCTAACCAGGCACCCCTACTTCCACTCTTAGTATTAAGAAATCATAAAGTACAAAAATGGGAGGCACCAGTGAGAGGCCCACTCTTTGCCACAGCTTTGTAAGTGCCCAAACTATGAATGAAACAGAAAGGGATGGGGGTGAGAAAGAGAATTCTGCCAACCCTCTCTCAGGAACCCATTTGTAAATGCAAGGACATTCATAAGTCAGGCATATGCAAGTCAGGGACTGCGTGTAATTGGATCGTATAATATGACATTCATCCCTGACTTTTTTCCTCTCACCTAGTCTCCTGGTTTTATACTCTACTTTGATGTAAGATAATATGGTTGTACATGAGTGACTTGAGTTAAAAAATAGACACATAAAATTCTCTCAAGCTAGATCCTCAGCAACCTAAATTGTGAGACACTCTTTAGCCAGAGACAATTTCATAGAGAAGAGAAATGCGACACTGTATTACACAAATGGAAAACAGCCTTTATTCCCTTATTAAATTTTCAAGGAGTTGCATGGAGATTTAACCACAAAGCTCACATTATTTAGGGGATTTAATTGTTGTTTGTTTCTTTCTTTCATTTTCTGTCTCCAAATAAAAGCATATTTCATTACATGGTGTGCGTTAATGCTTTTAGAAAGGTTCAGAAGGAAAAAATCAGCTTTTTACAAAAACAAAACCACATTCCTTATTATCTACACAAATTAAGAAAAGCCATGCTCCTCTAGTATTGGACAGAGAAGAGGTAGCATCTTCTCAGATTCTTCTTTAGTAACAGGGTTTTCTAAGTTTTGGAATTTGGGTCTGCCAGGGGCTAGTCTCACAGAGGGAGAGACTTAGGCCAGGGTTTCTAAATATGAGGTGCCCAGATTCACTTAAGAAGAATCTAAAATGTACAGATCCCATGGGCTCCAATCCAGACACCATGGAAGCCAAAGCCCGAAAAGCATACCTTGAATAAAGGCTCCTTATGAATCTCTCACAGCCTATGGGCACTTGTCCAAAATATATATGCATATATATTAGATAGATAGATATATTTAAATCCATTGCCTAGAGCTTTTTTTCCCTCAAAGTATGACCATTGTATTATTTTCAGGCAAAATGATTTTTGTTTGTTCAAAGTGTACATTTCCAGATTGAACTTAAAATCAACTGCATCAAATTATCTGTAGGTTCAGATCCAGGAATCTTCCCTTATTTTAAGAACCCAATTAAATCTCATTCCTACTAAAGTCTGAGAATCACTGCTTTCAGAGGCTTTCAGTTAGATTTGCATCTCTGGTCTGTTTTTCTGCACTCCATAGTTAATTTTTTATTAATATGCAGTTTTTAATCATATTTTTTATTAAATTAACAGTAAAAAAATTATCCTTAACCTGTTCCCACATGACTCTAAGGTTTTGCTAGATGTCCAGGAAACCCCTGGTATGTTCTGCACCTGCAGGGAGAGTCTTCTGGCCATCTGCCACAGGCCCTTCCTTAGTCTATGTGGAAATGGACCTTCCAGATGGTGATCAGTGGGCTAGACCCTGGGGTTGCAAGGCTGTGACAACTTCATCCCTTAAAATATACAACTTACAATACATTATATATGGCTGCTTAGTTTCCCAAATTAGAAAACTTCAGCTGTTTTTGTCACTGTCAATTATAAATTTGGGAGTCAATGAGTAAGTGATATCCACAGAGCCTGAGGATGGACAAAGCTCCCCTCCCCCACGCTTTGGGAGCCAAGAAGAGACAGTTCTCGACTTATCAGCTGTTCACCCAGTCAAAACAAAAGAAACCTCATCTGCAGAGAACTAAAATACCAGTACAGGAAATATTCAGTTTTTACTTAATGTTTTCTTGAGTAGAACAGGAAATACTCATTGTTTACTTAATATTGTCTTGAGTAGAACATACAAGGGCTTAGGAAAATGCTTTTTACCTGGTTTAGGTCATTTAGAATTCTAAAGCTGCCATTCAGTTACATCATTAAAAACAGCAACCCACTTCTTAACAAACGCAGAGGAAGCGATCCAGCGCTAGTCTGTGACCCCATTCCTTAGGACAGGAGTGCCCCGTTCGTATGGAGTGCCTAGGGCTCACTGTGATGGGCAGCATTTTGCCTTATCCAATCCTTCTACTGAGAAAGCCAAGGAAATCTTATGACTAAACTGAGCAACAGACTGTCAAAGTCACAATATTTATAAACATACTAAGACATATCGGAAAATATACTTAATTACAAGAAATATCCACAGACTATGTATTTTGCAACAAGCAACCTCAAGTAAGCTAAAAGTTCAAATACTCACAATTATACTCACAGACTAATTGACAATAAAATGAATTGTTTATCAAAGGAGGAAATGAAGTATCTTTCCTCATTTTTCTAGAAAGGGTCCTAGGCCAAAATGAAAAAGCATATGACTTTTTGATCTCATATCATTATTAGATAAAGAGTAAAATGACCCTCACATTCTGTGCTCCTTGAAGGCAAGTTAGGTCTGTTTTATCCATGTTTGTCTCTCTTCAGCACCTAATCAAACTAGAACAGGCTCAGTGATCCAGGTTAAATATATGAATGAAATGTCAATGTCAATGCAATCTATATTTTAAAAATTTAATAACTTTTTCTCCAACTACAAAATCAAAATATGTTGAATGTAGAAAATTTGGAAAAGAGAAATGCAGCTATGCACCAAATCAAGAATATATAATCCAAAAATCAATACATAAACAATTTTAATATTTTGACCTCTTTTTAACATTTATTTATTTTTGAAAAAGAGAGAGAGAGAGTTCAAGCAGGAGAGGGGCAGAGAGGAGAAACAGAATTCAAAGCAGGCTCCAGGCTCAGAGCCAAATGCAGGGCTCAAATTCAAAACTGTGAGATTATGACTTGAGCTGAAGTCAGACGCTTAACCGCTTGACCAATGGACCCACCCAGGAACCCAGAACTTTTTCTTACTCATATATATTTTTCTTCCGAAATAAGAATGTACAAATTGTTTTTTGTTTTATTTGTTTTTATCTTAGAAAAATATTTTACAGATTTTCAATTACATCAATAAATATTTCTTAAAGTATGATTTTTAAAATCTGTATTATATTTGAAAATACAAATGAATCAGAATTCATTCAACCAATATTTTAGAAAATAGGATATTTTTAGCTATTTAAATATTTTTCAGTTATATAAATAACCCTCTGATGAACATCTTTGTGTATACCTTAAATAATCTCATAATATTTCTAGGAGAGAAATTAATCAATTAAATACTCAATTTTACAGTTTTTTGAAACATATTTCTGATATTTGTGCCAATTTACACTTTTCATCACTTTCAAACAGATGCTAATATATTTTTGGCAGAAAAAAAGTTTCTCCAGTTGTAACAGGATTATTAATTCAACTATGTGGTCCCAGTAAAGAGACCAAATTATGTCAGCATGTTAATTTTTAACTTTCAATAGTAAGTGTTTTATTTTTATTTATGGACTATTTTTCTCAGAAAACTATGACAGGTTATATCAGTGTTTCCAGGAAATATTTTCAGGTCTTTACAGAAGTCCAAATAATAATCAGATGATTCTCCTTCAAGTATAGAATCAAAGCCAAGAAAATTAGTCGTTCAAGTCCATTGTTTAATTCAATCAGGCTGGGATGGCCTGACAAATGCATCTCCCCAATGGGAGATGAGGCTGGCTGACATCTGGGCTCAGTTCATTTCCTGCACAGAATACTACAGAAGACATTTGGAACACCTTTCTCAGGCTAACAAATCTTTTGGTTATAGTAATACAATCTACCCCATGATACTTTTGGCAAGTTGGTCATGCTAGACCTTGACTTTGGCAATTATCTGATTTGTTATTGGGAAGAAATCTACCAATCATATATCATTCCCTATTTTCCTGTTCCTTTCCAATTTTTAATCACAGATGTTTCACAAAGTTTTGTTTGGTGAATACCTTAATGTGACAGTTATATTCTCCATACCCAAAGATGACAAGGATTTATCAAATATTTGTGCACCTATTTTATAGTGTGAATCTGTTACTGGGAAGCAGCTGCCTAAACAGAGTCTACATTTCAAGGTAGATTAGTTTTCTATTGCTGAATAACAATTTACCACAAACTTAGTGGTTTAACTTCAGCTCTGTCATTCGTGGCTAAAGTTAGTTCTATTACATTAGCTCGGCTGGTGGAGATTCTCTCAGCTTCTCTCAGCTGCCATCTTTCCTCTCACGTGATGCTCCCTTCATACTTAAGCCAACAACAACTGAGAAGTCCCCCCCTTGTGTTTCTCTGACTTCCTCTTCTGGCATCAGCCAGAGGAAGTGCTCTGTTTTTAAGGGCTCATGTGTTAGATCAAACCAACCCAGATCATGTCTACCATAAGGTCAACTGTGACCTTAACATAACATAATCATGGGAGTAATATCTCATTATATTCACAGGTTCCATAGATTAAGGTAAAACATCTGTAGGAAGCCATTCTGCCTACCATATTCAGCCTCTCTTCTATTCTGGTGTGTTGACTAGTTCTCACCAAAAGAATGTCAGCAGAATATGGTGTGTCTCTTCCAGGCTGGGATTTTAAAAACCAGGTATTCCTTCATCAGTATTTCTCTCCTCATCTTCCAGATGTATGTTAAGGACTTCAAGGCCCTAATAGATGCTACAACCATAAATAAAAGGGTTCTGGTTTCTAAATCATCAGGTGGAAGGAAATTGCTCGTGGACAAGGAAGATCCACTGTGGACTCTTAATGAGAAATAAATGTATTTTTGTTGTATTAAGCTACAAAAAACTTGGCATTGATCTGCTACAGCAAATAACACCTTTTTACCAGGTATCTGTTTTCTTCATTTCTAAATATGGAGTAAGCAAAATTAATTCAAAATACACATTTTCTGAGTAGAATGGGATAGCTCTCAGTTTGAAGTCCAATTTTTTCGAGTAATAGTTCTGTGGCCTTACAAAAGTAATGTCATCTTTTTCACTGTGATCAAGTGTTTACAAACCTCTGGTGCCTGATTAATTGGAATAGAAGGACTACAACTTCGTCCTTTTTTTATAGCAAGATCATACCTTATATTTAACAGTTAACACCTATTAAATTCCATTAATCATGTTTTTTCATGCACAGATTCTTTGGCATAAGAGATGCTAACCCAAACAACTGAAAAAGCAATAAGGATTTTAGATTCCTCATAAAGCAAAACACTCATGCTATGAGGGATTATGTACCTATGTTTAGTTCTTTAAAACATACATCCTATGTACCTATAGGTACTGTATTTCTGCTTCAATAAACAAAAACAGATGTTTCATTAAATAGCTAAAAATATCCATTAGCAAACCACGGAAAATGAAAATTACCTCTTCTGTAGTATGCATCAAACATAGATAATATTCAGTTCCTGAAACTAGGAAACCGGAAAATACACTTAAAATGGCAATTTTGAGATGAAATTTTCATTTCATGTATAGGAAGGGTTTTTTTTTCCTCCAGCAAATCAACATTTAGTCTGTAAAACACGATGCTTGCTCATAATGTCATGCATCTCACTCTCAATAATTCTTTCTTATTAACTGCTTGGGTACAATTTATTTTCCTCTCAGGCTATGAAGGTGCGTGCTAGCACAGCAGACTCTGGCTGGAGCTGATAAGCCAGCCCATAGCAGCAGCACTGCTGGCCTGATGAGATTTGTAAGGAGACAATAGTCCATTGGCTTGGAAAACTATGCTGTATATCAAACCTATCAAAAATAATATCTACAAACAATGCCTTGATGCATTTGCCAACTCTCACAGAAAGCTCTCTGGTGTTCTTCTGAAAATATACCTAGATTTTTTTTTTCTGTTGCAGTGAAGAAATACAGACTTGTTTTGAGGGAAAAAAATCTTGCTTTTGTTTACATTTTTTTCACTAAGCATCCTAGTCTAAAAGAGTATTTTTAAACCTTGGCTTCTAAACAGGCATCCGTGTAGCTCAAGAAAAGGATAGATTACCCATCCTCACACTTAGGACCATTTATTTCATAGAAGAATAAAAAAAGAAATTAAGGAATGCAAAACAAAACAAAAAACGAACAGAAAAACATGTCACAATCTCACAAACTAAAACCTCATTGTAAGTTTTTCAGTGCTTTCAAATGGAATACTTATCATTGAGGAAGGCAAACACCCAGCTAAAAAGATCCTTTTCTTTCCACTTAGAAAATTGTTTATTATTTATGTTATCTTATACCACAAAAATGTTCATCTCAAAGGCACATGTACTATTTTAATTTAGTGTATTTCTAAGATACTTTTATCCTTTCAAAATCAATGCTACTGAGAAAAATATTACTTTATTGATAAACCCTGGTAAGGAACTTCAACAGATGAGGCACTGAATATATTCATTTCATGTTGGTACTGAATATGTTAAAGTAAAATAAGCTACAAAGATGATATTCTATTTAGATAATGCTTTGCAACTTACACATGGACATATATTTTCCGCAATGCTGTCATGTGGCTATGCCTAGCACTGGAATTAACTTCAAATGCAGTTGACTGTCATGTATTAAGTGTCTACTATTTACTCTATGCTTTACATATATTATCTCATTTAATCCTCAAAACCACCATATGAGATTTCTTAGAGAGCAATATTTCATTGGCTTGGAAAAAATCCCTGCTGTATATCAAAACTATCCAAAAAATCTAAAACATGTTTTGATGAATTTCCCAACTTTCATACATACACATACACACATAAAATCTGCTGTGTGATTTTTTTTCTTCATTTTTTATAAAAGACTAAGGAATCAGAGGCTTAGGGGGTTTGATGACATACATTAAAGCAAATTACAGAGACAACCACATACTTGGAGCACTGACTGTGGATGCACTGAGTGCTTTATGTACATACATACAATCACATGATCTCACTTAATCTTACCAATTGCCCATGAGCCTGATATTATTATCATTCCTTTTCCTTTTTACCTCTAAGGTTTTTTTTAATGTTATTTTCTAAGTTGTCATACAGTGAAAATAACTTTTTATCTTTAGGTATACAGTTCTGTTAATACTAATTCGTGTTCAATTAATGTAATCACCACCACCATCAGGCACAGAAAGAACATTCATCACCCCAAAACCTCTCTTGTGCTACCCCTTTATAGTCACACACATGCACACTTCACTGCTAACCTCTGCTTGTCACTGATCTATTCTCTGACACTATAGTTACGTTTTTTCAAGAATGCATTCAAATGGAATCCTATACGACATACCTTTTAAGACTGATTTCTCTCACTCAGCCCGATGTTTTGAAATTCATCTAGGTGTTTGTATGTAACAATTGTTGGTTTCTTTGGATTGCATTACACCCATTTTAAATATAAAGAAATCGAGACATATATTTATACCTCTTAATATGTTTTATAAATATCTGCCAGCTTCATAGTTGCCCAGGGTTATCTTTTTTCATCTTTTATTTTTTAATATTTATATATTTATTTATTCATTTATTTATTTACTTATTTTGAGAGAGAGAGAGAGAGAGAGTGAAAGAGTGAGAAGGAGAAGGGGAGAGAGAGAGAGAGAGAGAGAGAGAGAGAGAGAATCCCAAGCAGGCTCCGTGCCCAGCAAAAGTCTGACACAAAACTTGATCCCATGAACCATGAGATCATGATCTGAACTGAAATTAAGAGTCGGACACTTAACCTGCTGAGTCATCCAGGCGCCACTTTCTTTTCATCTTTTACATATGCCCTTTTAAAATATAAATGTTGTGGCCCCATTGGCTTATTTAAATGCTTCCTCTGTTTCACTTTAATGGGATAAAGTGTGATTATGCTGTTGGAATATTGCTTTCCAGAGCCTTCCCACTTATGCCTCTTGAACCATGTTTCCTCAAGATTCTTGGAATTTAGATAGAGTAGCACAGCTAGTTTAACAGACCAGCTTTTATCAAAACTCCTTGGAAGTAGAATATCAAAAGTTATCTGGAAATCATGTAGACAGAGGGGATCCAATATTAGTGAAAGCACACTGAGCAGGAAAGTCTCAGAACTCAAACAGGATATTTGCTTATTTTATAAATGTTGCTTATTTAGGGAATTTTTATTATAATCACAAATAATTTAGATGTGAAAAATTAAACATTACTCTAATTAGAACCACCTGTAAAATCATGAAAGGACTCACTGAAGGAAACTGCCTCTTCATACCACTATGAACCTGCCCTCACCCCGCCCCAGAGCTCAGAGCTATGCTTTGAGAGGAGGCAGGTCTCAAACATGGCTGATTAAATGACCTGTTACCTATCTCTCAGGGACATTGCCTTCCTTAATGCTCCAGTGGCTCCTTGTGTTTCCATTGTCATAAAAGAACAGATTTTTCTCCCAATAACATAACCAACAGATGTCTCCATAATCCTAAGGCAACTAGGATGGTGGCAGTTTGTGGTCTTTTCTCATCCCTTATGGTACATCAGAAATATCTGTGCAACCACCTGTGTCCTTCCCCTTTGCCCGTGCAATTAAAGCTGTTTCATAACAGAGCCAAATTAAACAATGAAAGGACTCTAGGAATCAGAAGACTGTCTTATAAATTCCATCTCTCAGGATGAAAAAGAGATGAACTTTAAGAAATAAAAAGAGAATAATTTATTCGGATTCATAAACTCTGTGTCCTTTGTTACAAATTACTTTGTATTATTAAAATACTTACATGAAAGAAATATCTACAAGCTGTTACTTCACATTCTACCAAAAATACATCTTCTGACTCTAAATAGTTTTGAACTGTTTCTCTTGCGTTTGCTATGATGCCAAAATCTTGCTGCCATAATACACTTCCAGAATGCTTTGTGCTGATTTCTGTATCAGAATCACAAGCGTGGCCTCCCAAAAGGCATGTTGATTTGATGGTCAGAGACAACCCTCTTACCAGAGAAAAGTGCTTCCCACAGGAAGACTGCCTTTGGATACAATTGTCCAGCAAAGTACATCAATCATTGGAATCATGAAAGGCCCTCCAAGGGAAGCAATGCTTTCAGAGGGGCGTAAGGCAAATAGCCAAAAGAATGCACATGAGTTTTAAACTGCGGTTCTCTCAATTAGATTTCAGAGCGGTGTATGACAGAGACAGAGCTATCCTGAAGTTCTTGACTAACCCTCTCCCCACAGTACCTACACTGTGGTTATCAATTAGATAATTACCGATTAGATGTTGTACATGTTAGCGTTCAGCTCCTGTTCCAGGTTCCTGGCCACCCCTTCCAGACAGATTCAGCATAAACACAAATCATGGGATAACCCGGTGTACGTATCAGGGGATGGGTGCCTAGCTGATCACTTAGACTAGGAGATTTCAAATCTAGAGTTGCAACATACTAAAATGTCACAAATAGTTGCAAAAGATGCCACAATAATTCATTACACGTCAAAGCTTCAAGATTTGAGAAATGAGACATGTTTAAAATTAGATCACATTCCAGGTTATTTACATAATAATACCACTCTCACACCTACTAAGTTATATGCTTCAGGTAGGTACATTTCCTCCCTTTTTCATTCCAGGAAAGTGCCTCTGACATAGTAGGCATTTATTATTGAATAGTTGCTAAATAAGTAAATCCCACTTTTATCCCAATATACTGTCTTGAGTAGTAGAGAAAGGGTGACAAAATAACCGTTTTGCTAGGAGGTACCTGCACCCTATGAAATTTCCTATGCCCATGCAAAATTCTTATTGATTCATGATGTGGTTTCATCTTAGCTTGGGCAAACCATGCAGTATTTAATACATAGTAGCAGAATATTTACTATTGAAGCTTGAAAAGATGTGAGTTCTTTGTGTGCAATCTTTCATTTATGCTTGTGAGAGGGTTTTCTTTTTTTAATATTTTTACACTGTAGTACTTGTTTTGCTTGTTGGGGGTGTTTGCTTATTTAACACATTCCGTCAAGGACAAAAAAAAAAGAAATTTCCTATGCCCATGGGAGTTTGTCTTTGTGAATATCATCTATCAGAAGCACTGCAACAGGACTTACATTGCAGAGAGATAATTACTATTCTAAATCTCAAACAGATTATTTCTTAAATGAATCCTTTTTTTCCTTTTAACCTTGAAAACAATGCTAAGCCAGTGTTTGTTAAGGAAAATCATTATTAATAATTATATCAGCAACAACTTTGCTATAACACACTATGCTATGACCATCATACTCCACGTGATACATACATCATCTTATTTAATCCCCATGACCTTACAAAATAGGAGTGATTTTCTTTATTTAAGGATAAGCCAAGGTGGCCACACTGTTGGTAGTAAGTAGTAGAACAGAACTCAGAGTCTCTCTTTTTGATGCCCAGGCCCGTGCTCTTTCCATCCCAACATGCTGCCTTTGTTGAATAAGGACAAGTAAAATCAGAAGTGCCTGAACATTATTAGGCATGCCTTAATTTTATATGGTTTCTAAACTTTAGAAATCCAGCAGCAAAATATCAAAAGAAAAAATTCTAGTATGCACAAGCCTTTTTACTTCACCATATTATATGCCAGACCATATTATCAATGTTTAAGAAGCTCATTTATATTCAAGGCAAGAAAACTTTTTGGGGGAAAAAAAGTCCTTAAGTTAAACTTTTTGTTCCTCAAAGGGAAGCTTTTTACTCTAATTTTAAAAGTAGGCCTAGATACAAACATCATTTTTGAATATATCTACAAAGAAAGATTGCTCTTTGGGTGCAAAAAGAGGATATGTTATGTTTTTCACTGGTTTCAATGCTAATTTTGGCTTTTCTCATGAAAGGCATTCCTGAGGAGTTGGGCCAAATGTGTGGTAATTTTGGATATAACCTCTAAGTCATATAATACTCAGCCAAAATTACCAAAGTAATTTAATTCAAGAGAATTTGGATGGTCCTTTCATAAATAAAGAAAACCTAGGAGAAGAAAAAAAAAAACAAAGCAAGAACATGTTCTTTTAAGGAGGGAAACAATGCTGAACAAAATGCAACAGTGTTGAATTTCACAATGATACTGATAGTAAAAGGTTAGTGCATCTTTTCAAAATGTACTTCAATACCACATAAAGGTTTCTAACTTTGGATAACCTTCATATAGAATTAACCCACAGAATCATGTCCTGGGCCCTCCTCTCTTCTTTTGCCTTAACTTGTATGCTTTTATGACCACCTCTCGACTCAATTGAAATAACCCACAAATCTACAAATGAATGATTCAGAAAGCTTGAGCAGCCCCATGTAACCCTGGCAGTATTTCAGAGAACAATAGTGTATAAACTGAGCTCACCTTTTTCCATTCCAACCTGTTTCTCCTCTCGTGGCCCCATCTGTTTTTCATTGCACTACCAGTTACCTGGGATCACGTCTTTGGATTTTTTTACTCCTCATAAGCAAATATTCTGCTGCATTCAATACTCAGAACCTAAATATTTTACCACCTCCATTGCTGCCACCTAGTCCAAGCCACTGTTCTCTCTTCCTTGAATCCCTGGAATGACATCTCCTGCTTCCTCACTTCCTCCTGTAACGGTTAGGGTGAGGTTATTGGTATATGTGATGGAATACCCAAAATAATAGGACTCTGAGCAAAATAGGAGTTTATTGCCCTCAGACAAAATAGTCCAGATAGAGGTAGTGCAGGTAGGTAGGGTGTTCTGTGATATCAGTGGCTCAGGCTTCTAGTTTGTTGTTCCACAATGAAAAGGATTCTTCTTATAGTCTAAGATGTTCACCCAACCATTAGCCATAAAGTCCACATCTGATTCTGCATACAGACAGGAAGATTGGAGAAGAAATATTTCCACTTTTAAAAGGCAATTTCTGAAAACTGCACTTAACATTTCCAGTTTCCTTCCACATCCATAGAGCTGAACTTGTTTTCATTGTCACACATAGATACAAGGAAGGCTAGAAAATATAGTATTTATTCTCAGTGGCCAAGTGACCAACAAACTATTAAAAGAATATAGGAGAATAAATACTGGGTGGCAACCTAATTCTCTTTGACATAACCCACTAGAATCATTTATCCATCCAACAGCTAGAATAATCCTTTTAAAACATTAAGTTGTCTGATCATATCTTCCAAACTTCTTCAACCGCCCACAAGGCCCTATATGAAATAGCAAAGAGTAGTAGGATTACCCTTAAACATTGCTGGTCTTCAATTTTGAGTGAGCTAATTCAAAATAGTTTTGCATCCAACATGTTCAGCTAGGATGATGTAAGCAAAGAGTGGGCAAACCCTGTACATAGGTAAGATTTAGGGGTTTCCAGGCAAGTATGACAAAGTGAAAAACAAGTAACAGAGTTGAGGAAATACAGAAGAGCTCAACTATGGAGTCTGATATGGGTAAGAATGGAAGTAGAGATATGAGCAGAGTGAAAGTTTAGTCCCACTCCTCCAATAATCAGACGCAAAATAAAATTATAAGTATAAACATTTCAGGGGCACCCAGGTGGCTCAATGGGTTAAGTGTAGTACTTCAGCTCAGGTCATGATCTCACAGTTCATAGGTTTGAGCCCCACATCAGGCTCTGTGTTGACAGCTCAGAGCCTAGAGCCTGCTCCGGATTCTGTGCCCCCTCTCTCTGCCCCTCCTCCACTCATTCTCTCTCTCTCTCTCTCTCTCTCTCTCTCTCTCTCTCTCTCTCACACACACACACACACACACACACACACACACACATACACACACTAAATAAACATAAAAAAATTTTCCGTGCAAACATTTTAGTAGGCAGAATGTCTATATGAAAGAAAATAGGAATGGAGGAAGAGAGGGCTAGAACTGCCAAACGAGGACACAAGTTACCTGACAGTGAGATAGAAAGTTGAGGTTAGTATCCTAGACTGTCATGCAGTCTAAGAAAAGTCCAGCTAGCCATCAGAGCCTTTGAGCTAAACTTGGCGAAGGAGTCCCATGTCACCTAAGATTGGGTCTGACTTAGAATGCCTACCACACTCAGTCACTGGCCTCAGTGCAAATGTAGCCATGGATTCCCAGCTGCAAATGCAGATACTGTGATCCTCCATCAGTTCAGTCCTTGCAGTAGGAGGTCTGCACGATGCATACTCATGGCCACACACTGAGATACATTTAAAAGTGATGTGATCATAAGATTATAAGTCTCAACAGATACAAAGTATTTTTGGAGATTATATATTAGAAGGAGGAAGCTGGGGTATGCCTCGGTGGCCCAGTCAGTTAAGCACCTGTCTCTTAATTTCAGCTCGGGTTATGATGTTGACTCAAGTTATGATGTCACAGTTCTTGAAAGGGAGCCCTTTATCCCACTCTGCACTGACAGCATAGAGCCTGCTTGGTATTCTCTCTCCCTCTCCCTCTCCCTCTCCCCTGCTTGTTCTCTCTCTCTCTCTCTTCCCTCAAAATAAATACATAATTTTTTTTAAAGTCTCTTCTCTAGGCTGCTATAGCACAGCATACCTTATCTTGAAAGAAAGAAAGAAAGAAAGAAAGAAAGAAAGAAAGAAAGAAAGAAAGAAAGAAAGAAAGAAAGGAGGAAGGAGGATATGTAGGAGGCAGAAAGCCTAAAATTAAGATTTTTAAAAAATGTCATTAATAGTAACAAAGTAGAGACTGCAATCATAAGGAAAAATAGCTGATATTGGAAGAAGAAAAGACAATAGGAAAGTAAAAATCAGGAAGACAAAGGCATTACAGAGATTTTCTGCTTATAATATTAAACCCATCAAAAACTGTGAATGGAGTAATCTGGAGAGAAGAACAGCAATACGGATTTGAAATCTTCAAATAATTAAGAGAAGCAACTTGGGGCCTCCAGATGATTGTGCGAGGAGGCAGGTGGGTGGCAAAATCTGATGGTATGAGTGTTAAAGGTGTGGCCCTTTAGGAACAAGAAGGGAGAAAATTTGAAAACAACAATGAGGAGCAAGTAGTATATCTATGCCATTTCCCAGCCCAGTGGTTCAGAGTATGGGAAAGAAAGCAGTCACCCATCTAGCAGGACAGAGGCAAAATATTATCTTTAGTATTTGACTGCAGTTATGGGGAAAGAATTGAAAGGGATAGAGAAGTTGCTGAGCTTTAAAGCAGAGATATTTTTGCTTATTAAGAAAAATGCATTCTAGAAGGCAAAAGAGTTGAATTTTAAGAAATGGGGAAAAGGGAGATGTGGGATGCAAGTTAGGAGCTACTCAGAGCCATATGGCAATGAGAGCCCAAGGAAAGTCCAAACGGTCTTTGGGGTTCTTGTGGTAACTGATGTAAACAGAGATAGAAGGCTTGATGCAGTTGATATTATATCTTGCAGATTTCAATAGTGAAGCTCTCCTCTAAACAGTTTAATTCTATGCTTTGGTAAGATTAGACTACCAAAGGCTACATTTTTTTGCTATATCTTTAAATCTAACTAAATCACCCTTTAAGTTTTATATTTGACTTTTCTTTTTTTTAAGTAGGCTCCTAGCCCAGCGCAGGAGGCTGAGATCAAGACCTGAGCTTAACCAACTGGACCACCTGAGCGCCCCCTGTATTTGACTTTTTAAAAAGTCGGTTACAAGAAATAGCTACATGAAATCCACTTGAGCATGTGTTATAAAATTTTTAATATACTGTAAAAAGTTAAAGATGTTTAGAGAAAACACTGAAAAGTAATAGTGCAAGGATATATGCCTGAAAATAAACAATAAAAAGGTATACCTAAATCCAGTCAATTAAAAATATATGTTAATTGTTAATGGACTTGGGGGTGTAAAAAAATTTTAATGGACAAAATACTCCAGTTAAAAAGTTGAAATGATCAAGGCATATACAGAGCAGTACCCAACTACATATTTTCTATAAGAGATGCACTTTAAATATAAAGATGCTTTAAATATAAGAGATGCACTTTAAATATAAAGATGCCAGATTACAAATAAACATATGGGAAAAGATATACCATGCAAACAGCAACCATTAGAAGATTGGAGTTGCTATTGTATTCTCAGATAAAATAGACTTCAAGGCAGAGTATTACCAGAGATAAAGACAGACAATCCATAATAATAAAAGAGTAATTACATCAATTAATTTCTCACTTAAGGCCCTTGCCTCTGAAGGAAGCCCATAACCAGGTGTAGTCTGGCTGTGGCTCAACGAAACTGAGAGGAGGCTGGCTTATCTAAAGGACAGAGCTGCTGTATTTCTTTCAAGTCTTCCCTTCTTCTTATACACCTGTCCATTAAACCTTGATCAAATCACGCTGTATTCCTCATTTCACTTTAATTAGTACTAAATCTACTAAATCTTGTGGCAGACTGGGAATCAAGTCTCAGGCATCAGCTCTCCTCTAAGGACCCCTTTGGTTAATCCATAATCTTTCAGTACATTTTCTGCCTGGTTTATTAGTGAGGCAACTAATACAAGTCATTCTTCAAGTTCGTTGTACAGCTCATAAAATTCTGGAACTATGAGGAATATTCCAATTCAAATACCAGGATTATTCCAAGTCCCTGGATCAATCCTTCTCTACTGTCACATAAAAAGAAAGCTATGTCTATATTGCACAGACATAGACTTAAGAGAAAGAGAATACCCATATCTGTCTATACAGACAATACTGCACTGAGATCCCAGAGGGAGTTTATCTGCTATCAGGGTGTGGATTCCTTTTCTTGAAGAGTGAGAAATTATTTTATAAATATGTTCCTTGGATTTGATTCTTTTCAGGTACAAATTAGTAGTAGGCTGTTTTGTAAATGAATTCATCTCAAGATAAATATGTCTAGTTGCCAAAAAAAAAAAAAAAGGAGTTGCTAAAAGATAGCAATACTCCCTGAAGAGAAGGTAAAAATGAACCTCCAAATTCTTATTACGCACCAAACCAAACTGTAATAAACTGTTTTGAGAAGAAGGAAAACATCAAGGAGAGGTTATCAGAATGGAACGCCGTCAGATGCTCTATACAGACTAGAAGATATCCATAGAAGATGAATAGATAAAGTTTCACTTCTCTTTGCTACAATTTCAAAGCACTGAATTTTACCCTATTATCAACATCAAATGAGAAAACGTTCTTTGCCACATTATTGGTTTCAAATCAATGTTGTTTTTAGACATATGCATATGTATGCATATAAAGACACCCATATGCATACATTTCTCTCTTAAAAGCATAATATTGGTGATTAGAATATGTATACAATTATTCTTACTTCATTTTCCAACATATGTTTTCTTTTTTCTCTGTCACATAGCTTTTCATAAAGGACAGTAAAACTAAAACTTAAAAATTTTAAGAGCTATTATCTGCTATCAGTCATTTATATCAGTCGCGATATTTCGAGCTTTATTTCAGGGAATCAAGTATTTCAAATAATGATTCATCCTGTTTTGGACATATAAAGGCAATTAGAATCAAAGTGGCAGTGTCTAAAAGAATAAGAAAAAGAACTTTGTCCTTTAAGATTACCTGCTTCATTGCCAAATTCATTATTTAAAACAAAGGTAAGTCTATGTTAAGGTGAATGATGTAGATTTGGTTCTACAAACTCCATTCATTTTGGTCACTTTCCTCATCAACTTAACTAATCCTGCAGCTATCCACATTGATCAGGATTAAACTAATAAATCAACGAGGTTCTAATCTATTTATTTCATCAATCAGCCAAAAGGAGAATGAATGAAAAAAAATTTGAAAAAGAGAAAGATAATAGCCTCTCTTTTATTTCTTTTTGTTTTGTTTTCACTTGTGATGAAAATCCTTGAAACTTAACGTGCTTTACAAAAAATAAACAATTATGAGTCACAATTCATGTCATGTTCTTCAAAGGAAAGCAATCTACTAATAATGAAAATAGTCTATATGAATAATAATCCTGCCCCTTATTAACCAAAGATGCCCCCCATAACCCACCCTCATATCCACAGTAAAACAGATCCTTCCAACATGAAAGAGAAGGCTATCAAAAAATCAAATAGAAGTTATTAATATTTGGCATTCAAGTGCTATAAATGTACTGGCTTGCTAGTTTTATTATTAAACCACAAAAAAAAAATGGGATTTTTTGCAGAGTTCCTACCTACCTTTAATCCTTCAAACACACACAGAGTTCCTGCGTATTTTTAATCCTTAAGACACACACACATACATACTCAAGCACATGCACACACACACACACACACACACACACACACACACACACCTTTTTTAGCACTTCACTTGCTAAGAATGTACATAAGCACACTTCAGTTCCTTAAAAATGAGGAAATTTCCATGAAATAGATACTCAGTATGTCTGTTCTGTAGTTACCCTTCTTCCATTTATTCTAAAATATAAAAAGATGTTCAGCAAAAATTTCTTGAATATTTTTCATGTGCCAGGCATTGGAAAAAGTGTTAGAGTCCATTGTGAATGTTTTCTGAGTTCTTTCTCTTTGCTGTACACAAGGTAAGGGTGGGTACCTCATAATCCCCTTCTTTTCTTTGCCCCGTAAGTTCTGTGTATGGGCACGTATGCTATATAATTTCAGCTCTCTCCCCGTGCACTCCTTGAGCCCATCTTAGTTCACTGCATCCAAATACAACCCAGATTCAACCACAAAATGGATATTTTAGTTTATTTTTTTAACTTTTTTCTTATTATTTAAATCCATGTTAGTTAACATGGATTAATAGTGATTTGAGGAATATAAGTTGGTGATTCATCGCTTACATAAAACACCCAGTGCTCATCCCAACAAGTGCCCTCCTTAATGTCCATCACCCATTTAGCCCATCCCCCCACCCAATACCAACCCTCAGTTTGAGAGTCTCTTATGGTTTGTCTCCCTCTTTGTTTTTATCTTAACAAAATGGATATTTTAAACAAATTTTTACTGGAAGACCAAAGAGAAGTTATATTACAATCATGGAGAAAAAAAAATTCTTACCACCCCATCAATCCCTGCTAGTTCTATATCTCCTCCCAACCAATCTGATATATTCAAAATCCCGTAGTTGATATAGCTACTTGGTAAAGCAAAAGCCCGAAAGATTCCAAACAGCCTCCACTAAATAAAGCCTCGGTAGGTAGACAAATCCTTAGTAAGTGGGAGTTTCATTCCCCTAAAAAGCTTCAATTATCTACCTATACATCTGTATCATATCTATCTACATCGATATTGCTTTTCTTCTCATTTGAATTCAGTACACTGAACTAATGGCCCATGCAGGCTTCCTTTTTAGTATGTCATTTACCTGAGCAAATAAACCCATGACCATCAATTTTTAATTTAGAAAAAGAAAGTCATATCTGGATTCATGATAGCAGAGGATATGCCTGAGCTACGTACAGTCCTGGTTCTACTATGTTGCTCAGCCTTAAACCAGCTCTGAAGCAGAAATCCAAGTTGGGACACTGAAGTCAAAATTGTTTGATTCCATTACATGAACTCACCGGAACTGCATATAGACAATCCCATGGATGCCTGTAGAGCCTCCGGTCCACATAGCCCCTCCTGTCTAAAAGCATTCATTCTTCCTCCAACTACTCCATTTCTCAATCCAAAACCCAATCAGGTTCCCCAACTGCATGTTCAAGACTGTCTCTGAGTTCTTAGGTCCAGAATAAGGAGAAATAAAGTGTGCACGTGGATGAAATAGGGCAGAAGCATGCTACTTACTTGCTTACATAAGCAATTTTCTTTAATTTTCTAGTACTCACAAAAGATGAATAGATAAAGTAGATAAAAACAGATAAACCCCCACCTGTCAGTAAGTGTTAAATACTTATACTGCTTGTTGTTGTTACAAATATTATATCTATTTGTTCCTCCGTCAACCACGAGAAAAGAGAGCCAAATCAAGGTACTTTTTAAAACCAGGCACTTGCACTACAAGCAAACTGGAGGGAAAGAGGGCTATCCTTGCCAAGGACAAGTTTTAATTGATGATGGCTGCAACACTAATGAGGCTGCCTCCCATTGATATGGCTCCTGCTCCTAAGTACCCCTCAGAGGGGCAGCCTGTAGAGACAGACAGAAACCACCTGCTCTGATGCCAGAACCTCCCACGTGGCAACATCAATAATCGGAACAGCACTGATCCTACACCTTTAAATCCGTGTTGTCAGCTCATACCATGTTTAGAGAAACAGACTCTCTGGGGAAATACCAGTTAATGAAATAACTAGAGAAACATGAAGTGTTACTCTAAGGTGGTCCTTATATAGATGACTGGTGTGTATTATCAGGAAAGATGAGTGACATGTAAAACATTCTTTTGAGGCTTATGAAAACTAAAACTTTCAAATGGTAAATTTTAACAATTGTAAATTAAAAAGTTTCTATGTAGTTTCAATTTTCCATGCGAACAAGATATTTTAAAGTCAGATACTCATTTCTGCAAAAGATATTAATAACCAAAAAGTTTTGAACTTGAGTAGAAGAGGAGAAAATTAAGGTAATTCACTTCCATTAAAGCTCAATATCCTAATATCTGATAGGACTTTTCTTGTTTCTATCTAGAGTGGTTCCTTGAACTACTCATTTAATAAAAAAGGAACAGTGTCCACTGAGTGTTTACCATGTGCCACAGTATACCACGTACCCTTGGTGAATTGCCTTATTTATTAGTCACAACTTTCTGGATAGGTACAGTTGCAAATGAGAAAATTGAGGGATAGAAAAAATAATTTTACCAAGGTCACATAACCAACAAGTGACTGCACCAGGATTCAATGCACCTGGTCTGGTTCCTAACCAGTTCTTATAACCACTAACTTTACTACTTTCTTTATCTGATCAAATAGAGTTTGCCAAATGAGTTCGTGTCTACTTAAAAGTAGAAGGTCAAACATTTAGAGACAAACTCTTTGCAATCTTCTTCCATATTTTCAAATTAAACCTAGACAAGTCAGCACATATTTCAATATAACACAATTTTAGTGCATTTTTTATACCACAATTCCTATTATTCTCCAAAATCTGCTAGCAAGACCTGTCAATTTTATCTCCAAAAAAATCCTGAATCACTTCACTACTCTCCAACTCCACTGCCATCATTTTATTCTCAGTTACTGCTATTCCTTTCCTAGATTACTGCAGTAGCCTCCTAATTTATCTTCTTCTTTCCATTTATAGTCCCTGCCCCACCCCTAAAAAATAATCCCTCTACATAATAATATGATTTTTATAAAATTTAAATCGGATTATGTCTCTTTTATGCTTAAAAGCTTTCAGTAACTTTACACTCTTCTTGGAATGAAATATAAACTCTAATGTAGCCACAAAGTCCTTCACAATCAGGCCAATCAACCTCAGTTCACACTCTTGCTCACGGTGAGTTAGCCTCTCTGATCGTCCTTCTGTTCTTTTAAAGTAAGTAAGTCCAGTTCCACCCTAGGGCCTTTGCATTTACTCTTGCCAGTAATATTCTCCATCTGGCCCTTTGCATAGATGGCTTGTTCTATTTTACCCATTAGGATTCATCTGAATGTCATTAGCCCAGAGAGGTTTCCCTGACCACTTGTCTAAAGTAACACACACACACACACACACACACACACACACACACATACACACACACAATATCCACCTGCTTTCTCCATTACCATCTATGAGAGCTAACCCCTTATTTCCATTAAGGTATTTAACAAAATGTGCAATTATTATCTGCTTTCTCCACTAGAATCCAGACCAAAGTAGAAGGACTATCTCTCTATTTGTTACTGTATTCCATGCTCAGCACAGAGTTAGAAAGTCAATAATGAATAATGAATGAACTCTCCAAACTTCCGGACCTGCTGTTTTTCCTGCTTTGGAAAGTCCCCTTAGGTATTTAAAAAATCAAGGAACTAAAGAATACTAGATCAGACTAAAAGGAAATCTATACATAAACATATACCAAAAAAGTTAAAAATATTTCCATAAAATACATACCACAAACTATTAACCATAAATTAAAAATTTGGACAGGCATAATGTTTTCTAAAATTCACAAAGTAGCCCAAATATCACGTGAGAAAATACCAAAATATAGGTTGAAAATTTTTTAAAGAGACCTAATCTATCCTTGCTCCTATCATGCTTTTTTGCTTGTTTTTGTTTTAGAAAAACAACTAAAAGATTTAGAAAAATCTGTTTCTACTTAGTTTTTGTACTATTTGAAATGCAACTTTTCACCACCCCAGTGGGAAGGTTGCAAAAATTTCAACAAATTATAATCAACAATAAGGCATTTTCATGATAGGTTAAGCAAGTGTATACATCTTCAGTTAACTGTGTCGATATATTTTCATTGCCTAATGGTTAAATTTCCAGCAAACTTATTGTCTGTTTCAAAGACTGGAAGATAGCCATATTTTGTGTGCCAAAATAAAGGCAAAGAATATGCCAAAGCAGGAAATATTATAGGAAGAGGGCTCAATGAGAAATGTAAAGCAAACCACTCAAAGTGATACTCAAATTTCAAGATCCAGTGAATATCTTATTAAAAATCACCAGTTAGCAATTTCTGCATAAATGATTATTTCCTGCACTCTAAGACTCTTTGGGGGCTTTCCTTAATGTAACATTTATTGATTTTGTATTATGTATAAACTGATACATGTAATTTGAAAGTTGAATAATGTTGAATATGGTCTCTGCTCTTTAACTGATTAATAGTTTATCAGTTTATGCACCCTTATAAACAACTCTTGACTGAAATACCTCTTCATCCCTGGTAAAAAGTCCCAATTGACTTCATAATCTTGTATGTCGAGAATTTCTTCACAGGGATGCTATATTTCTGTATTTCTGATATCTTTCCACTACAGAAAAAATAAGATACACAACTATGATTAATTTATTCTATCTTTCTTGTACATTACAATTCATTTCAGATATAGTGCAGTACAATATCTGACATGAACAATGATAGTGTATATACTGAAGCATATAAACTCAAAGCAAGTTCTCCAGACCTGATTCCAAGGTCCTGACTCAGCCAAAATGCAGACTTGAA
The DNA here is from genome assembly GCF_006229205.1 of Suricata suricatta. Taxonomy (NCBI): domain Eukaryota; kingdom Metazoa; phylum Chordata; class Mammalia; order Carnivora; family Herpestidae; genus Suricata; species Suricata suricatta. The sequence continues at coordinate 86,334,456 of NC_043701.1, forward strand.
TACAAGTGCAAATGATACAGTCATGCCCTCAGGAAATAAAAGTGGTTCAAAGTGCTAAATCCAGCTAGCAATTGCAATATCACCTATTGCTTATCTATTGCATTACCTGACTTCATGAGATTAACCTGGGAAGAATTTCAGTTTTAACATGGATTAAATGGAAAACTGAATAATATCTTTATTTTTTTTTAAATATCTTTAAAACACTAAGGTCGAAAGGACTGGAAGAATGAAAGTGACTTTTATTCATTATGGGATGCACTGAATATCTACTGTGTATGTTGCTCATACTAGGCACCCTGATAATTTTTTCTTTAATTAGAAAACATTTGAACACCATTTACTTAAGATACATCCATGCAGGAAAATATTTATTCAAAGAGAAATGTGCAATATAATAAATGACATCTGCTTAATAAAACTTTACACCACTCTACACAAAATAGCTCACCTGCCTTTTATTTTATTTAATAAAAATTTGCTATACTCAGTGGAGTACAGTGAAGTGGAGACACCAAGTTCTTTTTTAAATGTAAGAAAATACGGTGTCTGTTACCTTTACCTTTTATGAGTTGCCTGCTCCCCGTATTTGGCAAGACAAATAGAATTACATACTGTGAGTGACTCAGAACAGAACTTCACTATCAATCATCTGCCTGGCTCTGCACAAATTCTGTAGGGCATTCAGGACATTTTGCTGCCTATGAATATTTTAGACAAGAAGAATCCCTGAAAGCTTCCTGATGGATTAATACAAGAAAGGAGGACGTTTTCATGTTTTATAGCTATTTGCTAAAGTACTATAGCCATTACTACTCTCCAATGAAAAGATGCCTCTTTAAACAGAAAGAAGCTGCCCTGTGGAAGAGTTCTGGCTCCCTTTATCATAAACTGATTTCAAAGTAATGATATATAATATATAAATATTGCATGTACTCCTCTGCAGAAAATGAAATGCTGTATTGGTGCCAACACCTTTACACCCAGAAATAATTATGGAAAAAGAAAAAGAAGGAAGAAAATGTATGCCAGCCATTTAAGAAAAGAAGTTTGGTCATGTACCTCTTTAGCTTTGCCAATGAAATAAAAAGAAATTTATTAGCTTATCTATCATTTTACTGTGGGAGTCACACCAATGAATAAACAGCAGAGTACTATTCTCAACAGCAGTTCACAACTTTTCAAATAAAGCTTATACTTTATTTTAAAGGTAACAGAAAATTTAGAAACCACAGGAAAATAAAGCAAAGAAAATTTTCATTTGTGGCCCCATCATTATTGATATGATATTTTAAAGTATTTCCTTCCAGTTTTTAATGTATTTTTATATGCAGTATTCTGTATCTTACTTTTCACTAATATTTAAACACCTTATCATGTTACTATAAAGTCTTCATAAACATTTTAGTAGCTAAATAACTTTCCATTCAGAATATGCAACATATTACATATGTTGGGGCGCCAGGGTGGCTCAGTTGGCTAAGCATCTGACTTTGGCTCAGGTCATGACCTCACTGTTCGTGAGTTTGAGCCCTGAGTGGGGCTCTGCATTGACAGCACAGAGCCTGGAGCCTGCTTGGGATTCTGTGTCTCCCTCTCTCTATGCCCCTTCCTCCCTCAAAATAAATAAACATTTTTTAAAAAGAATATGTAATAAAGTTAATATTTGTCCATGTCAGATATTTAGAAGGTGTCCAATATTCACTCCTAGAAATACCAGTATTTCACAACACTATTTATATATATTTCCTTATTTTTGAGTATTTGAACTTTTTTATTTCTAAATTAAGCAATCTCTCTTCCATCTGGAAATAGTGGGCTAATGCACTCAACTCCCCAGTGACTAAACAGGTCTGTTTTTGTTTTGTTTCATTTTGTTTTTAGTGTCTCTTCTATTACTAAGGATAACATATAGAAAGTTCACATATATCTAGAGAATAAACTAATGACAATTATAATGTGTTTTACAATTTATTAACGTTATCAAAACTGCACTGGGATGCATAATTATGTCACTTTTTAAACTTAATAATCTGTGGACAAATGAGCTTAATTGCTCTAATCAAGCACAAACAATAAGTTGTGGAGTTAATACTCTATCCCATGCTTTTCAACTTCAAGGGCCACCCACTTCTTATCATACTGATAAGGAAGAGAGCTAAAAGAAAGTACGGTGTCATTGTTGGAGCATGAGGACTCAAGTCCAACAGCCTTGATCCAGAACGCATTTCTGCCACTTATTCTTTCTGTGATCTTGTATAAATTACTTATCCTCTGTGTACTTCAATTTGCTAATCCCCTGAACTCTGATGATAATAAAAAACATTATATCTAGCATAGGTTTGTTTTAAAAATCAAATGAAAAAATCCAGTTTATTAAGCATGTGATTAATGTCTACATATGTTTTTCCTGTTAGTTTAAGCATTCCATACACTTAATACAGAGTTTGACACATTGTCCATATTTACACTCTGAAATAAATGATATGCATTTAAACCTCCATTAAAAGTAAATATGAAACAAAATTACTCCTCAAAACTATCACCTGGCATCTAAAAAAGCATAAAGTAGACTGCTTAATCAACCCATATATGGATACAATGTTTACATTTGATAAGGGTTCAAATTAACGGATCTAGCTATCCCTCCTAAAAGAGTTCAGTATAAAAATATAGTTCATATCATTCAAATGTCATCTGATTACTCTCTACCCTGGCATTATAGCTTCACATGACCCTGTACATGGTCTTAAGCATAATTAACTTTAAAAATAGCAGAATAAGCTATGATTATAGCTTTAGTTACTCTCAATATGCACTAGAATGAAAACACTGAATAACACTAGGAAAATTAATTTAGACCTCTTGCCAGTAATGAAATCAAATTTATTTAGGTCAAGAGACAAGTCTTAAATATGCCTGTATACACACACACACACACACACACACACACACACACACACACCAATAGTAATTCATGACAAAGGATGAAAAGCAAAGAAAGAGTTTCAGAACAGGTTTCAGCATGAACAATTCAGTCAGGGTTCAACCAGGAAACAGACGCACATGAGCTACAACCCAAGAGATTTATTATAAGTATCATCACATACAATTAGAGAAAGGGCTAGGCAAGTATGAAATTGTAGGATCAGAATAAGGGTGCCCAGCCAGGCAATCTGAGAAACCAAGCACATCTAACCACTGAAATGGGCTATGAAAAAAAGGGTCATGGAGAGGTCTCCGTGTGCTCCTGGGCAGCTACCACTTCTGTGAACCCACCACGGAGAGTTTGGAAGTGGGCTTGGAGCCATCATGGATCAGTGAAGGTCAGCTTCAGAAAAAAAAGCTGGATGCAGAGCAAGGACCAGCTGGAATCTTCAGCACCTGCTGGCACCTCTGCATCTGTAGGCAACTGCATCTAAACACAGGAGCCTGCTGGGGATATGGTTACTCTTTGATTTCTGCTTTCCAAATCTTGCATAAAGTCCTCTTTTGGCTAATGCTAACCTAAAACCACACAGAGAGGTGCATTCTAACACATATGGTTTCAGCATAACTGACACAGTACAAACCCTACAAGAGTCTGGATTAAATGAACAAGTAATTAGCTTTATAACACAGCATGCCTATTCTAATGGTTCTTGTTATCATAGGGAAAAAAGTCAACATGCTAGTATCAAGGAAAATTGCAACATTAAATGTGGGAAAGAAAAGCAAAAAGGTTTCTTTTCACACCAAAATATTAGATGTAAAATGGGAACAAACAAATAAAATTATCTGATTTGCATGTCTGGGGGAGAAATGATCTAGTAAGATTACTCTTCTCAAGTTAATAACAAACTGTTAGCTCATTAATCATCACTATCATTAAACAAGATTCAGCTAGAATCTGTGTCACTCATCTATTATAGTTTATGAAGACAATGCACGATTTCTCAAGAATATGTTTTCAAATTGTTGAAGGGAAAAATAAAACTTAGAAGGCCCAAAATAAAACACAAGAAGGCAAGAGAAGGGCTAAATGATTGCACTCCATCAATCTGAACGGGACCGATGGAATGTGAAATAAGTTCTAGGGCAAAAATATGCCATGGAACAACAGGAAATGTCAAATATTATTTATTTGTTTAGCATTAGAAGACACAGGTAAGAAAAGAGAAATGGGAAAAATGTTTTCTTTAAATAAAACGTCTAAAATATTTTGGGCACTGAAATGTACCTTATATCCCTCAAATAAGAAATGTAAGGCTACTGTTGTTTTTTTTTGAAAAATACATATTTTCCAAAAAAATTATAAAGGTAACTATGAGATTTCACAGTGAGGCCAGTTTACAACAATAAATTAAAATGATACATAATTATCTAGTAATAAAAGACTATTTAAATTATCAAAATGAAAGAAATTTACATCTGAATTATTCCAACTCATTGTTAAAACAATTTCAATTCAAGATCAATTATTTCTTATTTCATGTATATACTGCTATGTGAGATGTTAAGTACACAAAGGTGAATAAGATATATGCATGGGGAAATCTGCCATTTGTGTTATCCCTCCAAAATATGAATCCCTTTCTAGTCTGTGTACAAGGTCTCCACTTGTATATCTTGATAGAAGAGGAAATGCTTCTTACCCCACAGCAGCTGAAAACGTTAAAAGCTCACATCCACAGCCATTCTTGCAGATAGAGAATCATCATATGTGTGGTATATACACAATGGAGTACTACATGACAATGAGAAAGAATGAAATCTAGCTATTTGTAGCAAGGTGGATGGACCTCCAGGGTGTCATGCTATGCGAAATAAGTCAGGTGGAGAAGGACAGATACCATATGTTTGCACTCATAGGTCTAACAGGAGAACAGGAGACACCTAATGGAGGACCAGGGGGAGGGGAAGAGGGAAAGAGAGTTGGGGAGAGAGAGGGACGGAAAACTTGAGAGACTATTGAATACTGAAAACGAAGCGAGGGTTGAAGGGGGAGGGAGAGGGGGAAGGGAGGTGGTGGTGATGGAGGAGGGCACTTGTGGGGAAGAGCACTGGGTGTTGTATGGAAACCAATTTGACAATAAACTATTTTTAAAAAAAGAGAATCATCTTATGAAAATCATGTGGTAGTCAAATGTAACTATATCTGACTGATGCATCCGCACTGCCTGCAGACGCAGTATTGGTAATAGAAGCTGAGTCGCTGGCATCAAAGAGGCAGCAGGACAGAGGCAGACTGGTGCTTTTCCATGGTTTCCTCTTTGGAGCAGTTCCAGTGTAACATTTGGAGTGTTGTCCCTACAAACATTTTTCCATGCCTAGTATTCCAGCCTTCCATTAAACCTAGAAGATACCCAATACGTCTTTTCAATAAACTCTTTTGCCTAACTGGAGGCAGCATCTGTTGCTTGAAAATAAAAACTTTGAATGATAGAACATGTTTCCTAGCCTCAAGAGTTCACAGTCTCAAAAGAGATACTAAATGATAACACTATGTAAATGTATAAATGTGGTATATCTAATAATCAACATCTCCACTGTGAGATCTCAAATGTCCTTGAAACATAGAATGTCCAAAACTGGAACTCAAACTGGACCCCTGTCACTTTTGTTTGAGTCAGTGATTTTTCATGACAAAAACCTGTAAGACTTCTTAAAACCACCCTATTCCTTGTTGCCAATATTCAATATCCTGTAAATCACCAAGTCCTACCAATCTTGGCTTCTACATCTCTGTCTAATCATTCACTTCTTTGTAGTATCATCACCACCCCCAAAGGCTAAGCTTTCCTGATCTCTCACTGGACTTCACTCTTTCTTATAAGAAAGCTAGCTAGCAACTGTCCATAGATATAGCAACATTGTGAAATCCCAGAAGCACAGGTGAGGCCAAAGCCCTCCCTTAAATAAGAGAGACTGAGAAGGACTGCATTAGATGCGTGAATGTTTCATCTTATCTTCTCCTGCCCTTGGACTGGGATTTATACCATCTAGGCCTTCAATCTCAGACTAAATTATACCATTGGCTTTCCTGGGTCACCAGCTTGCAGACAGTGGGTCTTCTCAGTCTCCAAAATCACATCAGCAAATTCCTCCTATAACTCTCGATAGATAGATAGATTGACAGATAGATCTCTGAAGAAACCTGACTGATAGAGTTACCTAAATGGAAGAGAAAAACAAAAGCATATAAGGATAAAGCTAGCTTTTCGGCATATATCTTGCTTTGTGTATTTGATATTGAGAATGCACAAATATTTCATATAAATATAATATAAACTTTTTAAAAAACAATCCCAAAATAAACAAAAGTAAAAAGAAATTTAAAAGCCAAACAGTATAACAAGTCAGAGCATAATCACACATGGCATTATTTCAAGTGATTTTAAAATATAGTCATTTGGTCTTACAGGTCCAGTGAAATATACATTAAACTGCAATATAGAAAAAGAGCTGCAAAAAAAAGTCTTAAACTGTTCTCAGTAATCATACCATTGGACATAGTGTTGGTATTCTTATTCTAAATGTATTGTTAAAAAAAAGCAAATGAGTAATTATACTGATATAAAAAGAAGCAAATGTAGGATGAAAGAGGTTAAGTAAAGATTCTTGTTCTTGAATTTGAATTGTAATTATTAGCATGAAATCATGATATATATTATCTTTATTTTTAATACATACACACTTCTTAGCTTTGTCTTCTGAAAGGCAATAACTCACTTAATATGTGGTATTTTCTAAATACCATTTTCCACAAAAAGAACAAAGGCCCCTTAGAGAAATGGAGAATTCCAAAACAGAATTGTACAGGAAATGTACAAGATGATTCTAGAACATTTTATCAAAACAAAAACAAAAAAAATCAAAGACTGCTGATGATAGATACAAAGGATTTGAGAGCCAATTTGAAAAAGTTTTTTTCTAGCCAAATACGGGGACAAATTGAGAATCAGTAAAAACAATAACTGCAATAGATTGAAAAAGCAAAAATAGCAAAATTCATGAATACATAATGAAACTTTAAAAAAAAAATCATTGCACGAGGCATCTGGGTAGCTCAGTCAGTTGAGTGTTCAACTCTTGATATCACCTCTGGTCATAATCCAGGGTACTGGGATCAAGCCCCACAAAGAGCCCCCCCTATCAGGTTCTGTGCTGAGGGTGGAGCCTGCTTAAGATTCTCTCTTCCTCTCCCTCTGCCCCTCTTCCCCTGCTCATGCTCTCTCTCTCACTTTCTACAATAAAAACAAAGTTTAAAAACTTTGAAAAAATCATTGCACACCTTAAGAAAGTATTAGGGAACCAAAGTCATTGTTTTGAAAACTGATAAATCCCAACTTCCTTGCGTGATCTCAGGATACTTCAAGGTAATTAAGTAGTTGATTATAAGTTTCACTTTATAGAAATATCCCAAGTGATAAATTTTAAAGAGAGACTTAAGACATCATTTTTCAACTCCAACAAAATACTATCCAGGCAGTTATCATCAGTAGCTGTTAACATCAACAAAAGGGAGACAACCAGATATCCTGTGTCTTCTACTCTTTAGGAAATTTTCTTGCAAACCAAAAAAACAAACAAAAAATAAGAAAAAAGGAGGAGGAGAAGAAGAAATGAAAAGAAAAAAGAGAAACAAAAGAAAAGGAAGGCAAACTGCATCTGGTCAAGCCTCTATATCTAACTACTAATTTATATAAAATGAGGGAAAAAGAGGAACCTGTTTAAAAAAAAACTGCAGAACTGTCGTCAGCAAAATCCATGCTGGAGGAAAATTTGCAGAATAAATTGCAATGAAAAGAGAAAAAGAAATGAGAGGGAAAAACTAAAATAGATTTCACATGAACCTTTAATTGCTTGTCATTATGGACCTCATTAGGATCCATATTTGTGGCACAAAAACTGACACATAGACCAATGGAATAGAATAGAGAACCCAGAACTGGGCCCACAAATGTATGGCCAATTAATCTTTGACAAAGCAGGAAAGAGTATCCAATGGAAAAAAGACTGCCTCTTTAGCAGGTGGTGCTGGGAGAAGTGGACAGCAACATGCAGAAGAATTAAACTAGACCACTTTCTTACACCATACACAAATACAAACTCAAAATGGCTGAAGGACCTGAATGTGAGACAGGAAACCATCAAAACCCTCGAGGAGAAGGTAGGAAACAACCTCCTTGACCTCAATTGCAGCAATTTCCTGCTTGACGCATCCCCTAAGGCAAGGAAAATGAAAGCAAAACTGAACTATTGGGACTTCATCAAGATAAAAAGCTTCTGCACTGCAAAGGAAACAATCAAGAAAACTAATAGGCAAATGACAGAATGGGAAAAGATAGTTGCAAATGACATATCCGATAAAGGGCTAGTATCCAAAATCTACAAGGAAATCACCAAA
>NC_043701.1:86342944-86371929 GCF_006229205.1 Suricata suricatta
ACAGACACTTCTCCAAAGAGGACATCCAGATGGCCTACCGGCACATGAAATGATGCTCAGTGTCACTGATCATCAGGGAAATACAAATCAAAACCACACTGAGATACCACCTCACACCAGTCAGAGTGGCTAAATTGAACAAATCAAGAGACTATAGATGCTGGCGAGGGTGTGGAGAAATGGGCACACCCCTACACTGTTGGTGGGAATGTAAACTGGTGCAGCCGCTCTGGAAAACAGTGTGGAGGTTCCTCAAAAAACTATCCATAGAACTCCCCTATGACCCAGCAATACCACTGCTAGGGATTTACCCAAGGGATACAGAAGTGCTGATGCATAGGAGCACGTGTATCCCAATGTTCATAGCAGTACTGTCAACAATAGCCAAAACATGGAAAGAGTCTAAATGTCCATCACCTGATGAGTGGATCAAGAAGATGTGGTATATATATATATACAATGGAGTATTACATGGCAAGGAGAAAGAATGAAATATGGCCATTTGTAGCAAAGTGGATGGACCTCGAGGGTGTCATGCTAAGTGAAATAAGTCAGGTGGAGAAGGACAGGTACCATATATTTGCACTCATAGGTCTAATAGGAGAACAGGAGAAACCTAATGGAGGACGGGGGAGGGGAAGAGGGAAAGAGAGTTGGGGAGAGAGAGGGATGCAAAACCTGAGAGACTACTGAATATTGAAAATGAACCGAGAGTTGAAGGGGGAGGGGGAGAAGGAAGGGAGGTGGTGGTAATGGAGGAGAGCACTTGCAGGGAAGAGCACTGGGTGTTATATGGAAACCAATTTGACAATAAACTATTTTTAAAAAAAGGATCCTTATTTGAACTAGAAAGAATTATGGGGGTGCCTGGGTGGCTCAGTTGGTTAAGTCTCTGACTTTTGATTTCAGCTCCGGTCATGATCTCATGGTTCATGAGATGGAGCCCTGTGTCAGACTCTGTGCTGACAATGCAGTGCCTGCTTAGGATTCTCTCTCTTCTCTTTCTGCCCCTCCCCTACTTGTTCTCTCCCTCTCTCAAAATAAATTTAAAAACTTTTAAAAAATAAATAAATAAAAAAGAATTATGAAACCATCAGGAGGAATACTTGAACACTTGATATTATTGACATTAGGTAAAGTTTTAGAAGTGATTATGGCACAGTGATTATATTTTTAAGAGTCTTTACAATTTAGAAACAAATACTGAAATGATTTCAAAAGAAATATGAGGTAGAGAGTATTAATAAATGAAACCAGGCTGACCATTTATTATAATTATAGTCACTGTTAAAGCTGGTATCAGGAACAAAAGAATTCATTATACTGGTATCAGAAACATGTATATGTTTGAAATTTTCACAGTAAAAAGATTTTTAGTGCTATGTCAATAATGGCATTTTTAGAATTTTAAAATCTAGATAGTTCCTCAATAAATATTAGTAAATTGAATATAATTATAACCTTTATAGTAGTTTGGTTTATAAGATATCAATTTTGACATCACAATAATCCATACAATTACCATTATGTTTCAGAAAAATATAATCGAACAATAAGAACAAAAATATTTTATTCTTTAATGTATGCCAGTGACAAACAATGCAGTTGGCTGAAAAAAAACATCATGTTTGATATATCAGGACAACTTCCAATATATAAAATGTCATCTGCCAGGTGTAAATGTAAAATGATTCCCTGTTTTCTAAAATTCCCGTTCATCCATTGTATAATATATCTTGCTTCATGCTGTTTTACATTATGTAAAATAAACAATGAATACAGACTCTGGGTTTTAATGCCTGAGGTGTGAAATTAGTTCTCTGCCAAGTGTGTTTTTGATTGTTAGAGATTTAAAACATTCAGGAGTATGTCAGTCTGAACAACATTTCTTCAGTTCACTTACAAGAAAAGTTATCTAGATATTTAAAAGAAGCAAATGGGACAATGTTATAGAATGTACTGTGTTGTGATTTTGCACACAGTCTTTGCTATTCATTGGATTTTATGCATACCACTAACTCAGGCAATAAATAGTTCCAATACTCAGTTTTCCTAATTTTTCCTCTGAGGTTCCTTTATATTGCAGTTATCACAAATCCTCCATTATAACAAGATCATCTTGTTTACAAAAGTATAATCTCAAAAAACATTTGCATCTCTAATGTAATTAAGTGCTTGTTCACATGATAATGTGTCCTCCCTAATCTTCTATTTAAAAATTTCCTTATCTGCACAATGAATAGAAATATTTTCCTGGTTAATAAAATGCTTTGGGGATGCCTGAGTTAACATGGTAGAATAAAACCACTACACATAATTTCCTCTCCCAACATCCAATCCAGTGAAATCCAGGAAAAATTCAGCATCAACTATGCAATTCAATACCATGAAGCTCAAAAAGTGGCTCCAAAACAGGGAGAAAAGATGAGACTCTGGAGCAGAGTGTGAGGTATTTTATAGTGAGGCACATACTCCGTGACCCAGCCCTCTCCTTCAGAAACCAGTCAGACCTCTCTGAATACCCTCAAATCTGGGGGAAATGAACTGAGTGATGTCTTGAGTGGGAGCAGTGGAAAGAGCTACAGGGAAGAAACAGGTAAAGTTCAAGAAATGTACAATAAAGCTAAAACACTGTGTGTCTCTAATGGGGGCTCCAGGGCTACACATGAGGGATGAGGAACAGGGCAAATCCATTTCCCTATTTCCTCAGTAAGAACAGGACATGTGCTGTAATTAGTTTCAGGGGATCCTTTAAAAAAACCTCAGAAGTGAGAATGGAGCACAAATATCCTAAGACAGCATACAGAGAATTCAACTCAACTTTCTTCCCAGCGTCCTCCCCACAGCCCTTCACCATGGAAGACATATGCAGCCATCAATTATAATATGTTGAAGAAAATTACTGTCTCTCATAGAAACAACAGTGAATCACCTTTGATTTTATTTATTTGAGTATTCTCTTTTTCTTTCTTACTAAATATGGGTGAAGGTTGACAGTTTTATCTTTTCAAAAAATAACAGATTTGATTTATTTTGTTTTCTTTTTTTTTGTTTGTTTTCAAGGACCATTTAATAATAAGGTAGATAACATATACTTGTCTAACATGGTACTTTTAGGTCACTGAAGCTAAAGCAAAACATCCTGTTCATTGGGTGAAAATGGCCTGCTTAATGTGTGTACACTGCAGTGCAATTAAAAAAATACTGTTATTATAATTTCAGAACTTCAGAATTTGAGTGTCAGTGTTCTTTTTCATATGGGAAAAGAAAATGTTCTTGAAAATCATTTGAAGTTTGGATGAAAACTCCATAGCTATATTCTTAGGATCGCTGTAGTCTTCATGATACAGATGACACAAGGGAAGCTTCAATTCAGCCTTTTAGAGAAGACATTCCAGCTCGCATGATCTCATCAACCAGAAGAATGTTGGTGGCAATCACAGTGCAGGAGTGAAGAAGCTGTTTCTTCACACAATAGTTATCCCAAATGCCTACTTCAGCAGCTACCATTGGCTCACCTATGTTCAAATCCACACCCACAAGTTGACCTGATTCTGAATGTTCTGCTTGAACTTTAACTAGTGTTTCCTGAAGGTCAAAACCAGAATTCTGAGCAAGAACCTTAGGAATAATGAGCAACGCATCAGCAAATGCTTGTACTCCAAGTTGGGCCCTGCCCTTTACACTGGGCTTATATTTAATCAAGGCTTCGGCCATTGCCACTTCCACTGCACCAGTCCCTGGAACTACACAGCCGTTATCAATAGCATTTTTAACAGCCCTCAAGCCATCTCTTATTGCATCTTTGATTTGAGTGAGTGTGTGCTTATTTGGTCCTTTGATCAATAATGTCACAGAGCGAGGGTTGTTACATTTCTCAATAAAGGTGAATTTCTCTTCTCCCAATGTATACTCATAGACAAGTCCTGCATGTCCCAAACAATCAGGATTTAGGTCATCCAAGGAATTTAGAGCTACTCCACCACAAGCAAGAGTCAGCCTTTCCATATTTCTCCTTTTAGCTCTCCGCAGAGCTACTATGCCTTCTTTTGCAAGGGCATCTAAGGAAAAGGGGTCAATTCCCTTTTGATTAATAACCACGAATCCTTTATCTGAATCACCACAGACCTTCTTTTTCAGTTCTATTATTTTTTTAACTCTATCTTCAATGAACTTTCTTTCAGCTTTTACAAGTTTCTCTCTCTCTTCTGCACTCTTATAAAAAAAGCCAGAATTCACTTCTGTTTTTTCATATTCTAATGACACGTTGCACGTGAGGATGTATGCATCTTCTACTCTTTTTTTCATATCAGGATGCCGTGCCCCATGGTCCAAAACAAGACCTCTGATTAAGCTTGTATCAGTTTCAGATTTATGTTTCATCTCCATGATCTCAACCATGAAGAGGTCAATAGGTTCATCTTGTTTTTTAATGGCCAAAATGGAATCCACCACAGCCTCTGTTAAGACATCAGCAAGCTCAGCATGTACTTTAGTAGGTAGAGACGTTCGGGCCACGTCTATAAGTGTTTCTCTATCCATTTCTTTGCACACTTCGACTTGTTCCAAAAACTGAAGTGCCTTTTCCTTTGCAGCTTCAAATCCTTCTGTTATTATTCTGGGATGAAGACCTTCAGAAATGGAGAGATCCGCCTGTTTCAGTAGTTCTCCGATGATTAGGACATTGGACGTGGTACCATCACCAGTTATGTCATCCTGGGCCGTTGCTACTTTGGCTATTAAGGAAGCTGTTGGATGTTGAATTTGCATTTCATGAAGCAGCACATTGCCATCTTTAGTAAGCTTGATGTCTCCAGCACCAGAAACAAGCATCTTCATGGTGCCCTTAGGCCCCAAGTTGGTCCTCAGCACGTCCTGCAGCCCCCGGGCCTCGCTGATGTTGACCGCCAGGGCCGCCTGGGCTCTGGCCACCTCGGCCTTGGGGTTCAGGGTCTTCACGGCCGCCACAGCTAACCACTACAGGAAGAGCAGATTTATTTTGTTTTCTATTCTTTATTTCTGCTCTAATATTTATTATTTCTTTTCTTCTGCTAACTTTGGACTCGGTTTATTCTCCTTATTCTAGTTCCTTATGTTATAAAGTTAGGTTGTTTATTTAAGATCTTTCTAATATAGGCATTTATTGCTATAAACTTCTCTCAGTAATGTTTTTGTTGCATCTCACGAGTGGTCTGTTAGGTCTTCATTTTCATTTCAGCCTATCATATTTGAGAAAATTTTAATGCAAAATGCTAAATATTAAGACATTTCTTAGTTAAATTATTGAATTTCAAGTATTACAGAAAGTTCTGAAGGCAGATCTCTAGGGGGGAAAAGTCACCTATAAAAAAATCTGGATGGACTTAGATTTCTACACATAACAATTAATGCATTAGCATGAGAATATTGCCCACAGATTTCTATAGGAAAAAACATGAAGCCATGATATTAGTCAAATATAAAACCAACACACAGTCATTCTAAAACATGAAAGAACTTGAAGAACACAAAACTCATGAGCTTTTCTTCAAAACTGCTTTGCAGAAACATCAAAATTTAAAACTACTTTTACAGGATAAGTGAAAATAAAGAACTCAGGACTGGCAAAACAATACAAAAATGACGTATGATGAGTACTGTCTCCATAAAAATGGAATACAAAGAAAATTGTACAAATTCTGTCTATAGACTAGAATGTAAATGTTATAAACCTTGACAGTATGAAAAGAATAATGTTACTAACAAATATCAGGAGATTAAAGAAGAAAAGTAAAAGGAAATATAAAAACACAAATGACTTATCAAACTGAGTCAATCAACCTTATCTTAAATTGAAGATGTAGGGTTTTTTTAATGTTTATTTATTTTTGAGAGAAAGGGAGAGGGACAGAGTGTGACCGGGGGAGGGGCAAAGAGAGGAGACACAGAATCCAAATCAGGCTTCAGGCTCTGAGCTGTCAGCACAGAGCCCAATGGAGGGCTTGAACTCTCAAGCCATGAGCTCATGACCTGAGCTGAAATCAGACACTTAACCAACTAAGTGACCCAGGCACCTCAAAGATGTAGTTTTAAAAAAGGATCAAAACTCTTAGTGACTTTTATAATCCTCAAAATTAATCTTAAGAGGATTTTTAATAATAATAATTCAAAATATTTGAGTTTTATCAGTTCCTTTCACTTCACCTCATTTTCATTGCTACCTCTAAATTTAATATGTTTTGTTCTTAAAATATCACATACAATATGATCCTGCTTTATGGCAAACATTTCAAAGCTAGCCTGTATTTTCAAACATATATAGTAAGATAATGGGATATTATTTCTTTAATATGATGGCTATTTGGGTGTACTTAGATTAAAGATCACTTTCATTAATTTCTTTTCTGTAATTCTTTAATTGCTTGAATCTTTTATTATAAGAATAATAAAATAATTTTCCTAGGGGAAAAAAATTGTTTTGGTTCAAATGGCAGGAATGAGTTCCAGAGACATAATAGTCTTTTACATACATTTAAAAGTTACATGTAGGGAACCTGGATGGCTCAGTCATTTGAGCCTTGACTCTTGATTTTGGCTCAGGTCATGATCTCACACTTCCTGAGACAAAGCCCCTCGTCAGGCTCTGCACTGACAGTGTACAGCCTGCTTGGGATTCTCTCTCTCCCCCACCAAAAGAAATAAATAAGCACTTCAAAATATATATTATATAAATTTCCATGAGTGCTTTTTAAAAGCATGTATACCATGGGGCACCTATCTGGGTGGCTCAGTCAGCTGGGCAACTGACTTTAGCTCAGGTCATGATCTCATGATTTGTGGGTTCAAGCCCCACATTGGGCTCTGTGTGGACAGCTCAGAGCCTGGGGCCTGCTTTGGATTCTTCCTCTCCCTCTCTCTACCCTCCCCCACTCACACTTTGTGTCTCTCTCAAAAATAAATAAACATTAAAAAAAGAAAATCATATGTATCTCATTCTCAGAATTAGATCATAATCTTCTTGAGAAGAAAAATGAAGGTTGATGGCTATTAATATTCCCACTAAATCACTAAGCACTTAAAAAGTACATGCTTAAATTATCTATTTATACATTAAAAATAAATTTTAAGCTTTTTTTTTGTATTTTGAACCATAGAGAATATTCTGTTAAGAATCAAAAATCAAATATGTTTTAAAACACACAGAAAAACACTTAAAACACATAATGCACAGAAACGACAAGGTTTTAACATGATTTCCTTGAAGAATGAAAATAGAAACATATTTATGTTCCCTAATATATTCAGAAAGAACCTCTGAAAGAATACAGATTAACAGTTAGTAATATATTACCTTAAATTTTATTAATCAAATACTCTTCCATTTTCACTCCCTATTTTGGCTGAAATTTTTTTAATTACTATTTTTGCTGAGACTTTTTAAAATATCCAAGAGGCCAAAGAAATTTTTTTCAATAAGAGCTATTACTCAAACTTCCATGAATGTAAGTGGTAACTGTGGAAAAGCAAAATCCCCCACAATCCTTCTGCTCCTGTTGGTTCCCTAGAAAGTAAAAAGGGTGTGAAAAACCTTCTCAAGTGCTATTCAACTCAAGGCATCTGGACTGTAGCCGACAACTGCCATAAGGTAGGAAAATGTATATATGAAGAAAGACAGAAAATTCTGTACAAGCAAAGTATATACATAAATACTTCCTCTTTGAGTTGACAGAGGAAACATAGAAATGCACACTATGAAATCAAATAAAATACTTGATTAGTTATACCCTACTAACTTCTCCTTTGACTTCAAAAATAGGAGAAGTATAAAGAGGACATTCAGATGGCCAACAGGGACATGAAACGATGCTCAGCGTCACTCATCATCAGGGAAATACAAATCAAAACCACACTGAGATACCACCTCACACTGGTCAGAGTGGCTAAAATGAACAAATCAAGAGACTATAGATGCTGGCGAGGGTGTGGAGAGACGGGCACCCTCCTACACTGTTGGTGGGAATGTAAACTGGTGCAGCCGCTCTGGAAAACAGAGTGGAGAATCCTCAAAAAATTAACAATGGAACTCCCCCATGACCCAGCAATGGCACTGCTAGGGATTTACCCAAGGGATACAGAAGTGCTGATGCATAGGGGCACATGTGACCCAATGTTCACAGCAGCACTGTCAACAATAACCAAATCATGGAAAGAGCCTAAATGTCCATCACCTGATGAATGGATCAAGAAGATGTGGTTTATATACAATGGAATACTACACAGCAATGAGAAAGAATGAAATCTGGCCATTTGTAGCAAAGTGGATGGACCTCGAGGGTGTCATGCTAAGCGAAATAAGTCAGGTGGAGAAGGACAGATACCATATGTTTGCACTCATAGTTCTAACAGGAGAAACCTAATGGAGGACCATCGGGAAGGGAAAGGGGGGGAAAGAGTTAGGGAGAGGGAGGAAGGCAAATCATGAGAGACTCTTGAATACCGAGAACAAACCGAGGGCTGAAGCGGGGGCGGGGGGGTAGGAGGGGAAAGGGGTGGAGGACATGGTGGAGGGCACTTGTGGGGAAGAGCACTGGGTGTTGTATGGAAACCAACTTGACAATAAACTGTAAAAGAAAAAAAGAGGTTTTGGAAAAGGAAAAATAAACAGGATAAGTGTAAACATACAGTATTCTTCTATTGTTAATTAGTTTGAAACTGGGGAGAATGAAAGGGTAAAGCAAATATTCTTTACATTTCCTCCACTTTGGACTTGGAGTGTGGTTTTACAGACCAGAGTTCAGACCCAGAAGAATTACGACAAGAAGAGAGGAGATATCCAAGCTAGATCTCACATGCACTTACTCAGTGTATTACGTTTACTACAACTGATATACACTTGCAGAGAAATGATGGCCAAGCTACAATAGGAACAGCTTTGTCTTCAGTCTAAATATTGTTTAGAAGAGAGCAGGAATATTTTTATGATGCTCATTAAGCAGAGACATAGTGACTCATTTGAGTAAAGCTGGGTTTATTCTCAGAAAATGGAGGTACCTCAGTAAGGCCATTAATGAAATGACTACAAAGAAATATAGCTGGAGTAATTGATTTGGATCACTAAGGTCAAGTTGAACACATAAGTATTTCCTGATCCTATTAGTCATTCAGAGATAAACACAGCACTTTAGTCAAACGTAATTAAATTATTGATGTGATGCACCTGGATGGCTCAGTTGGTTGAGTGTCTGACTTCACCTCTGGTCAATCTTATGGTTCGTGATTTCAAGCCCCACATCAGGCTCACTACCGTCAGTGCAGAGCCCCCTTCAGTCCCTCTGTCCCCTTGCTCTCTGCCCCTCCTCCAAGAATAAATACTTTTTTTAAATCTCTGTAAGTCTAAGTCTTAATAACCATAGCCAAAATGCCCGTTGCACCACAAAAAAAAATTTCCTCTAAGTGTTTAAAAAGATTCCTGAAAATACCATTCTGTAAATTGCATGAAGTCTTTTCAGGGTGCCTGGGTAGCTCTGTTGGCTGAGCATCTGACTTCAGCTCAGGTCGTGCTCTTAAAGCTTGTGAGTTTGGGCCCCACATCGGGCTCTCTGAGGTCAGGGCAAGCCCACTTTGGTTCTTGTCTCCCTCTCCCTCTCCCTCTCCTCTTTCCCAGCTCCTGCTTTCTCTTTAAAAAATAAAAACATCAAAAAAAATTTTAAGGAAATACTTTCATGTTTGTTTCCAAATGTCTGTCATTGCATTTATGGGTATGGTATATATGGAACTAGAGTCTGAAAAGGGATATTTGGGTATTTGTGAAGACAACATATTTATGATTTAGGAAAAAAACATATACAGTCTAAAAAATGATTTCCTTATTCTTCAACATACTTGAATTTTACTTTATTTTTATAATTATTTCTAATCTTTACAAATAAAAAATTTTACTGTAAAACAGCTCAGTTTTCCATTGTTTTTAATTAAAGGTGAGCAATAAAAAATGTTTTTTATGTACACTGATTCACATTTGTATACCTCTTAGGTAAGTTTTAGAAGCCATTCGCCTATAGAGCACTTTACACAGTGCAGATAAAACATCGGTTACAGATGTTATTATAATGTGGCATTCCATTTTATGTTTCATATTGTTTGCCCTCTTTTCTTGTAATACCTTTCTAGCAGATGTTAGATGCTAATTATAAATTTTTAAAACTCCCAATCACACAAATAGACATGTAGATACTGGGGATTAAAATAGAAATCATGTACTTTAGGCTTTAATCATATAAAGGTATAAACATGATCACTAGTTTATTAATGTTTGAATTGTATAGATTAATATACTCTTACTGTTGCAACTCATGGGTGTTTTGAAAGGTAACCAAATTGAAAACACTGCTCCCACTGATAGAAAGATGCTTTTATTATTGCTGTTAAACCAGAGTCTTCTCTCTAAATATGTACAGTTAAAATTCTATGAAGATGCATAATTAGTACTCATAAATGACCTCCTAAATCCCTTTTTAGGCAATGCTTAATTATTTATGAGAAACTGGTAATCAAGATACAGAAAAACAAACCTGCGAAATAGAACAACCACACTTTAATGTGTAGATTACAGCTCCTCCCTAATCTGTGCTAAACAGATTATTTTTGTTTATTTTTAAAGAGCTCATCATTTATATGAAAAGACATAGGTTGAAACAAAAATGTGTAGAAGAAAACAGTCCTCATAATGAAAGTAGCACTGGCTTGCTGAAGGATGACATTGCATCCATCAGTAAAATGAAACAGCTGTCTTAGAAAACAAAGATAAAAGCTGAACGCCTTCATAAAGGAAAAGGAGATGGAAGACCACGCTGTATTATTCAAACTCAGAAGTCTTGGAGACAAAGAAAGGTCACTGACAGGTACATCAGCTGTGGTGTAACCACCCACACTAAATGCTAGGGTCCAAGGGGTCAGCATTGTTCTGGATGGTTGCAGTCCCAATGACATGTGCTCAGCAATCTTTCCTGGTCACCCTCCCTCCCAGTATAATCTCAGCTCACCCAACACAGAAGCAGCATTCTTGATCCCTACAACCTGTTCATTTCCTTCAAGTCACTTTCTGCTTTATTGTTTCTCTCACTGCTTCAGGAAGGTAGCGCTTGCTTCAAATTTGTTCACCATTATATTCCCAGCATCTTACACATGCCTAGCACATAGTAGGCATGCAAAAAACAGTTACTGAATAAACTAACAAATGTTCCACTGCCACAGAGAGAATGCCTGGACTCAACTAGTCCTAAAGGGATGAGCAGTGACTTCTTAAGAATGGATTCTGGATCTTTTGTTTCATCATCATTACAACTGACATTACAGTTTTAACTGAATGCATCATTGTGAAAAATGTTAAGAGATCTTTAAGACTCCCAAAATTAAGTGCAAAAAATCCTCTCTGAAAAGAAAAAGCTGGTCTCTGCTTTCAAGTCGAATCTATGAGTCTGTGAGAGAGGTTAGACCTATGGATAGTAGGTTTTTTGTATCATGAATATGCTGAAGGGTATATAGTTACATTATGTGGGAAAAAACATTTTTTACTGACAGACCTTAACTACTTATACTTACTGCAGAACAAACTAAAATGGCTGCCATTTGTACCTCAAACAATAATAATAATGTTTATTTTTGAGAGAGAGTGAGCATGAGCAGGGGAGGGCAGAGAGAGAGGGAGACAGAATCTGAAGCAGGTTCCAGACTCCGAGCTGTCAGCACAGAGCTTGGCGTGGGCCTTGAACTCACGAACCATGAGTTCTTGACCTGAATCAAAGTCAGAGGCTTAACCACTGAGCCAACCACCACCCCAGATGTAATATTTTTTAAACTAGAATTTAATAATTATTTAAATTATAATTAATACCTCAAAAAATCTCAATAGAAAACATGAATTAATGTACTTTCTCATTTAGAAAATGTTTATGCCTTTAGTGGACAAAAAGCAATAATCCTACTTAGAATACTATGTTCTAATAGTATATTCCATAAGTAGTAAAAATTACTAAGGGAAAACATACTATCCACTGGGCATTTTATATATTATTTTATATTATTCAATATATTCTCACAATTTCATGAGATGATTATTGATGATTTACATTTACATCTAAGAAACTGGGGCCTCAAATGAGTTAAAAAATATCTAAGGGCAAGAGACTAGTAAAGTGTACTATAGAGACACTGCAGTTGAGCATGACTCAGTGAAACAGAACACAATGAAAGGTTTTGATCAGCCAAGCAATAATCTAATATCAGAAGAAAAATATTTATCCAGAGAAAAATAAGGAAGAAAAATCATCAGTCATTTTCAGATACTGGATATATAGGTTCTACAAAGCAAAAACCATAATTCCTCCACACTGTGTGCCTTGGATAGCTTTGTTAAACTCAGCCCAAAGCCTCAGACCTCTCTTTCTTGAAAAATACTCTTTTCTAAGTTACAGATTTCGTATTTTAAAATGTGGTATTGAAGAAAACTGTGAAAGAAGATTGGAAGTGATCTTATTATCAATAAAACTCCAAATTCCAAAGGTTCATGGTGGACTCTCCTGGTGGAAGCTTTGAAGCATAGCTTGTTAAGACTATTATATCCCACAGATAACCACAGTGTTCTGAAGGCAGATACTGAGAAGTGGGAACAAGTCATACAAAGTTTAGTTTATTTTCTCTGTCCTCCCAGCCTGTTTGGATTGAATGTAGATTTGTTTTGTTCTGTTTTGTTTGTTTGTTTGTTTGTTTTGTCAGATTCATTGCTCCCTTAAGTATATCTGCAAATAGATGCCTCATATCTTGCAACCATTATATGTTCATCCAAGCAGCTGTTTCTTGAATCCAACAAAATAGTTTTTTTCTTCATTTATGATCTTATGTGTCTTGAGTGAGCATTGACTTTGTGTCCTGCCTAACAGATGACCATGAAGTCTGACACAGGTTGCTTAGCAACTGCCTTATGCCCAGAAGTAGAAATAACTCTTTGATATACTCTCTATGTGTATTTCTCCCGATTTATTTCATTTGTGTTTAACATGGTAGATCAAACAGAATCATTAGACTCCTACTAACACCCCCAAGGGTAGAAGAGTTTCTGGTCCACTTTAAGCTAAAGTACCCAGAGATCAAAACAGCTTACGTGTCAGTACTGCAGAGTAAAAGAACAATAAAATACACTGTGCCCATTACCAAGGACAAGGTGCATACATTCTCATCACTGCTGGCACAATGACAATATTCTTTGAAACTTGAAAAGAATTCTCAAAATTGTTATTGTAACTCTCACTTTTTGCAAAATGATAAAGGACTATATATTTCCCATCATGTTGTTGCTAAAAAGTCTTTGATATCCTGAAGGACAATCCATTGTTTTAATGCATGATATGGTGTAATTCATCATGTAGCAAGAACAATACTAATCACCCCACTCGTTTGCATCAACCATCACTCTTCAACTCTCATTGTATCTGATCCAATCTAAGCTCATTTATATTATGCGTGACTTGTTTATATAGAAAACGTCAACCAAATGTGCAGTGGTACTGTACTTCAGAACAATAACCCATGCAGAAAGAACTTAAAGCCTTTAAAAAATTCAAAAATCTAAATTTTGGTTCTAAAATTCAAAAGTAAAGAACTTAAAGGCTTTTAAAAATAATTTCTGGATGAAAATATGTAGTTAACATTAGAATATGATAAATATGAACATTTTCAATATCAGTGAGAATTAAATGAGAAAGAATTTTAATAAAGGGCAGTAGTTAGATTTTTATAAGCCTACTGTTTTAAGCACAAGTTTAAAAATTTCAGTGTTCTAGAAAACATTTAGAAACCATAAGGTTGTTGGGTGCCTGGGTGGCTCTGCCAATTAAGCCCTGGTTGGTCAGATTCTTGATCTCAGTTCAGGTCATGACCTCACACTTCATGAGTTTGGGTCCTGCATTGTGCTCTGCATGAACAGCACGAAGCCTGCTTGAAAATCTCTCTCTCACTCTCTCTCTCACTCTCTCTCTCTCTCTGTCCCTCCCTCAAAATAAATAAATAAAATGAAGAGGGGGGGGAATGGAAACCTAAATTTTTTTTAAATACTGTTGTTAAAATAATAGTATCAAAGCAAAATTCACCCAATCACAAGACTAATATTAAGGGATTATTTTGTTTTAGACAATGATTTTAAAATAATCAAAATGTCTATGAAATGGAGACTAGTTGAATCAATTATAGTAATCTATACAATGGAATATAGCTAGATAAACATAACATTCTATAACGTTCTATACAGTGAAATGCTCTGAAATCATGTTTGTTTCTTTTTTTCCTTTTGTTAAAGATTCAAATCTCCAGGAAATGATATGAGAAAGTTCCCAAAATGAATTGCAAAGTGAATAAAGTGTGAGGATAAAACAGTGTGTTATTACATTTGTTACATCTGTGTTCAGAAAGGGAGTCTTTATATCCATAGTGAATGCAAATATTACACAAGTATTTGATATGTTATATATGCATATGTATACATAATAGGTCCAGAAGAATATACAAGGAAACAGTAACAATATTTGCTGTTGGAAAATGGAAATATGGGTGAAAGAGAAACTTACCTTTCACTGTACATTCAGGCAAAACTTTATTTCTCTTTTTGTTCTGTTCATGTGAGATGACAGAGGCAGAAAAGGGTAGAGTTTCTTTCACTTAGTGATCAGGAAAGAGCACATAACATATAGTGCCACTGGATCCCAAGAAGTGCAGAGGGTTTATTAAGAAAGAGTGACTCAACATAATAAGGCAAGGAGCCAAGGGGGAAGTCACATTATCTAGTTTCCCTCCAATCTTCTACCCACTAACCTAAATGCAAGCAAACGGAACTAACAAAATGCAAAATATTAAAGAATAGTAATTTTCAGTTAAACATTATTTCTCTTAGATCTGAAATGTGCCTTTTCAGAATTCTAACAAAGGAGAATAAGGAATTATTCTAAACCAATGCAAAAGACTAAAACCTTCTTTTAAGTGAATTAATTATCACAATGTGCCATGCAGTAAAAAGAGAGACAAGTGGGTTCCAAAGTGGGTTCTACAAAATCCTACTCCCATGGGATGTTTCCACAAGAAACTTCCATGGCCAAATGAGAATACTGTACCCCATAATCCTATGTAATATATATTGGTATATTGGAAACTCTGGGTACTTGGTGTAGTAAAGAAACTTGTTTAACTTCTTTGACCCAAAAAATATTTTCACACATATACAATTATTAAAATTCCCAGGAACTAGTACTTCATTGATCCCATTTTGGGAAAAAATGCTCTAAGAATATAAAAGCCAAATTGATGACCTTTCCAATAGGGAAAAACACTGCCTGTCAATGAATTGAATCAGTAGGCCTACTTTTAAAAGGCTATGAATAAGCTGATTATTCTGCTGTGGAGTCATGTTCAGTTATTTGATAAGACACAAATTCATTTTCAAGAAAAATTAAGCTACTCTTACTCTGTCACACCACATAGCTTTATCACGACCTGTTTTTTTGGTTTGTTTGTTTACTTATGTGCTTATTTATTATCTATTTATTCCCAACTACAATGTAAGCTCCATGAAAATGGGAATCTTGTCTATCTTAATGCTGTTATCTCTAGTACTTTGAATAGCATTTGTTCATGCTAGTTTCTCTATAAATGTTCATTAATACTTAAATAAATCAGGCTATTTTCTCTTTGTTACCTCCTTGAATCAAAAGAGCACTTCCCACTTTTCCTCCTAAGACATTAATCAGTTAAAAGAACATTCTGTACTGATTTACTAGTTGTGTCACCTAGAATAGGCTAACTGCTCTATGCCTCAGTCTCCCGAACAATAATAAAGTTGTTGAGGCAATGAGTGAATTAATATATGAAAAGTACTTAGAACAGTATCTGGTGTATGGCAAACACTTGATAAATGGTAGCTATGATGATGATGATGATGATGTTAATATGTTCTAAGGAAAAAAACACTAAATTCAAATGAATTTAAGAAATGCATGACTTACAAAGTTAAACAGGGATTTTACTGTATTTTTAAGAGCTTTTAACTGCTGCTAACATCAGTTGTGAATCTACAAGGAGTAGACACACTTGGAACAATTCAAAAACTTGACCCTTAAACTGTCTCTCACGGAACATATTTTAATATCTGCAAGAATACCAGCACTCTCAGAAATACATTTTGGGAAAACCTCAATTAGAAGTTCTTGCCTAAAGCAAATACATACCTCATCCACCCCACCCCTCCACCCCCAGAACATACATATCCCCATGGCATAAACTAGAAAATGAGTAAATGCAAAAGACACTTAATATCCATGGTCTAATGTTATTATCAATCCGTCTTGCTGTCAGTATTGTCTTCCCTTGAGGTTTTCCTGATACATCTTTATCCCTGTAGCAGGCGGCTGTATGGTTTTACAAAGGCCTACCCCGGGGCTCCCAACTTGAGACTTCTGTACCCCGGGGCTACCATTCTTGTCTTCCAGCTCCCTTCTCTCCAGAAGATTTAAGTTAACATTCTTTACCATAGCCTTTTCAGTCAATGAGACATCAAAGGATAAAAGAGAATTTTTCCATGATCAAAAGACTAAACTTGTAGTAAAAGAAAGAATATCTGAAGGTCTTTCACCTAACAAGCCTCTTCATAAATGAAAAGGATTAGCAGTTGATTTTTAATACCTTTTAGAGGAAAAGAGTTTTTGCTCAAACATAGATCAAGACAAAACTAGAATCCCAGGAGCCAGTAAAGTCACCTCCTGACACAAGGGATGGGCAATCTCTGGGGACAGGTCAAAGTGATTGCGGGGCCGTGGAGTGAAGACATAGGCTCTGGAACATAGTAAAACTGGACTGCAATTTCAGCACTACCACCTCCAGCTGTGAGTCCTCTCTGAGCTTCCATATCATCTTCTACAAAATCATAAAACCCTATATAGATAATAGCCATTGAACACATACCCAGTACAGGGCATTGTTCTTTGTGCTTTATATGGGTTAACTCATTCACTGCTCATGGCAATGCCCTCTAGCCAAGAACTGTGAGAACACCTTTGGTCAAATGAGGTTAGGTTGGAGCACCTGGGTGGCTTGGTCAGTTAAGCATCCAACTTCAGCTCAGGTCATGATCTCACGGTTTGTGGGTTCGAGCCCCATGCCAGGCTATGTGCTGACAGCTAGCTCAGAGCCTGGAGCCTGTCTTCAGATCCTGTGACTCCTTCTGTCTCTGACCCACCCTTGCTCACGCTGTCTCTCTCTCTCTCTCTCTCTCTCTCTCTCTCTCAAAAATAAATAAATAACATTTAAAAAGTTTATTAATAAAAATTCTTTAAAAATGAGGTTGGGTTTATTGTTTTGTTATAAGGAGAGAGACCACACATTGTGGACAACTGTGAAGCATCTCAGCAAATGGGGGTTAGAAAGGACTAAGGTTCAGGCTTCTATTAGGTACTTTCAGGAGAGTTAGAAGAAACACAACCTTGCTCTGTATTTGATACTGTCAGAAGGTAAAGGTAATTCTATGATTGGTTTCTTAATAGTTCTCAGGTAGAAGGCAGGAAGGACACAGTTCTTGTCAGTGTTCAGACATGATTGTAGTCTTGTCTGGGGCCATTACAACCACAGAATGGCCTAATCTCCACTAAAGTTCTATGAAATTTTCATGTTCAGCAGGCAAACATCACAAACTAGCTGCCATTCTCAAGCTAGCGTCTTGCTATTCCAAAGCCTAACAGATGGAGCCAGGCCCCTTTCTAAACACTTAGAGCAACGTTGTAAGATAGGTGCTACTTAACTAGATCTTAAAGATAAGAAACCACCACTCAGCCATTAAGTAACATGGGTGGAATCTGAATCCATATGGGTACCAGGCACTTTTCTATGTCACTCAGAACCCACATTCCTAATCTCAGTGTTAGCTATTACCGCCTTATAGGATAGCTGTAAAGATTGCAGCTGATGATATGTCTGGTTCGTGACAAGACTGACAAAAAATGCGGTAACTATTATTATTTACAGAGAAACTAAAACATTTTCAGTTTAGGTTTTTTTTCAGTTCTTCAGGAGTTCTTGCCTTATAAACAGAGCGTCAGAAGAGGAGCAGGAAACTTGTGTCTAGGTCAGATTTTTCCACTAACCAACTACATGAGTATGAGTTACAGAATTCTATAAAATCCTGCAATGTTCTACTCCCAAAAAGTTCTAAGTAATTTTTTACTAGTTCCCATTGAAGAGCTCTGGGGTTTTTTGTAAAATTATTTATTTTTCTTTTTAAAGATGCCTTCCTCAAAATATTCTTTGTGTGGGAACATAAAATACAAATCCATGGACTTTTTTCAGGTATAAGATTAAAGCATTTTTTAATTGTTAATACTTAAAAAAACATAAAATTAAATTTTCATTTTACTCTAGTGATGACTGCAATATTAAAAGCAAGGCCCAGCAGTGAGGATTCCAATTCTAGATCAGTGCTAGAAATTTGCACAAAAATATTTCATTTTCAAGTATGTTCCAAAAGGCTTGGCTTTCCTCAGAACACAAAACCTATGTATAGAACTAATCCAAACAAAGTCATGAGTAAGACAAAATCAATGCAACTCCAGGCTTCTGGTGTTTCTCAAATAACTCTAGTTGTCACTGCCAATCACTTGAGCATTCTAAATTCCACTGCCTTTCATGTCACCATACTTCCAAGTTTGATTTTGCCTATTTCTCCTCCCTACTTTCTACTAGTTCACCTAATTAACAAAATAGTTCATGAGGACTTAGTTACACTGGTAAGTCATCATGTTAACCCTCCAAGATGACTTATTTGGATATTTTGATTACAAAAAGAAAGTGGGGAGAGGAGGTTTGATATAGAACTTTCAGGCATCATAGTAAAGAATGGCAAAAGATAGTTTGGGCTGTATGTATGAAAGGGAAAAAGGTGGAGAGACAACTAGTTCCAAAAGTAGGAGTAGGTAACCTATACTTTGACATTTCAGGAGTATTTAAAATAATCCTCCTCCTCACCTCTAAAAAAACTATAAGTGTGTAACATGTTTGGGGGCACAGTTGGGGAGACACCTTGTGTAATCTGCAAATGCATGTGTGCACGCTAGTGCGCGCACATGCACACGCACACACACAATGTTACTATTTTGCTTCAATTGAGTCAGAAATGAAAGTTTTTCTATTTTGCAACCAAGTTAACGTTTAATAAAGCTTAAGTAATGAAATGACAGTCCCATTGACATGCTGTTAAAATAATCTCTCCACTCTTATTCTTAAAGGATTTGAAAAAGAAAACAACAGTAAGGGATACTACCTGGGAACTTCTTTTCCAGGAAATACCCGGAATTTGAATCTGCTGAGGACACCTTCTTCAGTTTAAATGTCATGTAAAACAAAATAAAACAAACAGACAAAAACTAATCAACCCAAATTTCTAGATTCACTTTTTGTGAAAAGTATGAATTTAACTTCACTCATTACCATGAATTGTAATGATTAATCCTAAAGAAGTGGGAACACCTATTATTCATAGATAGCACTGGACTTAAACAATTGATTGAGCTACTTAGCTGCAAATTGAGAAAGGTATGGAAAAGTAATAGTTTCCCAAGGTCCGTAAGAGACCTGGAGCTACTTTTAATATTTCAAAACTATAATATAATTAATGCATTTGCTATAGGGAATAAATTGGTGGTTGCCAAATGGCAGGCAAGTGGAAGGATGGGTGAAATAGATAAAGGGGATTAAGAGGTACAAACTTCTAGTTATAAAGTAAATAAATTCATAGAGATGAAAAGTACAGCATAGGGAATATAGTCAATAAGATGGCAATAATGTTGTTTGGTAACAGAGGCTGACTACACTTACTGTGGGGAGGAATGCGTAATGTATAGAATTGTTGATTTATGACATTGTACACTTGACTAATACTACACTCTATGCTAATTATATCTGAAAAAAGAAAATCAATGCATTGCTCACAGTCTGCACTAAATACTAGGATTTTTTAAAATCTGGTTGAAATTCACCATCTCAGAATGGTGTCATTGTCATTGTTAAACTCATGCTAAAAAATCAGCAGTTTTATGTATTTCAGATTAGTTTGAAATGAAAAACCCAATTAATATTTTAGGAGTGCTTTGGGTGAGGAAAAATAGACAAAATATTTCAAAATGTTGACTCACTGCAGAAAAAATATAATTAAAAGAGACCTTGGCAATGAAAAGGTCTAGGGCCACTCATACCAGACAATGTCTATGATGTCTTCCCCCTTTAAAAATCAATTTAACTATGCATCATTTTAATAATATTTTTTTCTATAAAGTTACATGAAAAAGCAGATCAGATTCTATTTCCAACCAGCTTTAAAGTTGTTGAAATTTTAAAATGTCTACATTTGACATTTTATGTCTACACACAGGAGAGTAGGCTTTCAAAAAAGATGCTTGTAATCTAATAACTATAAGCAGCCTCCTTAGAGCGATCTACTCACTAATTTCTCCATAAAATTATAAAATGATAATTTATAAAATGTATAAATTATAAAATTATAAAATTCAAACAGCAATAACTCCCATGTTATGTTTTTAATGTATTATTTATTTTGAGAGGGAGAGAGCAGGGAAGGGGCAGAGAGAGAGGGAGACAGAATCCCAGTCTTTGTGTTGTCAGTGCAGAGCCCAATGTGGGTTCGACCTCACAAACTGTGAGATCATGACCTGAGCCAAAATCAAGAGTCAAAGGCTTAACTAACTGAACCACCCAGGGACCCCCAATAACTTCCATTTTAACATGAGGACTACAAATTTAAAAGAAATTTCAAAGCAAAAGAATTGCTTATAATCATACAGTGATAATTAGGGGAAAAAATGATGAACATTTTGACAATGTGTTTATCATTATCTAGTACTTTAGAATTCAAAAATATGAACTCTGATTGGAAAAACTAAAATACCCTAAAGTTTCTTTAAAGTCTTCCTAACTCTAGGACTCAAAATGTCAACAACTAAACAGCAATGATGACTTTTTGTGCATTCTTTCACAAATCCTTTAAGATTTCACAAAGACATACATCAGTCTCTTTAAAACAGGATAGACGACTCCTAAGAAATCTTGCTCTTTGGTCTTTCTTTTATATGAATACACAGTAGGAAACATCAAATAAGCTGGCTTCTGTTCTCCAGGTAAGTACAAATAAGAAATAGTGGGGACACAACATTCCTTGGCTATATACAGTAGAATAATTTGTAGAGACCAAAAAAGAATTGATGGACTATATTGTTTTCTTACTCTATCTACATGGTGTAACTGGGTGATGGTTTGGATTAAATTAACCATCAGTCAATCCAGTCCTAGGATTTCAGATATTTTATGTATCGTGAAATTCATCCAGTCCAACCCCGCAGTTTCTCCATGAGAAATCAGAAGCCCAAGAAAACCAAATGACATCCTCACAGACATAAAACTAGGTTGTGGTAGACCTTAATTACAGCTCAGTGTTTTTCCTACTACTAGAACATATGAACTGTTTTACTAAAATGTTCCCTCTTCCTATAGTTCCCAAACCTTCTAAGTTGGTATGCCCTATCACACTTGTGGCCTTAGTATGTGTCCTCTTCAAATGGATAACATGGTAACCCATGGCTTTTAGCTTAAACTCAGTGATTCTTACTAGTCTTCATTTGTTAGTTTCACTCCTCCAAAAAATTTAAGGTTGAATGCCTCTTAAGCACCTAACCCTTTTATCAGTCATGCATTCCTTTATTTTGTTAGCCTCTCAAGTTACTAAAAAAACAAAACAAAACAAAACCTTTATTGCAGACTCTTTGAGCCCAGTCTTCTGTCTCAACCCTGAACAGATGGTGCCCCAGACCTGGGCAAGGCCTCTTCAGTCTTTTCAAGCTCCTGGTTTTCTTGCTAGTTCCTGGCTTCTGCTGCCCTCTAGCAGCCATGAGTAACATGGCAGAACATGAAACAATAAAGTCCTATTTTTACTGAATTGAATTGCTTGATGGATTATTTAAGCATCATGTAAATATGACCTTAAAAAAAAGAATCATGATATGTAACTGGTGCCATTGTTCTGTGATCCCCCCACCCTCAGGCCTAAGTCAGAACCTGGTTTTAAAGTTAGGGCTATAAAACATAAAATAAAATAAAGTTAGTCCTATAATGAAGCTAATAATAATAACTATGCATGCAATCGATTATTTTAGATCACAATTTATCTCCCAAACTCATGACCATCAAGTGTCCAAATCTTTAATCCCCTCATCTGCTCAACTGAAATCCTGGCTTAGGAACAATTCAAAAAAAAGAAAAGACAGAACAATCTAAATGTCCAACAATCAGGGATTAAGTCAATTCTGGTAACTTTTACAATGGTATATTTTGTAACTATTAAAAATTGTTTTTTGGGGGCACCTGAGTGGCTCAGTCGGTTAAGCGTCCGGCTTCAGCTCAGGTCAGATCTCACGGTTCATGGGTTCGAGCCTCGCATCAGGCTCTGTGCTGACAGCTAGCTCAGAGCCTGGAGCCTGCTTCGGATTCTGTGTCTCCCTCTCTCTCTGACCCTCCCCTGCTGGTGCTGTCTCTCTCTCTGTCTCTCAAAAATAAATAAATAAGACATTAAAAATTAAAAATATATATTTTTTAAACTCCAAAACTATGAGAAAATAATATATTAAGTATAATAGGTAAATATTAAGAAAAGAATTATATTAAGATCTCAATAATAGAGAAAGAAAGAAAAGAAATGGAGAAGGGAAGGAAAAATAAGATTAAAAGAGAGAGGGAGGCAAACCATAAGAGACTCTTAAATACGGAGAACAAACTCAGCATTGCTGGAGGGGTGTTTGGTGGGGGGATGGGCTAAACAGGTGAGGGGCATTAAGGGGGGCACTTGTTGGGATGAGCACTGGGTGTTATATGTATGCGATGAATCACTAAATTCTACTCCTAAAATCATTATTACACTATATGTTAATTAATTTGGATTTAAATAAAATTTAAAATTAAAAAAATGTCTGAAATGTTAGTTGGCAATTGTTTTTTGTTTTAGCCCAGACGCATGTGTAATATTTTATAATCATAAAAGCTTCACCTATGTGTGCAAACTGTGAGTCACTCATGCCTGACTATAAGACTGAGAGAGTAGTATCTCGGAAAAGAACTATGTGGTGCATGCAGGTCATCACAGCAATGACAGTGGCATTATCATAGTGAAGGATGTGGGTGGTACTAGCATGGATTGAAGAGATGTTATAGTGCCAAGACAAAATCACATGGTTAGTCACCTTCTCTTGCTGTTTCTCTGCATCAGGAATTCCTAGGGAGGATGACCTTTTTTGGCAAATTAAGCCAACTAAATTTTTCAACAATTTAGATGGAGGTGACTTCAAAAGTGAGCCATCAGAAGTTCTACTACTTCGAGTATGTGGAGTCTTGAGAAATGTACATGAATTATGTGAGTTTTTCAACTAAATGTGACTTTCTATGTAACCAGTCTCGTAAAACAGGTCAATCATGTACATAACAACACTGAGAGAGATACAGTGTTGGAATCAGGGTGTCAACCTTCACAAACATGTTTAAGTTTTCCAATATGCATTCTCAGTAACATTCTAGAAAGTTTATATCAGTTTACACTATCGGTCTGGAATAATGAGAAAGGTCTTGGGTTGTGTACATTTTTCAGTGTACTTGTTGCAAATATGCTACTTTGTCTATTTCAAAGACAGAGAGAGAGTCTGCTATAATAAGAATAATCACATCTGCTCTTATTTTACTCCTTCAAAAATATACTACTCAAACTTGATGCTTCCTCATTATTTCATTCCATTCACCCCATGCCCATAAGAATCTGTCATATCATGGTGGATGACTCCTGATGTTCTAACATAGAAGAAACTGAACACAATCAGTACCCTTCAATTTTCCTAATATTCATTTTAAGAAGGTATTTTCAGTAAAAGAGAACATTTAATTTTCCCAAATTTTTTCAGTGGTATTTTTAAACCCATCATTAAAGAAGATGTGAATTCCCGAAGAAGCACCAAGACTAGATTTCCTCTTTTTTTTAATCTTTATTAATTTATTTTTATTTTTGAGAGAGAGAGAGAACAATCTGAGTGAGAGAAGGGCAGAAAGAGAGGGAGAGAGAGAATCCCAAGCAGGCTCCATGCTTTCAGCACAGAGCTCAATGTGGGGCTCAATCCCCACATGACCTGAGCTGAAATCAAGAGTCAGCTGTTCACCAACTGAGCCACTCAGACTCCCCTAAACTAGTTTCCTCTTTATTTTTTATTTTCTTCAACAATTCAACAACCACTTATTCAATATCTGTTATGTGCCAGGCATTGTTCCAGGAATTGGGGGCACAGCAGTGAACAAAACTGACCAAAAAGAGAAAAAGAAAACAAAAACAAAAAGAAATCCCTGACCTCTTTGAGTTTACATTCCAGTATTTTCTAAGTATTTGTTACCTATCTACCTTTTATTCTTACACTCTATGTCTATCTGGGCAGCACATCTCATCAACTCTAGCTTCAAAATATATCTAGATTCCAATCACTCACCATCTCCACAGTTACTACACTTACTCTAATTTTTCTTCTAAAGATCCCAATGGTATTTTAGCTGTTATGCTTCCTTTTAACTTCTCTCTTCCCCACCCCCAACCACCACACACACACACACACACAGAGTCTATTCTTACCACAGAAACTAGAATCGTCCTTTAAAGCAAAAGTCAGATTACATCACTTCACTGCTCAATATCCTCCCATAGCCCCCCTGCTCACTTAGAGAAAAGCCAAGACTGTACAATGGTCTAAAAGGTGTTATAGGTAGGGTCTGTCTTATTGACATCTCTCTGATCACACTACTCTTTCTCCCTGTTCACTGAGATCCAATGATGGCAGCCTTCCTACTTTTAACTCACAGGGCACCTTTGTGCCTTAGGACCACTGCACAGGTTAGTCCCTCTGCCTAGAATACTTTTCTCCAAAGATCCACAGGATCCACTCTCTCACCAACTTCAGATCGTCCCTCACATCTAATCTTAGCGGGATCTTTCCTGACCAATCCATTGAAAATTACAACCCTGTATTCTTCTGCCTTCCTAAATATTTTTTCCCCAAAGCCCAGAAAGGTAGTCATCTATGCAGAATTGGGCTGAAGGAGGCAACAGATCTGTGCATTGTGTAGCAGTCCATGAGTTGAGGACGTCATTTGTGCAAGAAACACTGAGAGAGAAAAGTTGGAGTGGGATGTTGAAATCTCAACAGGATAAAGTGGTGGAGACTGAAGAGTTTAGCCTTGTGAAAGAAGGGGTCTGAAAGCAGTACCAGGAGTTGGTTCTATTCAGAAAAGATTCATCTAATATGTAATATTAAAGGTTATGGAAGCCATGTTTCTCACTGCAGGAGAAGGAAATACAAATATGGAAAGGGAGAAAACTAGAAGGAACCCTGTGGATTCACTGAATTGGAACTGTAGGTTAGTATTAACTCATGTTTTCTGAATATATAGCTATAGAAATAAATATGTAGATGCATGTATAAGTATATGTATATATGTTTATATTCATATATATAAACCCAACTCTGAGCACTAAAAAGATTTGGTAGCAGCAATACCCTATTACCAACATTAGCAACAAACATAACCAACAGATCTTGGTTTCCAAATATCCAATATCATTCTCCACTTAATAGATCCAGGGATTCTCCAAAGTGGCTGATTCCAAGGCTAAGAAATTACAGGATGGGCTTGATGCATCTTTTTACGTCAAAGAGAAAGAAAGCACTCAAAGATGAGGCTTTGCCAAAATGACACAGGTGTAGCTTAAAAGGGCCTCCACTGGCCAAAGCTGAGAAAAGTTGAGTATCAAATTAAATAGTAAGGCCAAAAATTATATAACATGCTGAATAGAATAAAATCCATGAGTTTTTCCTGATCTAGATTTTCCACATAATAAATAAATGCAGAGAAGAGAAAAATTTTCTCTATAGTAGAATGCGGACTAATAAATATAGTTAAAGTCATGGGCCATGATGGTAATAATCAACCAAGAAACATCAACAGATGCTAAAACTAGTGAATGAAAGTCAATATGGAATGAGATATTTACATACTCTCAAAATACTTCCCATAAAATTCTTTTTAATTACAAAGGAAAAAGAATAACTTGGCAGTGGAGATGCCTGACAGATGTATTCTTAATGAAGTGATCAAAGTTAACGTTAACAATTAATGAGACAAATTGAAATAACTTCTCACTTGATTGTATGCAATAAGAATACAATTTGACTTATGTGACATTCTTACCAAAAATGTATAATTGGCATCTAACCAGGAGGAATCATCAGACAAACTCATATACTAGAACATTCTACAAAATGTCTAGCAAGTAATTCTTTAAAGTATTAAGGTTGAAAGTCAAAGAAATATTTAAAAACCTGGAGTTTCCCCCCACAGCTTTATCAAAGTATAAATGACAAATAAATTACGACATTTAAAGTGTACAAGATAATTATTTTAAATCACACACACACACACACACACACACACACACACACACACACACACTGCTAAAGGATTTCACCCCTTCAATGAAGAACTATTTTTGATTTATGACACTAAAAAGACACAACAGCTAAATGCAATATACGATCCTAAATAGGGCCTTTTTTTAAATAAAGAACATTATTGGGACAACTAATGAAACTGCATGAGCAATGAAGAATCAGTGCTAATTTCCTGATTTTTATGGCTATATTATGATGATGTGTGAGAAAGTCCTTGTTTATTGTAAAGGAGTCAGGAGTAACAGCAACTTACTCTAAAATGGTTCTTCAAAACAGAAATTTTTTGCGTATGCCTGCATTTTTTTCTGTTAAGTTTGAAGTTATTTCTAAATAAACATAATTGTAAGTCCACCCAACACATTTCCCATTCCCCTCTCCAGGGCACTTACCAACTTCTGATAGACAATATATTTTACTTATTTATTATCTACCTTCCTCTGCTAGAATTAGGGCACAGAGATTTTTGTATTACATTTACTCCTGTATTCTAGCACCTCCCACAGTGTTTGATCCACAGATGATGCTCAATAAATATTTGTCCAATGAATTGACTCTTCCTGTCTTCAGGTATAGATTGCCTGTGATCTGCTGCTGAAGCAAGCCACTTAGGAGGCACAGTTCCCTTCCATGATATCTGTAGAAAAAAGAATTTCTCCAAAGGGAATAACACATAGAAATAAGGATATGCAGATCTACCCACACCCTAGACAAACACTGATTTACCACCGGTGATGGTTTCATCCATTAGAAGCACAGATAACCAACCCTCTTCAATTTCACTGGTAGTTTTTTGTATGAAATGGACCATAGCAGTTTTTCCAAAGAAAATAAATGGCTCCTAAGTCAACTCAAGTTACCTCTTTTTCAAATCAGATTAAAAACACACACACATATATTCTGGGTTTGAACAGACAATTTTATCTTCTATAAATCTTGTCAAAGTTTTCAATCTTCTTAGGGAAAAATTAAGTCAAGATATCTTGTTAAATCATCTGTTGAGATGTTTAAATGTATACTGAGAAAAAATCATATGAAATTTTCATTTGAAAGAGTAGAATCCATCTAAAGTTTTACCTTTTTTTGTATTTTTTTTACTAGTCATAAAGTTCTCCCGAATGTACTTATGTTAATATGAGAATATTCAGGGAGGAAGAAGGAGTATTATAGCATAAAAATATGAATCTTATAGTCAGAAAAACAGGTATTCATTCCAGCTTCATCACTTATTAGCAGTTTAATCTTAAGCACGGTATTTAACCTTTGTGTCTATTTCCTTACTGTAAAACTGGTATGATAATGATAGTGCCTATCTCATAGATTAATTGTAAAGATAAAATACATACATATGTGTGTGTGTGTGTATATATATATATACATAAATGTGTATGTATGTGTGTGTAGATAGATAGCACTTAGCACAGATCTGCACATGATGATAAACATACAAATATTAGTTTTTTGTTGCATATGTAATTGAAATACAAACTCCATACATAAAATATAAATATGCAGTAAACCTAATTGAAGCAATATATACAAACATGTGGAGTTTTTCTTCTGAGTTTCATTCTGCTAAAGTTTTACAAGTGGAAACTCATTTTCTGTAACTCACATCAACATATCCTTGAAAACTTATCACAGAGTGATATAAATGTAAAGATGCAGCTTTGGCTTTGCATTGTTAATATTTATGGGAAGCTCAAATTTCATGTAGAAATTATATTACTTCAGCTTGAAACTGATTTGTACAATATGACATTTCATTTTCATTTACACACATTTTGTCTCTCACTGATTAAATAATTTCCCAAATCAGCTTGAATTTGTCATATCTGTTTATAGATGAAGGTAACAACCAAATTATTTTGGGACTAATTTACATAATAAGTATAGTGGAATTTTTATTCTATATAAAGCATCAGATATGAATATTAGTTCAATAAAATGCTAAAAAACTTAATGTAAATTAACATATACAATGTAAGATGTATATGTGATCTATATACATCTGTATTCAAATCTCATTAAATGTTAAAATAATCTTGTAAAAAAAAAAGCAAGTATTGCAAAGGCTACTAGTTCTCTTTTTCAGTTAACATTGCTTTATAATATATTCTCAGTCTCATCTAATATGGAATCTGCTTTTGTTTTTTGTTTTTTGGTTTTTTTTAATATTTTATTGTCAAATTGTTTTCCATACAACACCCAGTGCTCTTCCCCTCAAGTGCCCTCCATCATCACCACCACCTCTCTTCCCCCCTCCCCCCTCCCCCCCAACCCTCAGTTCATTCTCAGCATTCAATTGTCTCTCAAGTTCCGCATCCCTCTCTCTCCCCAACTCTCTCTCCCTCCTCCGCTCCCCCTGGTTCTCCATTAGGTCTC
>NC_043701.1:86372029-86382050 GCF_006229205.1 Suricata suricatta
CTCTGGTGGATAGGCTTGGTTTGATGGGGTAAGTCTTGGAGTCTGCTCTCAGAGGCTCCGCCCCTGCCTGAGGTGAAACGAGCAGCAGGAGGTGAAGTGCGCACCTTCACAGACTCAATTGCGGAGTCCCCACCCCCAGTCCGGATCACGGTTGCAATGCAGAAAGGAAAAAAGCAAAAAGCAAAAAACCGAGTCTCTCTTAGTTTCCGATAGCCCAGCTCAAGAAGCCGTGCGCTCCTGGAAATCTGCTGGGAGCTCCCGCGCGCGCCCGGGGCCTCCACCCGCCACCGACTCCTGGCTGAGGGTCCTGTCGGTGCGCGTCTTATTTCTTCCCTGTGGGGACCCGGAATTCGCGCAATCCGTGCAGGGGGCGGTGTGTGCCGTGGAAATGCGGCCCGTGGTCCCGTTCCCAAAACCAAGTTCGAATTGCTCGCGCCCGGCGCAGTCGCTGCTCGGGTCGCTTCCGCCGTGGCTCGCGCCTCCCCAGCGCGCAGCCGCTTCTCGCCGCCACAGGGGCCTGATTCCCCGGCCGAGATGGCTTATGGCTGGAGGCTATTCCTTCTCTTGTGCCCCGCTGCCCAGCAGTTATCTATGGAGTGGGTTTCTGTCTCCAAGGGCAGCTAAGCATTCTATACCTCTTCCCCAGAGACAGTTCTATGAGCGCGTTCAGACTCTGTCTCTTCCCTTTGTCTCCCGGGCGCCCGGCACCTGTGCCACGCTGGGCTGGGGATCTTACCTCCCCTTCGGGTCCGGGCTGGCCCGTCCTCGGATCTCCCCCGTTCGCCCCCACTCACTCAGATATCTTTGAGGTTCTATTCCCTCTGGAGTTCGTATTTTCTCCTTCCGCTCTCTCGGTTGAACGTAATATCCTTCTCAGTTCGAAAAATGGTGCAGAGGGAGTTTACAGAGCTCCCTTCCTCTCCGCCATCTTGGCTCCACCTCCTGGAATCTGTTTTAGGAGAGCTAGTACCAGTTGCTTCTGATTCACTTAACTCTAAAGTTGGGCAGCAAAATATTTCCAATTCTCAGGATGAGTCTTAGGTTTCAGGCCTCTGGCTTATGTCAAATTCAGCAAATGTCAGGACTGCTTACAATAATTGATGATGTAAGGATGGTCAATAAATACTAGAGCAGTTAGAGCCCACAAGTTCAATGCAATGTTATTTTAACTGTGTATTAATTATCCACTAGAGTCTAGATCTTTTTGGAGGAGCAATGAAGCCTGTAATAAAGATTAGAACAAAATACACATAATAAAGATGTAGACCAAGATATATATATATATACATATATATATATGTATATATATATACACACACACACATATACACACATCAAGATATCACCACAGGTCCACTGGTGGTAACAGGGCTGGTGAGGAGAAGGGTGTCAGCTCTGGTTGTCATCACCCATGGCCCCAGGGAGAAAAGGCTCTATCCCCATGCTCTAAGCCAAAGAGAAAGGAGAGCAGCAAGTCACATAAAAGCTCTAAAATTTTACCCAGAAATCGAATTACTGCTCACATTGGATTGGTCAAAGCAAGACACAGAGTCCTACCAAGGTTCAAAGATACAAAAAAAACCAATCCTACCATATACCCAAAAGAAGGAAAGAATAAGAAAAATTTAGTTAACAGCAATAATAACCAACATAATAATATGCCCAACACCACACCAAATATCCTGTTCATTGTTCTTCCACAGGCAAAATATATTCATCACCTCTCCATGGAGTCAATTCAAAAGTTATGGCATCAGTCTCAGATCTCAGGATCTCTAGATAATGTACAAAAATCTCTGCATCTGAGATTTATATAAAGTCCTGGATATAGTTTCTCTTGATCTAGAGTCCTATAACTAAAAATCCAAGTTATCATTCCTACAGCCAAATATACAACAGTGAAATAGAGTAGGATGGTCAAAATAAATATCTTCACAAAGTGAAAAAAAATGGGAGACACACTACAGAAGACATTGGTCCTTAGCAATTTTGAAATCTCCAGGGCAGAATTGTAAGGACCCTCTTAAATGAGGTGAGAAATTATTTTTGATTAAGCATTTTTTTTCAGTTACTGGATGGAGGTAACACCAATCCCATTTTCTTCAGAGTGCCCAGCCCATCCTCTGGGATATTTCTCTCTCCCCTTATTTTCTTTGGCCACATAAAAAGTGGGCTTCAAGATACATACCCTTCATTAATTTTGAAGAGCTTTCTCCTGCCCATAGATGAAATATGTAAAGCCTCAAATAGTCATAAACTTTTTGTACCCCAGGATAATTATTTATCAGTACCACTTTCTTAAAAATACAACAAATGTTTTATCTGTTTGATTCTAGTCATTTCAATGTGCAATAGCCACAGCCATAATTCACTTCTAGACATACTTCTTTAATTTGCTATTTGTTTCCCTTGTTTTGCTTTCTTCCCACTATGCCACACCCACCTTCAATACAGTTATGTATTCTATGAAACTATGAAGAGGTTTACCACTTTACCTTTACCTTTTGCTAAGAATGTTTTGCTCAATTTAGAGTAAATGCTCCCTTATGCCATTTATAAGTTTTAGCAATGAATATCATCAGCAGATATTAAAGTTTGATCCTTAACATATAGCTGAATTAAAAAAAAATCTTAATGCCTTTTATTTATTTTTGAGAGACAGAGAGAGACAGTGCAAGCAGGGGAGGGTCAGAGAGAGAGGGGAGACACAGAATCTGAAGCTAGCTGTCAGCACAGAGCCTGACGCGGGGCTTGAACCCACAGACTGTGAGATCATGACCTGAGCTGAAGCCGGAGACTTAACCAAATGAGCCACCCAGGCACCCCAATATATAGCTGAATTTTAATAGCCTCGTCATTTTTATTTATTAGTTGGGATTGTGAAGCAGTCTCTTTTGTCCAGTCCTACAAGTTTATGAATTTTAGTCTCATCCCATTCCCTTTAATCCCTGCTTATAAGCAGACCAATTCTTTTCTAAGCTTGTTTCTGTCTTGTAATCCCTTGTCAAATGCAATCAAAAGAAGCTCACTTATGTTTATACTTTCCTTAAAACCTCTTCCCTAAGAATAACAAATTCATCTGGTTCATGATTTTCCTTCTAAGTCATTTCATACAACATTTTCCCCAAGAGTTTTACCCTAGCAATATGTGAGGTTTTTTTCTATCCTTCCAGTCTCTAATAACCATTTTTTAAATGCTTATTTATTTTCGAGAGAGAGAGTGGGAGAGGAGCAAAAGGGGAGAGCGCTGGATAGAGGATCTTAAGTGGGCTCTCTGCCGACAGCAGGGAGCCCAATGTGGGGTTCAGAGTCATGAAGCATGGGATCCTGACCTGAGCCAAAGTTGGATGCTCAACTGAATGAGCCACCAGGCACCTCTCCAATAACCATTTTTTGAAGATTATCTTCAAATGCCCAAGACAATGCCACATATTTTAGACTTCTGTATTATGACAGCCCCTACTTCTGGTACCAGCTTTCTATAATATAGACTTGATTACACTAGTAATAAATTTAGTAGCAACCAGGTTTTCCAGGGGAGATGATGAGGTGGGAGGATCCTAATTCATTTCATCCCACAGATACAACTAGATAATAGCCACATTGGTATAAATAAGCCAGTTATCAACCTGAAAAGTGGAAGAAAAACTCTCTATAGCTAAATGTAGAGAAGAGGCCGCAAAGAAGAGGGTAGGAAAAGCAGAGATGCAGTCAGCAGCTAAATGGACCTACAGGACTATCCACAGGAGGAAGAGACACTGCGGGTGCAGAGAGAGAAAAGAACAAAATCTCAAACCAGGGAGACTACGTGGGGAAAACAAAACACCGTAACATTTGGTTTTGAAAACCAGAAGGATCAAATTTTATGAGTCTTACAATCACTGGGGCTTAAAACATAGAATTTAAAAAGCCAGCATGTTCCTGGGAGGATGAGAGGAAAGTGAGTCCGCACCCTTGAAGAGACAGCACAACAAACAACTCCATGCCGATAAAGGATAAAAGCAGCAGTTTGAAAAATGCCAAGGGTATACAGGAATGAGAATGTGTGCTGGAGGATCAGGGACCATTGGGAGATTTCTCCAGGAACAAAGGAACTGACAAATGCATTTCCCTGCCCCATCCCCCAGCCTAGACACATGGACACGTGCAGGAACCAGTGTGCTATCAGTTCTTGTTAACTAACGTGTTAAAAGCACATCTTCCACTGCTTCCTCCTGCAGACACACCCCCTCTAGCCAGGCCCCAGTTTCAAGTCCCCTCCCACAGCAGACTTGTTGTGCAAAACATGCTTCTGCTGATCTACCCCTTCTGACCTGGCTTGCCTTGGTTTCCTAGCAGCTGGAGATTCCCTCTAGCCAGGATGAAACTTGCTGGCAACACATGCCCCATCCTTGCATTTTCCTGCTGTTGGGTGCTACTGCATCTCTGACAAATGCCTGGTCTGACATTTGTGGAAAAAAACCACAAATATATGAAGGTTAAATAACATGCTACTAAACAACGAATGGGTCAACCAAATTATCAAAGAAGAAATCAAAATTACATGGAGATAAATGAAAATGAAAACACAATGGTCCAAAATACTTGGAATTGGGGCGCCTGGGTGGCTCAGTTGGTTAAGCCTCCAACTTCAGCTCAGGTCAGATCTCACGTTTGTGGGTTCAAGCCCCGCGTCAGGCTCTGTGCTGACA
Organism: Suricata suricatta; assembly: GCF_006229205.1. NCBI lineage: Eukaryota > Metazoa > Chordata > Mammalia > Carnivora > Herpestidae > Suricata > Suricata suricatta. Next base: position 86,376,721 of record NC_043701.1, read on the forward strand.
GCTAGCTCAGAGCCTGGAGCCTGCTTCCGGTTCTGTGTTTCCTCTCTCTACCCCTCCCCCTCTCATGCTTTGTCTCTGTATCAAAAATAAATAAAACATTAAAAAAAATACTTGGAATATAGCAAAAGCTATTCTAAGAGGGAATTGAAAGCTATACAAGCCTACTTCAAGAAGCAAGAAGAGTCTCAAATAAACACCACAACATTACAACTAGAGAATCTGGGAAAAGAACAAACAAAACCCCAAACCAACAGAAAGAAGGAAATAATAAAGAGAGAGTAGAAATAAATGAAATAGAAATTTTTTTAAAAATGAAATGCATCAAAGAAACCAGGAGCTGGTACTTTGGAAAGATCAACAAAAATGATAAATCTTTAGCTTGACTCACCCAAAAAATTTTGTAAAAGAGAGAGAGACACACACACACAGAATTCAAGTACACAAAGTTAGAATCAAAGAGGAGAAATAATAATGAGGACCACAGAAACATACAGAATTATGAAAGAATATTATGAAATATTATATGCCAACAAATTGGACAAGCAGAAGAAATGGATACATTCTTAGAAATTTATAATCTCCGCAAACTAAGTCAGGAAGAAACAGAAAATTTGAACAAAGAGAATACTGGCAGTAGTCAAAAAATTCTCAACAAACAAAAGTCAAGGACCAGATGGCTTCACAAAGGAATTCCATCAAACATTTAAAGAAAAGTTAACACCTCTTCTCCTCAAAACTATTCCAAAAGATAGAAGAGAAAGTAAAACTTCCAAATTCATTCAATGAGGCCAGAATTACCCTGATAACAAAACCAGATAAAGACACTTCAAAAAGAAAGGCAACCACCGGCCAAAATGTCTGATGACTACAGATGCAAAAATCCTCAATAAAGTATTACCAAACCAAATCCAACAATACATTAAAAAAAAAGTCATTTATGATGATCAAATGAAATTTAGTCCAGAGATTCAAGAGTGGTTCAATATTTGCAAATCAATCAATGAGATAGATCACATCAATAAGAAAAAAGATAAAAATCATCAGATCATTTCAATAGATGCAGAAAAAGCATTTGATAAAGTACAAAGTACCAAGTCCAACATCCATTCAACACGCAGACTGCCACATGAGAAGTCTCTATGGAATAGGTTGAAGAATGAGTGCTGTCAACAAAGTAGGTTTAAAAGGAACAAACCTCAACATAATAAAGGCTAGATATGACCAATAAATGCAACAGGTGACATCATAATGAATGGTGAAAACAGTTTTTCCCCTAAGATCTTTTTGAGGTTATGAAAATGTTCTAAAATTGAGTGTGGTGATATTGTACATATATGTAGATATATGAAAAACCTGGAATTGTACACTTTAAAGGGGTGTGTTATATAGTATGTGAATCATATCACAGTAAAGCTATTTGAAAAAAATTATGGAAACTTCGTCTGCCCCATTGATCGAACTGAGAAGGACATTACTCTCATCTGCAAGAGCGAAAGGAGAAAATACGGACTCCAGAAGGAAGAGAACCTGAAGGATACCTGAGTGAGTGCGTGCGAACTGTGGAGATTGGAAAACGGGCCAGCCCGAGACAGGCAGGGGAGGCGGGAGCCCCAGCCCAATGCCGGGCAAGCGCGCAGAGCCCGAGAGACAAGGGACAGAGTGACTGAACATGCTCATAGTACTGTCTCTGGGGAAGAGATAAAGAACGCGTAACTGCGCTTGGAGAGAGAAGCTCACTCCATAGATAACTGCTGGGTAGCCTAAATCCCGAACCCAGGTGGCACGCAAGGGAAGGAACAGCTTCCATCACTGTGGCATCTTGGCGAGGAGTCGGCAGCCGCAGCAGCAGCAGTGTCAGGGGTGCTCACTTCAACCTCACTTTTGGGAGTGGGAGCACGCACCTCATTTCCACGGCGCATCTCGCCCCCAGCATTGGACGTGCAAAACCTGAATCCCAGGTGCCAACAGGGAAAAAATAGCCCCCACCTCTGCATGATCCCGGCAGGGAGTTGGCGGCGGTGGAGACCTGGGTGCGCACGCAGGCAGCAGGAGCTCACAGCTCATTTCCAGCATCTCCCAAGGCCTCTGGCATCAGGCATCAGCTACGCACTCATTCCTCCCCCAACGCAAACGTGATCCTGGCTGGGGGTTGGGTCTGTGACAGTGCGCACGCACTTCACCTCCTGCTGCACATCTCGCCTCAGGCAGGGGCAGCCGAAATCCCTGCCTGAGCCAAGACAAACTGATTCCTCCCCCTAAGAAGCCAGCCATCAAAGCAAATACATCTCATTTGTGGTAGCATAAAAGTGCATGGACTGGAATATTGAACCAAGGCGGGCCTGGAAAATACAACTCGGCTCAACAGCAGTACAAGGAGATTGGACTCATTAGAGTGGCCTACAGTGCATAGTTCAGTGGAGCTTGGTGTGCCGCCTATTTAATCTCTGCAGACACCAAGGCAGAGCCTCTGAGACCAGCCTCCAAGACCTAACACATCAAACCACGCCTATCCACGCAGGGGAGCTGCTGGGGGTTTTTTTTGTTTCTGGGGGTTTTTTTAATAATTTTTTCTTTTTTTCTTCATTTTTCTTTCCTTTTCTCCTATTTCTGTAATTATTTTTTTATTATTATTGCTTTTTTTACTTAAATTTTTTTAAAAATTTTACTCCTTATTTTCCTTTCTCCTTTCTCCCTTTTTTTTCTTACCTTCTTGAAATCCAGATATAATCTTCTATATCTCATCCCTACCTCTCCCCACAACTGGTCATACACTTTTAGACTGTCCACTGTCCTTTGTTGTCTCTGACCACCTTTATTTTTTTCTTTATTTTCCTAATCTTTTTCTTTTCTTCTTCTCCTCTTTTTGTCTCTTTCCTCTCCATTCTCTTTATTTTCTATCCCCCTTTTAATGTGTTTGTTTGTTTGTTTGCTTGATTTGTCTGTGCGTTTGTGTGTTACTCATCCCTCTGTGTTTGTCTGTCTGTTTTCTTAGTTAGGGCTACAACAAGAAACAAGCCAAATGTGCATGACAGCGAGTCCCAAATATTGCTGAGTAGTGAAATAAAATATTCAAAGGCACAACAAGAGAAACTGAGATACATCATTAAAAGAATATTTCCTGAAACGGCAGGCCTGGACAGTCAATAAGCCTCCTTTAACAGAGACATATTAACAGGTGCACAGTGCACAATGAGCTTTCTAAAGGTGACAAGAGACAGAAAACTAGCAAAAATGACAAACGAAGGAATTCTCCCCTGAAGAACTTCCAGGAGGAAGTCATAGCCACAGAACTGCTAAAGGCAGATCTAGACAACATACCGGATCAAGAATTTAAAAAACTTGTCATAAAATTAATCACTGGGGTTGAGAAAAGCATCAAAGAATCAACTGAAACAATGACTAGGCAATATGATGAGTTTAAAAAGGCTATAGATGAGGTGAATAACAAAGTGGAGGCAGCCACCTCAAGGATTGACGAGACAGAGAGAATAATAGGTGAATTAGAAGATATAGTTCTAGCAAAAGAGGAAGCTGAAAAAAAGAGAGAGAAATTAATCCAGGAGCAGGAAAAGAGAATTCGAGACCTGAGTGATACAATCAAGCAGAACAACATCCGTATCATAGGAATTCCTGAAGAGGAAGACAGAGAGAAAAGGCCTGAAGGGATACTAGACCAAATTATAACTGAGAATTTCCCAAATCTGGGAAAAGAAATAGACATTCAAATTCAAGAGGCACAAAGAACCCCCTTAAGACGTAACTTGAATCGGCCTTCGGCATGACATATCATAGTGAAACTAGCAAAATATAAAGATAAAGAGAGAATTCTGAAAGAAGCTATGGGAAAAAGGGCCCTCACATACAAAGGGAAACCTATCAGAGTGGTTACAGACCTATCGAATGAAACCTGGCAGGCCAGGAAGGAATGGCAGGAAATCTTCAATGTAATGAACAGAAAAAACATGCAGCCAAGAATCCTCTACCCAGCAAGCCTGTCTTTCAAAATAGACGGAGAGATAAAGGTTTCCCCAAATAAACAAAAATTGAGAGAATTCATGACCACCTAACAAGCCCTACAGGAAATCCTAAGAGGGACTCTATGAGGGAAAGATCACAAAGAATACAAGGTGCCAGAGACACCACTAAAAACATGAATCCTAGGGAGAACTCAATGACTCTAAACCCACATTTCTCAATAATAACACTGAATGTAAATGGACTGAATGTTCCAACCAAACGATACAGGGTAGCAGAATGGATAAAAAAAACAAAACTCATCTATTTGTTGTCTACAAGAGACTCATTTTCAACCGGAAGACACCTACAGGTTGAAAGTAAAGGGATGGAGAAATATCTATCAGGCAACTGGAAGCCAAAAGAAAGCTGGGGTAGCCATACTAATTTCAGACAAACTGGACTTTAAAGTCAAGGCAGTAAGAAGAGATGAAGATGGACATTATATAATGATTACAGGGTCTCTCTTTCAGGAAGAGCTAACAATTATAAATATCTATGTGTCAAATTTAGGAGCACCCAAATACATAAAACAATTAATCACAAACAGAAATAATCATATAGACAAAGATGTGCTAATTGCAGGGGACTTTAGTACTCCACTGACAGCAATGGATAGATCAACCAGACAGAAAATCACTAAAGAAACAATGGACCTGAATGACACATTGGAACAGATGGAACTGATAGATATATTAAGAACTCTGCATCCTGAAGATAGGAAATTCACTTTCTTTTCGAGTGCACATGGCACATTCTCCAAGATTGATCATATACTGGGGCATAAAGCAGCCCTCCATAAGTATAAACTAATAGAGATCATACCATGAACACTTTCAGGTCACAATGCTATGAAATTTGAAATGAACCACAGGAAAAAGTCTGGAAAACCTCCAAAAATGTGGAGGTTAAAAAACCATCCTACTAAAGAATGATTGCGTTAATCAGGCAATTAGAGAAGAAATTAAAAAATATATGGAAACCAACGAATACGAAGTACAACAATCCAAAATCTCTAGGATGCAGCAAAGGCAGTCCTAAGAGGAAAGTATATTGCAATCCAGTCCAATCTCAACAAACTAGAAAAAGCACAAATACAAAATTTAACAGAGCACCTACTGGAACTAGAAGGAAAGCAGCAAGAGCACCCCAAACCCAGAAGAAGAAAAGAAATAATAAAGATCAGGGCAGAAATAAACAATATAGAATCCAAAAGGACAGTAGAGCAAATCAATGAAACCAAGATTGGTTCTTTGAAAAAAATAAACAAAATCGATAAACCTCTAGTCAGGCTCCTCAGAAAGAAAAGAGAGAGC
>NC_043701.1:86382150-86384018 GCF_006229205.1 Suricata suricatta
GGAGGTTTTTTTCCTACCTTCTCCTTGAGGGTTTTGATGGTTTCCTGTCTCACATTCAGGTTCTTCAGCCATTTTGAGTTTATTTTTGTGTATGGTGTAAGAAAGTGGTCTAGTTTCATTCTTCTGCATGTTGCTGTCCAGTTCTCCCAGCATCACCTGCTAAAGAGGCAGTCTTTTTTCCATTGGATATTCTTTCCTGCCTTGTCAAAAATTAATTGGCCATTAATTTGTGGGCCCAGTTCTGGGTTTTGTATTCTATTCCATTGCTCTATGTGTCTGTGTTTGTGCCAGTACCATACTGTCTCGATGATGACAGCTTTGTAGTAGAGGTTAAAGTTAGGATTGTGATGCCTCCCGTTTTGGTTTTCTTCTTCAATATAACTTTGGCTATTCGGGGTCTTATGCGGTTCCATACGAATTTGAGGATAGTTTCTTCTAGCTTTGAAAAGAATGTTGGTGAAATTTTGATGGGGATTGCATTGAATGTGTAGATTGCTTTGGGTAATAATGATATTTTAACAATTTTTATTCTTCCGATCCATGAACAGGGAATGTTTTTCCATTTCTTGGTGTCTTCTTCAATCTCTTTAATAAGTTTCTATAGTTTTCATCATATAGGTCTTTTACATTCTTGGTTAGGTTTACTCCTAGGTATTTGATAGTTTTTTGTGCAATCGTGAATGGGATCAGTTTCTTAATTTCTCTTTTGGCTGCTTCATTTTTGGTGTATAGGAATGCAACTGATTTCTGTACATTGATTTTGTATCCTGCAACTTTACTGAATTCACTAATCAGTTCTAGAAGGCTTCTGGTGGAGTCAATTGGGTTTTCCATGTAGAGTATCAGGTCATCTGTGAAAATGGAATGTTTGACTTTGCCAATTCTGATGCCTTTTATTCCCTTTTGTTGTATGATTGCTGATGCTAGGACTTCCAGCACTATGTTAAACAGCAGTGGAGAGAGTGGACACCCCTGTCGTGTTCCTGATCTCAGGGGTATAGCTCTCAGTTTTTCCCCATTGATGATAATATTGGCTGTGGGCTTTTCATAAACTGTTTTTTTAATGTTTATGTACGCTCCTTCTATTATGACTTTCTCAAGAGTTTTAATTAAGAAAGGGTGCTGTATTTTGTCAAATGCTTTTACTGCATCTATCGACAGGATCATATGGTTTTTTCCCTTCTTTTGTTAACATGACGGATCACATTGATGGATTTGCGAATATTGAACCAGCGCTGTAACCCAGGAATGAATCCCACTTGATCATGATGGATAATTCTTTTTATGTGCTGTTGAATTCGATTTGCTAGTATCTTGTTGAGTATTTTTGCATCTGTATTCATTAAGGATATTGGTCTATAGTTCTCTTTTTTGGCCGTGTCTCTGTCTGGTTTGGGTATCAAGGTGATGCTGGCTTCATCGAATGAGTTTGGAAGTTTTCCTTCTATTTCTATTTTTTGGAATAGTTTGAGAAGAATGGGTATGAGCTCTTCTTTAAATGTCTGGTAGAATTCCCCTGGGAAGCCATCTGGCCCTGGGCTCTTATTCGTTGGGAGATTTTTGATAACGGATTCGATTTCTTCACTGGTTATTGGTCTATTCATGCTTTCTATCTCTTCCCATTTGAATTTTGGCAGTGCATGCGCATTTAGGAATTTGTCCATTTCTTCTGTGTTGTCCAGTTTGTTGGCATATAATATTTCATAGTAATCTCTGATGATTGCTTGTATTTCTAAGGGATTGGTTGTAATAGATCCTTTTTCATTCATGATTTTGTCTATCTGGGTGCTCTCTCTTTTCTTTCTGAGGAGCCTGACTAGAGGTTTATCGATTTTGTTTATTTTTTTCAAAGAACCAATCTTGGTTTC
>NC_043701.1:86384118-86392212 GCF_006229205.1 Suricata suricatta
TTACATTGTAGTACTTGTTTTGCTTGTTGGGGTGTTTGCTTATTTAATACATTCCGTCAGGGACAGAAATTACATGCTGTTTTTTTTTTTCCCCTAGGAAGTGTGTCTTGGATTTTTCCCTTATTATTTTCTTTACTTTTTTTTTCCTCTTCTTTTTATGGTGGTGGGGGTGGTTATGTTTAAATGAAGTTGCTTCTACAGCACCAAAGACTTAATCATCCATTTCCTATATAAAAAGTAGCTACGTTTTTGCATGGACCTCAAGTATATTGTAGTATAGAGGTGGAATTTAAGGAAAGGTATTAAACAGGCTGTGTTTTAGCTTATGGGAAAGTAATAAATTGTATCATGTATCTTGAATGTATCATAGATAAGCTGCTATATAACGATTGCCACTTCAGATCGCTGTGAAATTAGGTGATTAACTAGTTGTTACTGAACCTTCTAATTTCTGTATAAGTCTAATTACATGAAATAGAAGTTGGGGTTTTGATTTTTTGCTTTGCTTTTCTGTTTGGAGTGTTATTGTAACTACTGTATTGTAAATTATGGAAAATAATTGCATATGTTAAATAAAATAAATTGTTATATTCAAAAAAAAAGAAAAAAAATATGGCTGTTACTAGAAAAGTGTTGTAGTATATGTAAGAAGATTGCCACAAATGCACAGATGACTTTTTAACAAGAGAGTGTTAAGAAAAATTAGCAAATTTGGTGGCCCCATCAGTTAAGCATCCGACTCTTGATTTCGGCTCAGGTCATGATCTCATGTTTCATGAGATCAAGCCCCATGTCAGGCTCCACAGTGCTTGAAATTCTTTCTTTCCCTCTCTCTGCCTCTCCCCCACTCATTGTCTCTCTCTCTCTCAAAATAAATAAACATTAAAAAAAAGTTAGCAATGTAGCTTATTACTTTCTGGAAGAGAAATATATTCTCCCATAAAATATTTCTTGGTTCCAGTATAATACATACATAGAGCTGGATGATCCATTGGTCTAAATAAATATGGCATTTGGGGTTATTTATGTTAGTCAAAAAAGAGGAAAAAAGATACAAAGAGTTTTCAGAAAAGAGTTTTTAGAATTTAAATTACAAATAAATGAACCTGCTCTTTTTCCTTATTATAAATTCCCCTAGTTCCTTAAGACTATCAGCCCTCTTCTGATTTTACTTGCTTCTTTCCAAAACTTGAGCAAGGCTCCTTGAAATGATACTCTCTTTAATCTTAAAGAGGCATAGTTAGGCCTGGGTCTCCCATAGCTCCACCTGGTACCCTCTGGCACAAAGCAAACTCATCTGGGGCTTCTCAGGGGGCAGCCCAAGTGCCACCCTCAAAAATGTGCAAGTAACCTTTGGTGTGTCTTATTCTATCATACAATGATGAGCATGAATAAGGATGTGTTCTATCACCTAGACATCCTCAAAATCTGGTTCAGCAGTCAGCCACTGCCCTTTCCCCACAAATGAACAGGAAGCTGTTAAAGGAGTTTGTTTTAGGCATCAAAGTTATACAGCCCATTTTCCAGAATACTGGGGTTAAGCCAGGCAGCAGATCCAGCAGTCACAGGTGGAGACTATATCCCCAAATCCATCAACATAAATAATACTCTTGGTTAATCTGGACTTTAAGTGGCCACAAAGTTAGCTACAGGATGATTCCTCTAATAATGCATATACATTTGAACGTTTGGTCTGGGGGCACCTGGTTGGCTCAGTAAGTTAAGCATCTGATTTTGGCTCAGGTCATGATCCCATAGTTGGTGGGTTCGAGCTTTTGGTTGGGCTCTGTGCTGACAGCTCCAAGCCTGAAACTGTTTCAGATTCTGTGTCTTCCTCTCTCTCTGCCCCTCATTGCTCATGCTGTCTCTCTCTCAAAAAAAAAAAAAAAACCACACTTAAACAAATAAGCAAATAAAATTAACACAGTCTGAAAAAGTTTGGATCTGCAATCTTGCTTCACTACCTCAAAAAAGTACTACATTTAACATTTAAACATTTAAAATACTGATTTCAACTCCTACAAAATTAAATTATTCTAAAGAATTTGTTTTAATTTTTAATACACTTATGTGAATAATGTTTCTCATCAATAATAACTATTAAGAATTTAAATAGATCGTAACATAAAAATTTGGTCACTAATTGCATATGGCCATTCTAAGGTGGACAACATCCTGATATTAAAAATGATATGCTTGAGGAGGCAAGATGGCAGAAAAGAAGGGAGCTCTGTAAACTTCGCCCACCCCATCTATCAAACTCAGAGGGACATTACTCTTATCTGAGAGAGTGGGAAGAGAAAATACAGACTCCAGAAAGAAGACAACCTCAAAGATGCCTGAGTGAGTGAGCCCGAACAGGGGAGATTGGAAAACAGGTCAGCCCTAGAAGAGCCGGGGAGGTGGGAGCCCCAGCCCAACACAGGGCAAGAGCGGGGAGCCCCTGAGAGACAGAGGGAAGAGAGAGAAGACTGAACACGCTCACAGTACCATCTCTAGAGAAGAGATAAAGAACTTAACCTGGGACAGAGAGAGAAACTCTCACCACATATATAACCACTGGGCTTGGGGACAGAAACACGTCCCATATAGCTCGTGAATTCTTCTTTGGGCTCGACGGCTTCAGCGACCCAAGACAGAACCGACCAAAAAAACAGCCCTCCCATCCCTGCGCAATCCCAGCTGGGAGGCGGCTGCCAAGAGAGCTTGGTCCACGGAGATCACCGCGCCTCAGGCAGCGACAGCCCCAATCCCCGCCAACGCCAAGAAAAACAGCTCCCTTCCCCTACGAGATCCTGGCTAAGAAGCCAGCTTGCAAAGCGAGTACATCTCATCTATGGTAGCATTAAAGTGCATACACTAAGATTTTGAAGCAAGGTGAGGCTTGGAAAATACAGCTTGGCTCGCCCACAGGCACAGAGAGATCAGACTCAAAAGAGTGCCTTGCAGCACTTAGTTTGAGCAGAACTTGTGGCGCTGCCATTCTTCTCTCCGCAAAGAGAGGCCTCCGAGAGCAGCCTCCAAAACCTACCTACACTAAACCGCACCTGTCCTCGAGGGGGAGCTGCTGTTTTTTTGGTATTTTTTAATTTTAATTTTAATTTTTATTTTTTTACTTTTATTGTTTTTTATTTCTACTCTTTATTTTCCCTTTCCTTTTCTTCCTCTTTTTTTTTTCTTGCCATTCAGATATATTCTCCCTCATCCTTATCTCTCCTCTTGGCTGGTTATGCACTTTTAGATTGTCCATTGTCCTTTGTTGTCTCAGCCCACCTTTATTTTTTCTTCTCTTCTTTTCTTTTCTTCACTTTCCTCTCCTTTCCTTTTCTTTTCTTCCTTTCCCCTTTTGGTTTGTTTGTTTGTATTATTTGTCTGTGCGTTTGCGTGCTTTTGTTCCGTGTGTGTGTCTGTCTGTCTGTCTGTTTTCCTTTTTAGGGCTAACACAAGAAACAAACCAAAGTACGCATGAAGGAGAGTTCCAAATATCGCTGAGTAGGGAAATAAATAATTAAAGACACAACAAGAGAAACTGAAAGACACCATTAAAAGAATACTTCCAGAAATGACAGGCCCTGGACAGTCAATAAGCCTCCTTTAACAGAGCAAACGAACAGGTGCACAGAGCACAATGAGCTTTTAAAACTGACAAGAGACAGAAAGCTAGCCAAAATGACAAAACGAAAGAACTCTCCTCTAAAGAAACTTCAGGAAGAAGTCACAGCCACAGAACTGTTCAAATACAGATCTAAGCAACATAACTGAACAAGAATTTAAAACAAGTATCATAAAATTAATCGCTGGGCTTGAAAAAAGTATCAGAGAAGCTACTGATACAATGACTAGGGACCTTCCAAATAGCTGCGATGAGTTAAAAAAGGCTATTAATGAGGTATGTAATAAAATGGAGGCAGCCACTTCATGGATGGAAAGGCAGAGAGAAGAATATGTGAATTAGAAGACACAGTTATAGCAAAAGAGTAAGTCATGAAAAAGAGAGAAATTGATACAGGAGCAGGAAAGTAGAATTCGAGATCTTAGTGATACAATCAAATGGAATAATATCCGTATCATGGGATTTCCTGAAGAAGAAGAAAGAAAATAAGGTCCTGAAGGGGTGCTGGATCAAATTGTTGCTGAGAATTTCCCAAATCACGAGAGAAATAGACATTCAAATTCAAGAGGCACAAAGAACCCCCTTAAGATGTAACTTGAATCAACCTTTGGCACCACATATCATAGTGAAACAGCAAAATATAAAGAGAGAATTCCGAAAGCAGCAGGGGATAAAAAGGCCCTAATATACAAAGGGAAACCTATCAGAGTGGTTGCAGACCTATCGAATGAAACTTGGCAGGCCAGGAAGGAATGGCAGGAAATCTTCAATGTGATGAACAGAAAAAATATGCAGCCAAGAATCCATTATCCAGCAAGCCTGTCATTCAAAATAGGAGAGATAAAGATGTTCCCAAATAAATAAAAATTGAGACAATTCATTACCACCAAACCAGCCCTACAAGAAATCCTAAGAGGGACTTTATGAGGGAAATATTGCAAGGAATACAAGGTACCAGAGACTCCACTATAAGCATGAATCCTACAGAGAACACAATGACTCCAAACCCATATTTTTCAATAATACCACTGAATGTTCCAACCAAACGACACAGGGTAGCAGAATGGATAAAAAAACAAAACCCATCTATTTGTTGTCTACAGGAGACTCATTTTCGATCGGAAGACACCTTCAGGTTGAAAGTAAAGGGATGGAGAAATATCTATCATTCGAATGTAAGTCAAAAGAAAGCCGGAGTAGCCATACTTATATCAGACAAACTGGACTTTAAAGTCAAGGCAGTAAGAAGAGATGAAGAAGGACATTACATAATGATTACAGGGTCTCTCCATCAGGAAGAGCTAACAATTATAAATATCTATGTGCCAAATTTAGGAGCACCCAAATACATAAAACAATTAATCACAAACAGAAACAATCTTATTGATAAGAATGTGCTAATTGCAGGGGACTTTAATACTCCACTGACAGCAATGGATAGATCAACCAGACAGAAAATCACTAAAGAAACAATGGACCTGAATGACACATTGGAACAAATGGAATTAATAGATATATTTAGAACTCTGCATCTTGAAGGTAGGAAATTCACCTTCTTCTTGAATGTACATGACACATTCTCCAAGATAGATTACATACTGGGACATAAAACAGCCCTCCATAAATATAAACGACTTGGGATCATACTATGCACACTTTCAGGTCACAATGCTATGAAACTTGAAATCAATCACAGGGAAAAGTCTGGAAAACCTCTAAAAATGTGGAGGTTAAACTACCCTACTAAAGAATGCTTGGGCTAATCAAGCAATTAGAGAAGAAATTTAAAAATATATGGAAACAAATGAAAATGAAAATACAACACTCCAAACTCCGTGGAACACAGAAAAGGCAGTCCTAAGAGGAAAGTATATTGCAATCCAGACCTATTTCAGCAAACTAGAAAAAGCACAAATTCAAAGTCTAACAGAGCACCTAAAGGAACTAGAAGGGGAGCAGCAAGAGCACCCCAGGCCCAGCAGAAGAAAAGAAATAATAAAGATCAGGGCAGAAATAAACAATATAGAATCAAAAAAAAAAAAAAAACAGTTGAGCAGATCAATGAAACCAAGAGTAGGTTCTTTGAAAAAATAAACAAAATTGATAAACCCCTCGCCAGGCTCCTTAGAAAGGAGAGAGAACAGCCAAATAGACAAAATCATGAATGAATATGGATCTATTACAACCAGTCCCTTACAAATACAAGTAATTAGAGATTAGTATGAAAAACTATATATACCAACAAACTGGACAACCTAGAAGAAATGGACAAATTCCTAAACGTACATGCACTACCAAAATTCAAACGGGAAGAGAGAGAAAGTATGAACAGACCAGAAGAAAGTATGAACAGACCAGAAGAAAGTATGAACAGAACCAGTGAAGAAATTGAATCAGTTATCAAAAATCTCCCAATGAATAAGAGCCCAGGGCCAGATGGCTTCCCAGGGGAATTCTACCAGACACTTAAAGCAGAGCTCATACCCATTCTTCTCAAACTATTCCAAAAAATAGAAATAGAAGGAAAACTTCCAAACTCATTATACGAAACCAGCATCACCTTGATTCCCAAACCAGACAGAGATCCACAAAAAAAGAGAACTACAGACCAATATCTTTAATGAATACAGATGCAAAAATACTCAACAAGATACTAGCAAATCGAATTCAACAGCATATAAAAAGAATTATCCATCATGATCAAGTGGGATTCATTCCTGGGTTACAGGGCTGGTTCAATATTTACAAATCCATCAGTGTGATACATCACGTTAACAAAAGAAAAGATAAAAACCATATGATCGATCCTGTCGATAGATGCAGAAAAAGCATTTGACAAAATACAGCACCCTTCCTTAAATAAAACCCTTGAGAAAGTCAGAATAGAAGGAACTTACCTAAACATTATAAAAGCAGTTTTTGAAAAGCCCACAGCTAATATCATCCTCAATGGGGAAAAACTGAGAACTTTCCTCCTGTGATCAGGAACAAAACAGGATGTCCACTTTCACCACTGTTGTTTATCATAGTGCTGGAAATCCTAGCATCAGCAATCAGGCAACAAAAGGGAATAAAAGGCATCAGAATTGGCAAAGATGAAGTCAAACTTTCACTTTTTGCAAATGACATGATACTCTACATGGAAAACCCAACCAACTCCACCAGAAGCCTACTAGAACTAATCAATGAATTCAGCAATGTTGCAGCATACAAAATCAATGTACAGAAATCAGTTGCATTTCTATACACCAACAATGAAGCAACAGAAAGAGAAATCAAGAAACTTTTCCCATTCACAATTACACGAAAATCCATAAAATACCTAGGAATAAACCTAACCAAGGATGTAAAAGACCTATACAATGAAAATTATAGAAAACTTATGAAAGAAATTGAAGAAGACACCAAGAAGTGGAAAAAGATTCCATGCTCATGGATCACAATAAAAAACATTGTTAAAATATCATTATTACCCAAAGCAATCTACACATTCAATGCAATCCCCATCAAAATTGCACCAACATTCTTCTCAAAGCTAGAATAAACTATCCTATAATTTGTATGGAACCACAAAAGACCCCAAAGAGCCAAAGTAATACTGAAGAAGAAAACCAAAACAGGAGGCATCACAATCCCAGACTTTAGCCTCTACCTCAAAGCTGTCATCATCGAGACAGTATGGTATTGGCACAAAAACAGACACAAAGACCAATGGAATAGAATCGAAAATCCAGAACTGGGTCCACAAATATACGACCAATTAATCTTTGACAATGCAAGAGAAAGTATCCAATTGAACAAAGACAGCCTCTTTAGCAGGTGGTGCTGGGAGAACTGGACAGCAACATGCTGAAGAATGAAACTAGACCACTTTCTTACACCATACACAAAAAATAAACACAAAATGGCTGAAGGACTGGAAGGTGAGACAGGAAGCCATCAAAACCCTAGAGTAGAAAGCAGGAAACAGCCTCCTGAACCTCAAATGCAGCAATTTCCTACTTGACACATCCCCTAAGACAAAGGAATCAAGAACCAAAATGAACTATTGGGATCTCATCAAGATAAAAAGCTTCTGCACTGCAAAGGAAACAATCAAGAAAACTAATAGGCAACCGACAGAATGGGAAAAGATAGTTGCAAATGACATATCAGATAAAGAGCTAGTATCTAAAATCTACAAGGAACTCACCAAACGCCACACTCAAAAAACAAATACTCCAGTGAAGAAATGGGCAGAAGACATGAATGGACACTTCTCCAGAGAGGACATCCAGATGGCCTACAGGCACATAAAACAATGCTCAGCATTACTCATTATCAGGAAAATACAAATCAAAACCACACTGAGATACCACCTCATGTTGGTCAGAGTGGCTAAAATGAACAAGAGACTATAGATACTGGTGAGGATGTAGGGAAACAGGCACCCTCCTACACTGTTGGTGGCAATGTAAACTGGTGTAGCCGCTCTGGAAAAC
>NC_043701.1:86392312-86499574 GCF_006229205.1 Suricata suricatta
GCAATAGCACTGCTAGGGATTTACCCAAAGGATACAGAAGTGCTGATGCATAGGAGCACATGTATCCCAAGGTTTATAGCAGCACTTTCTACAATAGCCAAATCATGGAAAGAGCCTAAATGTCCATCAACTAATGAATGAATCAAGAAGATGTGGCATATATATACAATGGAGTACTACATGGCAATGAGAAAGAATGAAATCTGGCCATTTGTAGCAAAGTGGATGGACCTTGTGGGTGTCACGCTAAGCGAAATTAAGTCAGGCGAAGAAGGACAGATACCGTATGTTTTCATTCATAAGTCTAACAGGAGAAGCCTAACAGAGGCCTTAGGGAGGGGAAGGGGGAAAGAGAGTTGGGGAGAGAGAGGGACGCAAATCGTGAGAGACTCTTGAATACTGAAAACAATCAGAGGGCTGAAGGGGGAAGGGGAGGGGAGAATAGGGGTGACACTCATGGAGGAGGGTACTTGCGGGGAAGAGCACTGGATTTTATATGGATAACAATTTGACAATAAACTATACAAAGAAAAATAAATAATTAAATAAAATGATATGCATAGAAACTCAAGTTTTTTATTAAAAGTTTTAAAACATTTTATTTAGAATTATATACAAATTCAATAATAATATTTTTCATATTATTTGCTATTCATCATTCTTATTATACTATATATTACTAAAATAAAATAAGCAATGCAAAACTTTTCCACTAAGACCCATATAAATAACTCTAAATGCTACAAAAATTGTTGTTTGCATTTAATTTTCCTGCCATAATATGCAGAAAGTTAGGAAAGTATTAGTTTAAATCCAATGGCCAACCATTTTGAGGAAGCCCTCATTAGCAAATAGTTTGTTTTTCAGATAAAAACAGAGAGGAAGGCAAACCATAAGAGACTCTTAAATATAAAGAACAGAGGCGCCTGGGTGGCTCAGTCAGTTAAGCCTCCGACTTCGGCTCAGGTCAGATCGCACGTTCATGGGTTCGAGCCCCGTGTCAGGCTCTGTGCTGACAGCTAGCTCAGAGCCTGGAGCCTGCTTCCAGTTCTGTGTCTCCTTCTCTCTCTGCCCCTCCCCCTCTCATGCTCTGTCTCTCTCTGTATCAAAAATAAATAAAACATTAAAAAATTTAAAAATATATATAAAGAACAAACTGAGGGTTGATGGAGATGGGGAAAATGGATGATGGGCATTAAGGAGGGCACTTGTTGGGATGAGAAATGGTGTTAATGTAAGTGATGAATCATTGGGTTCTACTCCTGAAGCCAAGACTATGTTATGTTAACCTATTGGGGAATTAAAAAACAAAAACAAAAACAATATTGTCTGTTTCTCATCTCTGTCCTCACTCTCCCAAACTCACTTGTTTATGTCTACCACTCCATTTTGCAATCCTGTTTAGTTCCTGGCATTTATACAAAGTCCCACTCCCAGCCTGTCACGTCTTGCCCGAGAACATAATCAAACTGTAATAAATGAGTACACATTACTTAAAAATGTCAAAAAGAATGTACCCTCTTTTATTAAGAATAGTAAAACCAATTGTTATGGACTGAATCATGTCCTCCCACAAAACTCATATGTTGAAACCTGAACCTCCAAAGTAACTATATTTGGAGGTTGGGCCTTTAGGGATGTAATTAAGGTTAAATAAGATCATATGGGTGGAGTTCTAATCAAACAAGGATGGGTGCCCTTATAAGAAGAGGAAGAGACATCACACACACAGAAGGAAAGTCATGTGAGGGAGAAGATAGCCATCAGCAAGCCAGGAAAAGAGATCTTACCAGAAACTGAATTTGCCAGCAGCTTGATCATGAGTTTCCAACCTCCAGAACTGAGAGAAAATAAATGTCTCTGTTTAAATCACTCAATCTGCAGTACTCTCTTAGGGCAGCCTGAGCTGACTAGTATACCATTGTAGAGAAGTAACTTGGTTACATATTTTGCTGTGTCTGATTACATACTATTTTCTCTACTTGACTCTTAGGAAAAAAGAAACACCTCTTATCTCTCAAACAAATCCTTTCATCTGTAGTCTTCCATCAAAGTTCCTCTATGTTTCTCTTTCCCTTCTCTCTGGTATCAAGTTATTTGGGGACAATAAATTATTAGTGAGAAGACTGTCCGGTAGGTAAGAAAGCAAAGTGAAGAGAAATAGTATTGAGGAAATTTTTGTTCACACAATAATGAAATCTGAAGAATTCTCCTTGCTTTCCACAAGTCAGCTCTGTGATAATGAAAATAGTTCTTCCCTCTAGGTTCACTGTCACTCTCTGTTTGAGCCTGATGGATTAACCACTTGATTACTGGACTTTGGTCTCCTCTTTGTAAGGTTCTATGTTTACTATAATCCTCTGTTAATTAATTTACATCTAAAAAAATTAATTTACATCTAGAGATAAGTAATATAATTATGAACTGATAAATTTTCCATTTAGTTTATTAAGTTGCCACTTAATTATGATACAGCTATTTATATTTAATATGATTATTGTATGCCTGGAGATCTTTATCTATACTCACTGGCTCCATTTCTTCATTTTCCACTCATTCTTCAACCTATTCCATGGAGACTGCTCATGTGCAATATGCATGTTCCCAAATGTGGTATTTTCTGTCCTTTTCTTATTGAACTTTTCAGCAATAGCACAATTGTCCACCAGCACCACCCTTCCTGAAAAATTCTCCCTACTTGGAGTCCATTAACACTACACAATATCTCTCTGAGCTGCATATTTTCATTCTCCTTTTCTGCTCCTTTCTCTCCGCAAAATCTCTAAATGTTGAAATTCTTCCAGATCTGTCCAGGATCTTTTCCCTTTCCGTATCTATATGATATTACCTACACATTCTTAACCACTACCCTACCTTTAAATATCATCGATAGGCTGATGGCTCATAAATGCTTCCTCTCCAGGTCTCCAGACCCTCATATCCACGTGCTCACATGATACACCCACTTGGATATCTAACACATAGCATAAATCTTGATTTTTCTCATAGAACTAGTTTCTTCCTAAGTTATCCATAGGTTGGTAAAGGGTACATCTACTCATTAAGTTGCTCAAGCCGAAAATTAAAGAATCATTCTTAATCCCTCTTTCTCATCTTACATCCATTAAGTTCTATTGCTGCTAGTTCCACATTAGATCTAAAGTCCATCTTCTTCTCTCCATCCCCACTGCCACCACTCTAATCCAAAGGTAATTTTAATTTAACAAGATTGTTGAAAGTGGCTCCTAATTAGTTTTCTTGCCTTTACTTGCCCCCTTCCATCCATTCTCCAAACAGCAATCAGACTGTTCTTTGTAGAACAAACAAAAACAGGTCACATCACTTCACTGAATAAAAATCTTTCTACTGTCAGAATAAAGTCCAGTCCCCTTACTCTAGCCTGGCTCCCACCTCCTCTCTCACATATTTTTGTACCAGTTTTCCAATGACTACTCTCTAGCTATGTAAGTTTCATGTGGCTCTTTTTTCAAGGCTCAGCGCCTTTGTACTTGCTAACACAGGTGACTATAGAGCTATTCCACCAGCTCCTCCTTGGCCATCTCATGCCTACCCTTCCAGTTTCAGCTACATGATATGCTCACAGAGAATTTCCCTTACAACTTTATTCAAAATGTTTCCGGGGTGCCTGGGTGGCTCAGTTGGTTAAGCATCCAACTTCGGCTCAGGTCATGATCTCACGGTTGTAGGTTGGACCCCCACGCTGGGCTCCGTGCTGACAGCTCAGAGCCTGGAGCCTGCTTCGGATTCCATGTGTCCCTCTCTCTCTGACCGTCCTTGGCTCACACTCTCTCTGTCTCTCAAAAATAAATAAACACACAAAAAAGTTTGTTTAAGTTTCCTACCTATTCTTTGCCCTCTCTTTTTGCTCTGCATCTTAATATCTTGCTCATTTCCTCACAATCTATAACATATTTACCTGTTCACCTATATCCCCCAATAAGAAGAAGGGAGCTAGCTATATGTCTATATTCCTAGTCCCTGTCTCTGTGTTTTTCTCTCAATAAATATTTGCTGAATAAATTAATACATGAAGGAATGATTGACTATTATTCTGAACTTGTGCTCTCGTAACTAATAGACTTGGAAATCCTTAAAGTTCATTTTCACATTTGCTGAGCTCAGAAACAGCAATTTCTACAAGTGGCTGATCTGTATTCATTGCCTGTATATTCTCCAAATTTCACCCTCAGAGTGTAACAGATCATAAAATTCAACATGTATTATCTCCACAATCATATGTACATGTACATATACTAACTAAAACCAAATTCAAATTTATAGTTCAAAAGCAGATCTTGTTTTCTTTCAGATCTGATTTATTTTCTGGATCACTTTATACACATCTGGTTTTGGGGTGCCTGGGTGGTAGTGTAGGTTAAGCGTCTGACTTTTGCTCAGGTCATGCCTTCAAGATTCATGAATTCAAGCCCTGATTCAGGCTCTCTGCTGTCAGCATAGAGCCTACTTCAAATCCTCTGTCTCCCTCTCTTTCTGCCCCTTCCCCATTAATACTCTGTCTCTGTCTCTCTCTCTCTCAAAAATAAAAAACATTAAAATTTTTTAATGAAATAAATACCTATTTTACCATTTTATATTGCTTTTATTTGTGCAACTTTTCATAAATTAGCATCTTAAGCCACTACAATTCCTTTTACATGCTGTAGTCTAACCAACTGCTTATCAAACTCTTTTGTCTTCTTCCTGAGCACAAAACTAGTGTGATAGTTCTTTGTGCTGTTCACTAAATATTTCTGCTTTACATACATGTGGTAGGTTGTTCTCCTCTGCCCACTTTGATTTTAGGCAATGACATCTGGCTGCATTGGTCAACGGGAAGAAGTAATAAGTGTCATTATTGGGCTTATGCATTAAGAGCAACATTTCCTTCCCACTGCTTCAGGGATTACACGGGGATGACCAACCATCCCAATTTGCCCAAAACTGAGGGGGTTCCTGGGACATAGGACTTCCAGATTTAAGATTGGGAACAGTCTGAGTTCTGGTTTGACTGGGACTAACGAGCATTCATGGGAAGCAGGGTTTTTAATACTTTATCTGGGAAAGATCTAGAAAAACCAGAATGGCTTGGTCACCCTATGATTTTGCAAGAAAGTGGTTTTTGGATTAAACCTCTACTACCCTTAATTCCATAGTGTCCTTTATGAACAGAACTTCTCATCCAATCCACACCAGGAATTTAGAATGAAAGGAAAATAAATTTTAGTTTAGTAAATCACTGAGACTTGGGAGTTTTTTATTCTACATATGTCCTATCCTGAAAAAAAAAAAAGCATAAATTTGTACTTACCGGTCAGCTACTGCCATAACAACAAAACCTAACCTAACAAATGTGGCATTGTGTTCAGACAATAGGAAACTCTGAGAAACTCTTTTCAGAAGGTGAAAATATGATTTGCCAATACTATGCCATGCCAAAGCATTTGATAGACCTGACAACTGAATAACTTAAGTGGAAAATTATATACTTCATGAACTTGTGGCCATAAGGGAAACGGTTAGAAAGAGAAGTTTAGTAGTATGTTTTAGTTGGTGTTGTCTACATTCCATGAGGTATTATGGGAAAATGAGAAGGTCATGAAAAGAACTGGCTAGTAACAAGCAGGAATAGAAGATTTAGAAAGAATGCCTGAATTTGGTGACTTGTAGAGTTAGAAGAGGTAACTCCTCAAACCCAAATGGTTAAAGATAAAACAGGGAAGACCGTTGAGCAAGAAAGACCAAGTAAAACAGCCTTCTAACAGAGAGCAAACCTAAAGTTTGTGAATAAGTTGAGTGGGTACTCATTATGTGTTTATAATTGGTTGAAATGACCCAGGGAAAGTAAACCAAGGGTTTGTTCTGCCACTGAAGTCTGGTAAGTCCAAGGTACTCCAATTAAGCTGAGATACCAGGGGAAAATTATGAGAGTGAAAGTAATAGAGAAAGAGAGCAAATGGGGATGAAACAGAAAAGTTAGTAAAACTACGTATGTCTAGAAAAGAACTATGGATGTGTCACTGGCACATAAAAGTAATGAATCATATTAAATGCCTATTAAATACAAGACCCTTTTTCTTTAAAAAAAATCATGTCTATGGGGTGTCTGGGTCACTCAGTCAGTTAGTGAAGTGTCTGCCTCTTGATTTTGGCTCAGGTCATGATCTCACAATTTGTGATACAGCATGGAGTCTGCTTGGGATTCTCTGTCTCCCTCTCTCTCTGCCCTGTCCCTGCTCATGCTCCCTCCCTCTCTCTCTCAAAATAAATAAACTTTTTAAAAATGACAATACTATACTATACTATAAATACCTATGACAGTTTAAGACTTAGAATGACCCTTTGCTTCCAAACTTTCTTGGACAGGAAACAGGTTGAATAAAAGCTACTTAGCCTCCAAGGAAGACCTACTCTACAATGTTCACTTAAGATAAAACTGAGAGGAATAATGGAAAGGAGAATCTTCAAAAAGCAAGACTTGAGAGACACAGAGAACAGTGGACTGGGCGGCACCTCCTAGAAAATAGAAATGACCCAATCAAGGAGCATTCTTTATCCTCAGGGTTGGGGATCCTATAACATAGAGAGATTGTGGAATATTAATAGGCCAGAGACTTTTGGCCCATTGTTCCTCTTTCTGAATGAGAATGTTTATTGTGAATATCTTATCCCTATTCTACCACTATATTTAATATGTGGAATATATAGTTTGTCTTATACTTCTCAAATCTCTGAATTAAGAGGAGCTATATCCTAACTTAATTTAGAAATTACTACATATTATTCCCTGATATAGAAACTATAGTGTATCACTCAGGAATCAATCTTAACTTTGAGGCTAATTCCATGTCTAGATGCAAATTAGGAGGTAGCCACTTTACTTGAGAGAAGGGAAATGAGTCAAATTCTTAGTGATCAAAAGAGTAGCCTAGGAAGTAAGGTCCTCAAAAGCTTAGGGTGCAGAGTGATTTTGAAAAGCAGAGCTCTCTCACTGACCTGTTTCGAAAATGGTCTATGAGGGAAGAATAAATTTTCATTAGTGAAGTTAATGAAGCTTTTGGTGTTGCTTTTTACAATAGCAAAACCTAATCTATCTTGACTATTACAGCTGAAGTACATTGTCCAGTATGTCTCCCTTGCAGTTAGCTATTGATATATCAAGGAGTTACTGCATAAGGAGTGTGACAAGTGATATGAACCACTTGCAGATGTGTCCTATAAAACTTCCCATGTATGATCTTCTATTCCCTTTACCCATTTGCCAAATAAACGCAGAAGAGTCCAAGGTGCTATTAAAGGGTAGTATCACACACAGAAAGATTCCAGAATATGAACCATATTGAAATCTTCCTGCCAAGGAACGCCTGTGTTGGACTTCACTAAATTCTATTGTACTAAGACATGAAGATTTGGAGTGTTATCAACTGAATGCTTATGTTCCCTCAAATGTTGAAGCCCCAAACACCCATGTAATGCCATTTGAAATGGGGCTTTGGGGAAGTAAGTAGGGATAGATTAAATCATAAGGGTAATACCCTCATGATGACATAAATACCCTCATAAAAATAGTCACCTGAGAGTTTACACTCTGTCTCTCTCTCTCTCTTTCACTCTTGCTCTCTCTCTCTCTCTCCCCGTTATGTGATGACATAGAGAGAAGGCTATAAGCTAAAAAGAGGTGTCCTCACCAGAAACTAAGCCATGTAGTTACCTTAATCTTAGACTTCCAGGCTTCAGAACCATGGGAAAATAAATTTCTGTTGTTTAAGCCACTCAGTCTATGGTATTTTGTTATTGTAGCCCAACTAAGCCAGGGAGATTAACCTGTTTTAACAATATTTACTTAATGAATACATGTAATGTATATTATTTTTCAAACGGCTTTTCAGATATACTTTCTAATTCAAAGGTCTCAGGATGCCTGGTTAGCTAAGTCAGTTAAGCCTCCAACTTCTGCTCAGGACATGATCTCATGGTTCACAACTTTGAGCCCCATGCCAGGCTCTGTGGTGACAGCTCAGAGCCTGGAGGCTGCTTCAGATTCTGTGTCTCCCTCTCTCTTGCTCTCTGCCTCTCTCTCTCTCTCTCTCTCTTTCACACACACACACACACACACACACACACACACACACATACACACACACAAATAAATAAACATTTAAAAAAGGGTCTTGTCTCTCCAATTGATCATATACGAAATATATCAGATTAATCTCTGAAAGGTAACCTCTATCCTAATGATTATCTATCAAATGCTCCTCAACTACCATATAAAATTCAATCGTTTCCTCCTTTTTTGATCTGTCCTCCACACACATTTTCAGTCTCATCTCTTACTATCAGCTCACACAACTTATGCTATAAACCTTATACCTTATATCCCTATTTATCACTGTCTGAATATACCTTTTCTTTCCTGCCTCCTACCACATATACCAAGAGCAGGTGTAAACTATAAAATAATCACCAGAGTAATTACTTGCACCTGAGTTCCCTTCCCTCTGCACTTCCCTCCCACACACCCCCTTATCCTCAGCCACTTTTCTACAGTCTAAATTACCAGAAGATAAGGAAACCTGATGCAGGGAAGAAGGATTATATTTTCCCCTGCATGAGGCCCAGCATTTTAGCATAGTGGTTAAGCATGTGTGCTCTGGAATTACCCTGCCTGGTTTCAAATCCCATTTCAGCAATTTGTGTCTATGTAACCATATGGAATTCACTTAATAACTGCTATACTCATTTCTTCATCTGTGAAAACAGGAATAAAAATAGCCCAAAGGCAATGAAAAGAGCAAGTTACACTAAAGGAAAGATTAAGCCACTCCCACCAGGTTTGTAGTTTTGTAAAGCAAGATCATGTTGCAAAAATGGCCTTAGTACTCAAAATTACCGACACTTTTTATGTGCGGTCCTGACAGGTATAGTTGGACAAGGAGAAAGAGTTTACCAGAGAAGAAGTATGGGATAGTAGAAAGAAAACAGATCTTGGAGCTACATAGATTTGGATTCAAATACCTGCTCCTATAAGCTAGTAGTGTGACTTTAAAATCACTTATTCAATCAGTCTCTCTGAACTTCATTTTTCCTATATGAAAATAAAATAATGTGCCAAATAGGACTGATTGGAGGATAATAAGTGAGAGAACCCGAGCAAATAGCCTTGCACATTCAAACATGAGTTTCCTGCTCTCCCCTCACTATCCATTACAGAAGCAAAAGCAAAATTAATCCCCCTAATTCCTGAAGCTTTATTTTTTATCCCTAGCAGTCTGATTACTCAATGTTTCTCCATGTGCTTTGCTTTCTAAGCAATTCTTTCCTAATGCAATATTTCATTAGGTTTGTGCTCTTAAGAAGCAATATAAATTAGCTAAAATGTCTTTGTTTTTTTTCCAGTGAACTAATTCTCACTGAATTCTAATAAATAAATAGCACTGTATTTCTTGCAATTGTTTCTAATCTATAATCAAGTCTACATGTTTATATACCAGCAAATATCACACTCATTTCTTCTCCTGGCAACACTTACTTGAATTCAAAAATCACAGTTATTTGAAAGTCCAGTTCAAAACTAAAATTAAAATTATTTTTTACCAATATTGACCAGTAATATGACTTTTTTGCTTGTTTATGGACCTGAAAATTAATAATAGGCCTCTAGTTCTGTTCCTCCATGGAGTAATTTACTCTCATTATCCACTAGGTCTTTTGTTTTATTTGCCTGGAGTAAAGAAACTAAAAGGAAAGGACATTTAATGCTCATAGTCATTTTGCTTCAATATGAAAAACAAGTCTATAAATTTATTCATGACTGTTAGGCACTGTGGGATTCTAGTAAAAAGGGGGCATATCACCATATTATAATGATAAACTACAAATGCCTACATACATTATTTTTCTAGAGTAATTCAAATTAATACCTTCCATCTAGAAATGTCATATAAGGTGTCTACATAGTAAACAACTGTCAGTAATTAGGTTTTTCTCAACCGCTATTTCATTGCTGTTTTATATGTGATCCCTTCAGGCTTATAAAAAAACACACTTTAATGCATTTTATTTTCATTTTAATAACCTATAAGCACTTGAGCTTTTGCTTCTAAACATTCATTCAAAATTCAACTACCATCTACAAATTAAGTTATACAGTCACTGAGAAAATGTCTATAAATCAAAAGCCTATGCAATCACATTATGTTCTATATACTCAATCAATGAATACTTGTGGGCCTGTTAAGTAGGGACACAGTCAGGCCTTGGGGATATAATGATGAGCAAAACAAGTACAGATGCTGTTCTCCTGGACACACAGAAAACCTCAGTATTGCACTCACAATGTGTAAAATGCGGAAATAGATTTATACATAGTTTTGGTAGCCATCATAAATTAATCCATGACCATGTATTATGGGAGGTCCAAGGGGGGAAAGAATCTAGGCTGGAAGTAACATTCTGGATTTTTCTTAAACCTTCTTCCTTTCTCTCTCTCTCTCT
Organism: Suricata suricatta; assembly: GCF_006229205.1. Taxonomy (NCBI): domain Eukaryota; kingdom Metazoa; phylum Chordata; class Mammalia; order Carnivora; family Herpestidae; genus Suricata; species Suricata suricatta. Next base: position 86,402,828 of record NC_043701.1, read on the forward strand.
CTCTCTCTCTCTCTCACACACACACACACACTCTAATAGAGTAGCTTTAGGTTCACAGTAAAATTAAGGGGAAGGTACAGAGACTTCCCAAATACCCTCTGTCCCTACACGTGCATAAAATCCTCCACTATCAACATCCCTAACCAGAGTGTTACAATTTGTAACACTGATAAACCTATACTGACTCATCCCAAGCACCCAAAGTCCATAGTTTACATTATGGTTCACTCCTGGTATTATTCATTCTGAGACTGGACAAATGTATAATGACAAGTATCTATCAGTACAGTGTTAGCCAGAGTATTTTCAGTGCCTTAAAAATCCTGTGTCCCACTTATTCATCCCTTCCTTACCACTGCCACCACTCCCAACTCCTGGCAACCACTGAACTTTTTACTGTCTCCATAGTGTTGCTTTTTCCAGAATGTCATAAAGTCAGAATCATAGAGTATTTTTGTAGCCGTTTCATATTGGCTTCTCCCATTTAATAATATGTATTTAAGGCTCTTCCTGTCTTTTCATGGTTTGATACCTCCTTTCTTTCTAGTGCTGAATAATATTCAACTGCCTAGATGTAATAGTTTATTTATCCATTCACCTACTAATGGGCATTTTGCTTGCTTCCAAGTTTTGGCAATTATGAACAAGGCTGTCATAAAGATCCATGTTCAGTTTTTGTGTAGGGCACATATTTTCAACTTTTTTGGGTAAATACTAAGAATCCTGTTTAGTTTTATAAGAAACCCACCTAACTGTTTTCCAAAGCTGAACCATTTTTTCTGGGCTCTGTATACTGTTCCATTAATCTACTTGTCTATTCTTTTGCAAGTACCAACATTGCCTTGATTACTGTAGCTTTGTAGTAAGTATTGAAGTTGGGTATTTTCAGTCTTCCAACTTTATTCTCCTTCAATACTGTGTTGACTATTATGAATCTTTTGCTTCTCCATATAAAATTTAGAATCCTTTTTGTTGATATCGACAAAATAACCTACCAAGAATTTGATCTATATTGAATCTATAGATCAAGTTGGGAACAACTGGCATCTTGAAATTTTTGAGTTTTCCTATCCATGAACATGGAACATCTCTTATCTATTTACTTATTTTATTTCTTTTGTCAGGGTTTATAGATTTGTTTCATATAAATTATATACAATTGATATATAACTATATAGTTAGTTAGTTAGTTAGATTTATATCCAAGTATTTCTCTTGTTTTGGATGCTGATATAAATGGTATTATGTTTTTTATTTTGAATTCCATTTTCTTATTGCTGGTATACAGGAAAATGATGGATTTCTTTAATTCTTTAAGTTTATTTATTTATTTATTTATTTATTTATTTATTTATTTAGTATTTAGTAATCTCTGCCCCCAGTGTGGGACTCAAATTTACAACCCTAAAATCAAGAGTCACATGCTCGGGGCGCTTGGGTGGCTCAGTCGGTTAAGCCTCTGACTTCAGCTCAGGTCAGATCTCACGTTCGTGGGTTCGAGCCCCACATCAGGCTCTGTGCTGACAGCTAGCTCAGAGCCTGGAGCCTGCTTCCGGTTCTGTATCTCCTTCTCTCTCTGCCCCTCCCCCTCTCATGCTCTGTCTCTCTCTGTATCAAAAATAAATTTAAAAAAAAACATAAAAAATAACATTAAAAAAAAAAAGAGTCACATGCTCTTCTGACTGAGCCAGCCAGGTACCCTAAATGATTGATTTTTGTATATTAACCTTGTATCCTGCAACCTTGCTACAGTCACTTATTAGTTTCAGACTTTTTTTGGTCAATTGTTTCAGATTTCCTAAACAGGTGATCATATCATCTGTGAACAAAGACAATGTATTTATTTCTTCCTTCCCAAATGTTATACTTTACTTTCTTTTTATTGTCTTATTGCTTTAAAGTTTATTTCTTTATTTTAAGACAGAGAGAGAGCATGCAAGCAAGGGAAGGGCAAAAAGAGAGAAGAGACAGAGAATCTCAAGCAGGCTCTGCAGTAACAGTGCAGAGACCAAAGTGGGGATAGAACTCACAAACCATGAGATCATGACCTGAGCCAACTGAGCTGACCTGAGCTGACCTGAGCTGAAACCAAGTTGGACACTTAATTAACTGAACCACCCAGGTAACCTGTCTTATTGCTTTACCTGAAACTTCCAGTATAATGTCAAAAAGGAGTGGTAAGAAGCCATCCTTGCCTTGTTCCTGATCTTAACAGGAAAGTTTTCTCATTAAGTGTGATGTTAGCTATAGGGTTTTTGCAGACAAATTTTATCAAGTTAAGGGAACTTCCCTGTAGCCTAGATACTTAGAGTTTAGCATGAAGGTTTTATCATCAGGTTTTGTCAAATACTTTTTCTGTCTCTATTGATATAGTTATGCAATTTTTCTTTTTTTTTTTTAATGTCTATTTTTGAGAGAGAACCAGAGTATGAGCAGGGGAAGGGCAGAGAGAGAAGAAAACACAGAATCTGAAGCAAGCTCCAGGCTCAGAGCTGTCAACACAGAGCATGATGCAGGGCTTGAACCCACAAACCTGGAGATCATGACCTGAGCCAAAGTTGGACACTTAACCAACTGAGCTACCCAGGCACCCCTGCAATTTTTCTTTTTTAGCCTCTTGATGAGATTGTGTGGATTACATTAACTGATTTTCAAGTGTGCTCCAGACTTGCATACTCAGGATAAATCCCACTTAGTGTAATTATTTTATATATTGTTGCATTCATTGTGCTAATATTTTTTGAGATTTTTGAACTGAAGTTCATGAGAAGTATTGATCTACAGGTATCTTGTTATGTCTTTTTTTCTGGTTTTGCTATTAGGGTAATTCTGGTCTCAGAGAAGGAATCAGAAAGTATTCCCTCTGTTTTTATCTTCTGAAAGAGAGTGTAGAGAATTGGTATCATTCTTCCCTAACTGGTGAAATCCACCACCATTAACGTTTCGGTCTGGTGCTTTCTGCTTTTGATGGTTATTTATTACTGACTCAGTTTGTTTTAAAGATATAGGCCTATTGAGGTTGTCTATTTCTTCCCATGTGAGATTTGACAAATTGTGTTGCTCAAGTAATTGGTCTATTTCTTCTAAATTATCATATTCATGGATTGTTCATAGTACTCTTTTATTATCCTTTTGACATCTCTGAGATATGTCATAATGGTCCCTCTTTCGTTTCTAATGTTAGTAATTTGTGTCTTATCTCTTTTTTTTTTTCCATTTTTCCAGCTGCCTTGGCTAGACACTTCTCAATTTTATTGATCTTTTCAAAGAAACAACTTTTGGGGCACCTGGGTGGCTCAGTCGGTTAAGCGTCCGACTTCAGCTCAGGTCATAATCTCACAGTTCGTGGGTTTGAGCCCCATGTCAGGCTCTGTGCTGACAGGTCAGAGCCTAGAACCTGCTTCAGAATCTGTCTCCCTCTCTCTCTGCTCCTCCTCTGCTCATGTTCTGTCTCTCTCTCACAAAAATAAAATATACAGTAAAATTTTAAAAAAGAGAGAAACAACTTTTGGTTTCATTGATTTCCTGTTTTCATTATCACTGATTTCCGTTCAAATTATTACTCCTTTTCTACTGTTTACTTTGAATTTAATTTTCTCTTCTTTTCCTAGTTTCCTAAGGTGGAAATTTAGATTATTGACTACGATCTTTCTTCTTTTCCAGTATGTGCATTCAGTACTTTAATTTCCCTTAATACTATTTTCACAGCATACCACAAATGTTGATACATTCTATTTTCATTTTCATTCATTGAAAATATTTTTAAATTTCTGTTGAGACTTCTTCTTTGACCCATCTGTTATTTAGAAGTGTATTGTTTAGGGGCACCTGGCAGGCTCAGTCAGTTAATGACTGGCTTATGATCTTGACTCAACTCATGATCTCCCAGCCGAGATCAAGCCTCATGTCAGACTCTGCACTGGCAGTGTGCAGCCTCCTTGGGATTCTCTCCCTCTCTCCCTCTCTGATCCTCCTTCATTTATGTTCTTTCTCTCTCAAAGAAATAAACTTTAAAAAATAGAAGAAGTCTATTGTTTATTCTCCACTTATTTGGGGATTTTCCAGTTGTTTTTCTGTTACTGATTTCTAGTTTTATTTCATTGAGGTCTGAGTACAGACATTGCATGATTTCTATTCTTTTAAATTTGTTAAGATATGTTTTATGTTACAAAATGTGGTCTGTCTTGTTGAACGTTCTGTGTAAGCTTGAAAAAATATGTGTATTCTGCTGTTGCTGGATGAAGTAGTATGCAGATGTCACTTATATCCCATTGATTGATAGTATTGTTGAGTTCAATTATATCCTTACTGATTTTCTGCCTGCTGAATCCATCCATATCTGATCGAGGGGTGTTGAAGTCTCCAACCATGATGATTCATCCATTTCTCCTTCTCCCTGAAGTTCTACCACTTTTTGCCTCATATAGTTTGATATTCTATTGTTAGGTGCATACACTTGAAGGATTATGATGTTGTCTTGTAGATTTGATACCTTTATTATTATGTAATACTCCTCTTTATCCCTGATAACCTTCTTTGCTTTGATATCTACTGTCTGAAATTGTAATAGCTACTCCTGCTCTCTTTTGATTAGTGTTAGCATGATGTATTTTTATCCATCCATTTACTTTTAATCTATATGCCTTTCTATAGACCACACATAGCTGGATGTTGTTTTTTGATCCACTCTGTTTTCCGATCCAATCTCTTTAATTGGTACATTTAGGTCATTGTCATTCAAGGTGATTATTGATATAGTTGGAATAACATATTACTTATTTGTCATTGTTTTCTGTTTGTTGCCCTTGTTCTTTTTTCCCATGTTTGTCTTCTTCTCTTTGTCTGCTACTTGTGGTTTTAACTGAGCATTCTATATATACCCCTTTTCTCTCCTTTCTTAGCACATTTGTTTGTTTCTCTTTCAGGATTTTTTTCCTTAAAATTGATTTTCTATAGTTTGAAAATAATAGGTTGGGTTTTTTTGTTATTTTGTTTTGTTTTTGGAATTTATCTGCTTGTTCACGAACTTCCCAGCTCTGTGGTCTGCTTTCTGACCTTAATTTTAGCCAAATGTAAATCATTATTGTTTCAAATATTCCTCTGTCCTTTTCCCTCTTCTCCTTCTTGTATTTCCATTATATGTATGTTATACCGTTTATAATTATCCCAGAGTCCTTGGACATTGTTAAATTTTTCCAGTCTTTGTTCTTTGTTTTTCAGTTTTTAAGGATTCTATTGATATATTCCTTTGCGCAGAGATTTTTTCTCAACCATATCCAGTCTATATAGAGCCGATCAAAGGCATTCTTCATTTCTGTTACAGTGTTTTGCTCTCTTGCATTTCTTTTTGGTCTTTTGGCTAGACAGGAACTAAACTCAAGTTACATATGATTCCAAATTCCATACTTTTTCCTACATGACTCAAAATTTTTAATTAAAAAAAATCCTCAAAAAAAAAAACACTTGGTCAAAGAGCAACGGTTTTCATATTTGTGTAAAAATCTAAAACCATTTTAGAGACTTTATTTTGCTCAACTCCATGGAATGTCATTTGTACCATTGTTCATATGAAAAGGCCATCTCAGGAGGTAACCAACGTGATAACCTTACCCCATATCTGTCCCCCTCCCTCACGGCTCACTTCCTACCTTCCAGCTGCCAACAACCCAGAGAAAAAGTAAGTACTATGAAGTGGCTTATTGATAGTATGGGATTTTTATGTCATTTTTTAATCTAGTTTATTCTTCTACCATAAAATATAAGAAAATGAACAGAACTATTTGAATCCAGTCAGTGATGTGCAGGAACCAGTTCACATCAGTTCCTAAGAGCTGAATGTTCTTATCTTTTCCCAACCTGTGATCAATAACACCAACATGGTGCCTTGGGCACAGCTACGGTGGGTGTTTTATTTTTCTACTGTTGTTAGAACAAATTGCCATGAATTCAGGGGTTTAAAACAACACAAATTTAACGTTTTAGTAATATCAGGTAGTAGTCATTGGGCTGAATTTCTTGCTGGATGCTCTAAGAAAATCTATTTCTTCAGATTTTCTAGATGCTAGAGGCCTCCTAGGTTCCTTGGCTCATGGCCCCTTTCTCTATCTTTAAAAAGCCAGGAACATTGTACTTCTTTGATTGTTATTTTGTAGTCACACCTTCTGTGACTTTCTCCTTCAGTCTCTCTCTTCCACTCTTAAGGACTCTTCTGATTATACAGATCCCTGGAAAATCCAGGATAACTTCCTTATTTTAAGGTCAGTTGATTAACAATATCAATTTCATTTGCAACCTTACTTCTCCTTTGCCATCTAATTTAATACATTCTCAGGTTCCAGGTATTAGGAAGTGGATTGCTTTGAGGGGGAAGGCATTAATCTGCCAATAACAGAAACTGGCAAAAAATTGCTAAAAATCAGGATTCTTGTCCCAGAAGGCTGGTTGTTAAACATTTACCAGCTCACCACTGCTACAAGTAATCATGAGGGAACATCAGACAAAATACTTATAAGAATTATAGACTAAAGCAATTTACAGAATTCTAACAAAGTTGCTTTGCAATTTAAGATGTTTAAATACACTAGATAAGTGGTAAGGATAAATTACTCTTTGAAAGTTTAAAACAAATTAAGTTTGCAAAGTATCTTCACTTAGGATGAATTAATATGGAGTCTAAAAATCTTATGTAGCATTATCTCCTTTCTGGTTAGGAACAAACAGGAAACCATTATTATAAAGTGCATAAGCTATTGCCTTTTAAGATTTACATGCACACACACACACACCAGCAGGGCTTAAGGATTTTTTCCAGATGCTACTTGCCATTCATATAGCATCAAAGAATTCTTTCAGTATCGGGCATGAAGTAATTCAGTATCATTTCAAACCCAGAACAGATGACCTGCATATCAAGATTTTAATTCACTGAGTCACAATGCAAACCAGAGAGGGTGGAATATTATTGTGGCATGCTCTGTGGGTAGGCCCTGCTTTAGCAAACTTAGTGAGAAACATGTATCATCCCACTTCTTAAGTCTTAGAGCTCTGGTATAAAACGTAGTCCGCCTTGTCCACATGTTGAAATCAAAGATATTTACAATAAGGCATCATTTGATCAGATAGTTGAATAAGCTTTTACTAAATAGTACTTTTAAGTTTTACACAACATGGCTTTTAATAAGTTTCTGATTAAAGTTTCTAATAGAGGGAAAGGAAGAAATAAACTCCAGGGTTTATAATTAAAATAGCTAATAACATAAGTAATGCTTATTCTGCTAGGAAATCCACTAAGCCTCTTACATATAGTATCTTATTTAATTCTAAAGACAACCCTATGGGACAGTTCAAGAGGGCTCTGACAATGAATTCTGAAATAAAATTCCTTGGATTCAAATCCTGGCTCCACCGTTTGCTAATGTTTGACCTTGGGCATATTTTTATGCCTTAGTTTCCTTATTTGTCAAAAAAAAAAGATGGGAGGAGTAATGTCTGTATACATGTTGTAATTAGTAATAAATGAATACACGTAAGGAGCTTAGTGTGGTGCCTGGCTGAATAATGTTATTGCTATTAGTTTCATTCTGTTATAAAATGCCCTCTTATAAGCCTCTCTTGTCGTTTTCATTTTTTACATAATCAAGGGAAGGAGAAATTTCCTCCAAAAAATGAATTCTACCAACGACCCCAGAGGAAAGGGATAAACTTACAATGGAAATGTCGAAGTGTAGTAAATGTACGTATAATTTCCATGTATAATATATTTCATTATTTGATTTTAAATTTAAACTTCAAATTACTGTATATGGTCTGTTTTACTTAATAGTAACTGTTATCTGTAAAAATAATGAGTTTCCTGAATACCACATTTGAGCATTTTTGAGAAAGCAGTTACAACTAGCATCTAACATATTCTCAACACCACAATAAAAACAAGCCTTAGATATATATTTTCTGTGAATTATTTTAACTGAGCTTTTATAATTGGAAAGAAAAAATGGAGTTTTGGCAATGATGACTATAGTATTTGGGGCTCAAGAACTTTTTTTTTAATAAAAAAAGGATCTATCTGGTTTTATTTGCACCTGTACTTCTTTTCCTTTCTTCATTCACATTCATCTCGGCATCTTGGTTGCAGTGTTGTGAAAGAAAATAACCTTCAAATTCCAGAATTATGCTGTTTCAGTACAAGCATAATGCTCTAGTTGGAAAATTTAAAAACCTATTAAAAATTATAAACTGGGGAAAAAATTATCAACTGGGGTGCGGTGATGAGGGAGGATAGCTCAGAGTGCTTTTGTTAAAAGGTGTTTCGCCATCCCTAATTCGGATTCTCTGCGTCCATCAAGAGTCACTTGTGCCCACTTAAACCTAGACCCTCCATTCTGGATGCTTAATGAACTGACCCTGTATTTACTACTTACCAAGTATTTAATGAACACCAACTATGTGTTATGTACCAATGTAGGTATAATATATCCATATCATGGATATAACAAAATGGACAAAAATACTTGTCCTGATGGAGCTTACATTTTAGTGAGGGGAGAGATTTCAAAGCAAGCTAATTACATATTTAGATGATAATAGATATGGGAAGGGACACAAAGTGATGAGGGTGAACCAGAGTGCAAAATTTTGGACAGGGAAGGCTTCATTGTAACCCTGGAGGAAGACCAGAAAAAGTGAGAGAGCAAGCCATGCCAATATTTGGGAAAGAGAATTCTAAACCAGAGGTGGTCAGATCCCTGTGGCAAGAATGTTATCTGATGGGAAGATCAAGGAAATCCACTTAGGGTAGGTGTGTGAGCAAGTAGAGAACAAAGTGGAGTCAGAAGGTTGAAATATCTAGCTTTTGAATTAATTGGGAAAATGTTGGTGGGCTTTGAGCAAAGGATTGTCATATTCTGACATATATTAAAGATCACTTAGGCTGCTGTGTTCAGAACTACAGACAGGAAAACTCACTGAGATGTTATTTTAGTAATTGAAATTAGCTGACAGTAGCTTAAAATCAGTGTGGTAAGGGAGAAACTGTGTTGAAAATAGTGAGATTCTGGGTATATTTTGAAGATAGAACATGACTTAATGATATATTAGGGTATTCAAAAAAGTTAAGACTCCCAAGGATTTTGGCCTGAACTGTAAGGATGGTGTTCCTATAAACCGATATGATTAAAGAGTTAGAGTGCAGATTGTAGATGTGGAGTCTGAGAGGTTAACAAATTCAGAATTGACATGTGTTAAATTTAAGATGCCTATTAGACATCCACATGGAGAGGTTGAGTGAACAGATATAACCATATAAAATATGTGTAGGCATATATAATACACGTACATATGGAAAAACATTGGGTCTGAAAAATTACCTTGGACAGCATCGTATTTGAAAATGAGACTGGATAAGGATTACCGATAGTGAAAAGGTCCTAAGTGTTTTTCCTTTGAAGCATTCCAATATGACGCGTGACAAAGATGGAAGTGCATCACTAACAGAGTAGGAAAGCCATTGATGTAAAAGGAAAAACAAAGTATATTGTTCTAGAAACTACAGGATGAGAATGTTTCAAGGAGTTATGTCAGCTGTTAAGTGTTAGGTCAAAGTGAGTACTGACAAAGACTTTTGAATTAAGAAACATGAGGTCACTGGATCACCTTAACAGAAGCATTTTAGTAAAGTGATAAGAGTAAAACCTGATCAGGGTGAGTTAATAAACTTTAAAGAAGTGAAATTTAGTAAGTTTTGCTTGGCTCCCTTTTTATCAAGGATCTACTAGGAAGCATTTGCAAATTCTGAAAACTGCAACTCATCAAATATACATAAATGCTAACCCAAGACATCAGTATTTAAATGCAACTTTGCTTGGTGACTTCACTAAGGTAAGGAACTGACTAAGCAATCTGTTGTGTGATTATGTCCTATCAATAAAAGCATAAATGGCCACTAGCTCAGATCCAACTACAATATCTGATAACCTTGAAAATCTTCAGCATAAAGACTGCCATGGTAAAAATTATTTACAATGTCACATACTTCGACATCTGTCAGTAGCAGAAACCCAGAGGTCCCTGTCCCCACTTTGCCAATGTCGAAGACACTTGAATACTCTTCTCAATCTGTCTTTGCATAATTTCTACTTTCAGTTGTTAAATATACTCTAGAGAAGTTACCAAAGGCCTATGCAAAAAGTGAAGAGTTTTGAACAGGTCTTATTTTCAAATTATAGACAGATGTAAATTCAAGAAATTCCTTAAATTCTAAGTTATTTCCTATACCCTAGTTATAAAGTTCAAAGCAGATTTTCAGCATTAAATAGTGACACATATCAAGTTTCAGATATTTATTAGTCAGTGTAAACCCCAACACAATACATCAACATGATTTCGTGCATTTAGAGGGGAAATATTTCCTGGATAAGTGGGCAATTGTGCGGATGGCTTCTGGAAGACCTTCATTCTAAGCAGCTTTATAGTGAAACGTTTCATTTAGAAGTCTGGACCTTCTTTCTTCAGTTTGCTGTAATCTACATTCACTGAGTAGAACTTGGAAAAGAAGAAAGATATTTTAGATAATCCATCAAATACACAGAGATGGTACAGGCGCTTTAAAATTACTTTTATTTTGCTTCTACAGTTACAATTACAGGCATGAAATTTTTATTACAGATATTTAACAATATAAAAGTCATCCAAAGAAAGACACTGAAATCCCAGTTCTTTAATAAGGATTTTGGTAAGGGGGAAATATTTCATCTATCTCAGAAGAACTGTGTTAGTATGTTCCCTTAATTTCTTAAGCCAGATTACATCAAAATCTCACCATCTGACCACCTTTGGTACAAAAGTTCTTAAATAGTTTGCCCATTCCTGTGCCAGAGAACAATTGAAGAGGTTGTATTACAATTACTTGAAGACTACATTATTTAACACCAAAAGAACTAAAACTGCAGAATCATCAACATTTTTTTCACGGTTTTTAAGCAGTCATAAATTTTTAGCTATTATTTCAAACCCTCTTCTTTATTTTTCCAAACATACTCTAACTTCTTTATCTCAAACTGAGATAAAGAATAAGAAAAATTCTTATTTTACTAAAGTTTAAAAAAAAATTCTCAGGTTGTAAAGCTTATCTTGGAGATATACACAAAGTTGCAGAGACAAATAAGTACAAATAACTCATAGAGCAATAATCTTTGTTCTGACAGTGTTCTTATGAAGCAACTGAATCTAGAGTTTTTTTTTAAAAGAAACTAATTCTGTGCTATCCTTAACACTGTTGACAAAACTAGAGAGACTATTTATAAAAGAACTATAAACTATATATCAAGAAAAGAAACACTGTTTGGATTCTTCTAATGGATGCCAGACACTTGGCACAATGCTTTATGTTTATCATGGCCTTATTCATTCTTACTTTATAAAAGAGGCAATGAAACATGAAGTCATGGACTCTACAATGAATGAGAAGCAGGATGAAGCCCCTATACTCATGCAGAGTGGAAAGGTCATAATATCTTTGCCAATTTTCTCAAAACTAAGCAGGCTTCTGATGTCTTTGCTTCTATTCGGTTCCATGTGCCAGCATCAAAATTCTCTGTTGAAGTAATGAAATAATTTTCAAGCCTATTTTATTCCTCAGCGTCCATGCCCCATTCCTTTCACAATTTAATATTAGGTGGCTACCTCGAAGGTCCCTGGAACAATAGCTGGGAAGGCACGACATATTCTGATTGTGGCTTTGGGACATTTAATCAATTGAGAAATACTACTGGGTCTTTAACACTTAAATCCTATTTTAGTCCTCTCGTTGATCCACATTTGGCTAGATATGCAAAGGGGCAACATATAACCCCCAAAACTTAATGGTTTACAACAACAAAGGTTTATGTTTCACTCGCATTATATGCCATTTGTAAGCTGACTGCTTCCATGTTCTCTTCATTGCAAATCTGAGCTGAATAAATAATCCTTAATTGTCCATTTCAGTCTTAGGACAGATGACAAAGGACAGTGGGGGAACCACACACTGGTTCAGAGATGGGAGCTATCATGTCCCCACATGATTTTCCAGAGTCATGACACTAAACCTGATATTAATAGGCCAAAAAACAAACAAACAAAAAATAATAATAAAAATAAAAACCACCAAAAAAACCCTAAATCCCCATTTTCTTAGGTAGGTAGTGAATGAAAAAATAATCTAGTTTATTTCTCTGTTTGTGTTTAGCAGTAGCAGGCCTCATTCACTCTGGGCTTATTTTCTGGACTTGGTTCCCTTTTATTTCTGATTGCAAATTGCTCAATTTTCCTACAAGTTCATCTCTTGGCAAAGAGCCACTAACAGTCTACTAACATCCTGTTTTCCAAATCTTCTTCTATCACAAACCTCTTTAGGCACATGGTCCACCTTCTAAGTTTCGGCAGGTGATACTTTATCAAATATTTTGTCATATTATGATTCATCTTTCCAATCTTGAAATCAGTGTCACAGCTACTCATCCCATTCATGCCAAACAAATTAGATTTTTGTTGCAGCAACATTCCATTTCCAACTCACATGTCCTCATACTGACATGTGTTATCATGTTCCAGGGCACTGGTAATTTGCCTTCATTATCAGAATCACTTGAGCTTTTTGAACTACTCCTACCGAGAGACTCTAATACACAATTTGATAGAAGGACCGAAGCCTGTTTCTTTCTTTTTTAAAGTTTACTGGATGTGGAATCATTTTCTCTAGAACGTACTTTAAAAAACTTGTAAAAGACAAAAAATAAATCATGATGACCATTTATCTTTTTTTTTTGAAGTAACATGTTAACACACAGGTTAGATGTCTCATTTGGCTTTGACAGAACAGTTTTGTTTCTTATAGGGAGATCCATTTAGAGAACTGGGAGCCAAATTATGATCAGACAATTGAGTGGAAAGCTTGGAATCAGCAAAAGGCGATAATTACCTTAAAAGTTGCTCTCATCAGTAATAACAGCTTCCATCTCCATAATGGATATAGATCTACTAAAGGGTCCTGGTCACAGCACCCATTCTTGAGAATGCTTAAGCATATTGTTATTTCTTTCAATGAAGCAAGCAAATACGCTGGAAAGTGCATGTGATGAGTTACATATACACTTTAAATAGTTAAGTCGTATGGAATGTGAATTATACCCTAAAAAAGCTGCCCTGGTTTTATCATTTCCAGAGTTAGCCGTTGCATGCAAAATTTTTATACATAAGGAAGGTTGTATTTAGGGAATTAATAAACGGTCTCAGATTTGTGACAAGCATTATACTAAGATAAGTCACACAGAAAAAGATAAATACTGCATGATATCACTTATGTGTGGAATCTAAAAAAGCTGAACATGTAAAAGTGGTAGAACAGTGGTTATCAGGAGCTAGGGATGGGGGAATTGGTAGATGTTCTCTAAGCGTACAAACTTGCAACTAGTAAACAAATAAATCCTGGAGATCTAATACACATCATAGGAATTATTGTCAATAATATTGCATTATAAACTTCAAAGCTGTTAAGAGACTAGGTCTTAAATGTTCTCAACGCACACATACAAAATAGTAATTATGTGACAAGTGTTAGCTAATGCTACTATAGTAATCATACTATAATATATAAATTTTATCAAACCAACACCTTGTGTACTTTTAACTTACATAATTTTATATGCCAATATCTCAATAGAAAAAATAAATGGTTTCAGTCAATAAACTCATTCTGTAAAGAGTAGTTCCACAAATTACCTTTCAGGGAAGATGTTAAAAAGTTTAGTAAAAGATTCATGGTAAAATTTAAGTTTCAACCAATTTCAGTTCTTCCTAATTTCCCTCACTTGAAATATTTCAACCACACCAACAAGAAAGAACAGCCAACCAAGCTATCCACTGGAATAGTGCTACTCAAAGTGTGGTCCATGGACCAGCAGCATCAGCATCACCTGAAACTTTGTTAGAAATGCCAATTCTCAGTCTCCACAACAGACCAACTAAATAAGAATGTATGGGCATGGAGCTGAACAATATGTGTTTTAACCATCTCTCCAGTGGAGGTCTATGTACACTGAAGTTTGAAAACACTGCACTAGACTATTCAAGATCTAAGAAAATGATACATGATAGCTCTACCACCTCTTTTTTCCTTAGTCAAATCAGGAGAATGAAAACATTATCTTAATTTCACAGCCAGAGTCTAAGGTATGTGAATAAAATATCCTTAGAAGAAAATATTTGCTAGGGAAATATGCCATTTTAATTTCACAAAAACAATCTGGCACTTCCAAAAGTTCATTATAATGGAATTTTACATGTATATCCAATTTCAAAAATACTACTACATGAGAAAATGTATTAAAATACACTTTCTACTAATTCTGAAAAAATTTTGTAGCTTACCTTGTACTGATCATTGGGACCCAGTTTGTTCCAGGGTTCTGGGTTATTCTTCCTATCCCAACTAAAAGAAACAAACATTTTAACCGCTATAGTAATAAAGCACTATTTAAAATAGTTTTGAATTTCCTAAGGAGCTAATATTTTGAATAGATTTCATTTTCTATTAGACTAAGTATGATGTTGTTTTCCTTAGAGTTGAAACAGAGAACGGCTCTGTAATTAGCAATCCCATGTATTAATTAGAAAGTAGAGTAGAACAGAGAACCTCCTGGCAAGTTTATTTGTCCCTATCCCTTTCACGGGAAACCTTAAACTTGGCTTTTGAGACGCCTAGGTGGCTTAGTCAGTTAGGTGCTAACTTCAGCTCAGGTCATGATCTCGTGGTTCATGGGTTCAAGTGTGGCATCAGGCTCTGGGCTGACAGCTCAGAACCTGGAGCTTGGTTCCCATTCTGTCTCCCTCTCTCTCTGTCCCCTCTTCTGCTAATGTTCATGCACTCTCTCTCAAAAATAAATAAAGATATAAAACTTAAAAAAAATTAACTTGGCTTTCACTAAAGAATATATAAAGTACAGAATAACAATAAATCAACCTTTGTGTTGCCTGTTGGTTCTCTAACTTCAAAGAGAAACATTCCTTATTGGGGAAAAGCAGACAGAAAAAAACATTTACATGTATCAGCACCTCTGATTAAGTATTTTATACAGATATTTATCTCAATTCTGACAAGACTCCAAATAATTAGCAGTGTTACTCTATGGATGAGAAAAATGAGACTCGAAGAAATTCAGACAATTTTATGAACCAGAAAAAAAAATGACAACAGGATATGAACTTCCCATATATGACTATAAAACAGGCTCTTTCTACTACTTGATGTTGCCTCCCCTAAAGACTGGCTCCCAAAGCAGCCTAAGTTCTAAACATTTTTAAGCACTTACCTGACATCTGGATTGAACAATGCCAGGCGCATGACATACATTGCTGCTCCAGTGCCTCCCGCTCCAATAAATATGAAGAGCGGGATCAACTAGACAAGAATAGACAAGATTTAATAGCCAGCTCCAAATACCTAGATACTTATAAAAGAAAGGCTAGAGTAATTCCTACACAATGATTCTCAGGTCTCAAACTGCTATTTTTTGCTCTTTGAAAATTTGAATAAAGGCAGACCTTATATTGGGTAAGATTTCTTATGTTCAAAAGAAATGGAATTTCCAAAAGACATAAAGATGATTCTGGTTTACTGTGGAAAAAAATTATATTCAAATTTTTAAATTTCCAGGAATATAAGTCTTCTCCGCCTCTCTAATATTTATACACGTTCTCATTAAATTTCCCAGCTTCTTTTATCTCGAGACTTGTGAAACAACTTCTCGGCCTGCCTTGATATAGGTGTTATGAAACACTTAAGTTCCGTGAAATAAAGAGACGAAACAGAAACATACCTACGACAAGCATCGGTTACAGGCATAAATCTCTGAAGACATGTACCACGATGCTTAATGCGTAGTTAGGTAATGGGTTTAAGATAAAGACTGAAGGACTGGGTTTTAGGATCCTGGCACGGTGATGTGCTGGGGGGAAATGGGGAGAAAACTAAGATACAGAAGAACTCCGATTCACCTCTGCGCTACCAAACTCCCCCAAAATCTCAGGTCGTCAAGCAAACTGAGGATCCCAAGATTACAGACCTTTGTATTTGCCACAGGCCTGGTGGTGCAGTGCAGTACGAGATTCTTAAAGAGATGGCATAACAAATAGGAAACCTGATCTGCTGGTCTCTAACCCACACGGGCGCACCACTATCCCCGCGTCGGGCTAGCTTACAAGAGGGTGCGACCATCAGACTATTCCAAATTCACTAGTTTATTTTCCTCAAAGGTACCCCTCACTTTCCGCCTGCCAGCCCCAAACCCTTAGCGCACGGCGCGGAAGGTCAGAACTGAAGGGCTGGGGGGGGGGGGGAACTAAGAGAATATCACAAGTGAGCCAAGGTCCAGTCCCGAGAAACGGCTAAAGAGCGTGAATGAGGAAGTCCCCAAGGAAATGAGGCACAGCAGCTGGACACAGGATGGCAAGTGAAAACACTGCAAAAGGTGTCACGAACTTACGCTCGGATGCTTCTTGGCCTGACCGAGGATCCGGCGTAACATAGCTGCGGGAGCGGCCTCGGCTACAGGAGCAGAAAAGATCAAATCTGCAAGGCCCAGGGGTAAGTAGTACTTACACCTAGGATGAACGGACGTCCAAAGTCACCCCGAACCTCCTACCTAAGGACCCCTGGCGCGGAGGGCAGCTTGCGGCCGGAGCGCCCGGATGCGGCTGTCCTTAACAGTGCCTGCTTTGATCAAGAACCTCATGCATCCGCCCTTACCTAGCCAGACCCTTATGTTCCAGTCCCAAACGCAATATTCTCAGTTCTGTCCTATATATGCTTCTGACTGGTAAGTTTTGGGGCCGAAAGTAGAACAGTTTGATTGACTAAACAGGCACTTTCTCGGGAAGACACTTATTGAGAGATAGGGTGGGCGGGGTCTTTCTGGTAGCCTCCTGCGAGCGGTCCGCGCTGTGAGGCGCTGGGGGCGCGCGTGCTGGGCGCGCGCAGCCGGTCCTGACAGGCCCTGAGGGAGCTGCGCAGCGCCTGTGGCTGTTGGGTGTCTGGCGCTAGGCCGGCAGGTCGAGTCTCTTGCTGCCGAGGTCAGCGACTGCGGTTTAAAAAGACTGCAGCTGCTTCCTGTCTTAGCTTGGTCGCTTAAGGGCAGAAGTTAAAAGCTAGTAAATGACTTAAAGATGGCAATAGTCGTGTCAACGTAATCTTTAGATCCCCAGGTCCTGGCCCTCGATTTAATGTTCATTGCCATGCCACTGTACATTCTCCCCAGACCCGAAGTTGATTTTTAAAATGTTTTCAGTGGTCGTGTTCCTACACATAGTTTTTCCAGTAAGCTAACACAATTTTCATTTATCTGTTATGTTCTTTTTTTCTATTTTGTTTGGTTTGGTTTTTTGTTCGGTTTTCTTTACAACCGAAAGTCTTACCATGAGACAGGCTTTTAGGGGTCTCCAGGGACAATCTGAACCCTCTCCAATCTCCTGCGTAGTTTAAAGAATTAATCAAATCACAGTGTTTCGGACTGAGAAGACTAGGAAAAGGCCTCTCTGGAAAAGCAACGTCAGCCCTGAAGGATAAGCAAACAACCGAAAATGGATAATGCCGCTGTACAAAATAGTGCCCATAAGTCTGAAGGTCTGACACTAGAAATACTCTTTGAGGAACTGTAGGTCTGGTGTGGTAGGAGCTTGAAGAGGGAGAGCACGGTAGGGATCAGATCTGCTGTGCCAGTACATCGTCATTTTATGCTGAGACCATTAGAAAGTTATGACAAAAATGAAGGAAGGAAAGAAAGAAAAAAGAAAAGTTGCTTTAGTTTTCAATGAATCCTTTGTCTATAAATAAAGAATGAATTAAAGGAGATAGGCATGAAAAGGGAGGAACTGGTCAAGGGCCACTGTCGTAGTAAGATAATGGTAGCTTTGACCAGTGTGGGAAATGTGATGATGCAGAACAGAGATACTTAAGAGGTAGCACCAACAAGGACTTGGTGGTTGGTTGAATATGAGGAGGTGAGGAGAAGCAGCCCAGAATAATTTCAGCGGTTCAGTTTTGACCAGCAGCTTGGGGTTGATACCAGTTATTGAGATAAGAAACAATGGAGAATGATGGATAAGTATTTATGTAAAATACAAGTAGATTTCTGTAGGGCAGAAAAGTGATCTAGACTACACAAATATATTTAGGACTCGGTTTATTGATGGGAAATGACACCATATGACTGAAAGAGATGGCTTAGGGAGAGAGGTAGAAGGTAGAAAAAGAGACAAAGGACGTGGAGCTGAGGAATTCCAACATGCAGTTTGGTAGAGGACATAAGGCCAACAAGGTTGAAGAGAAAAAAGATCAGTGGTGATTAAGATGATAGGTCATGAAGCTTAGGAACACTGGTGTTTCATTCATTCATTCAGTAAATCTTATCATGTCAGTCAGATGGTTAACTGACTGAGCCACCCAGGCACACTTCAATATTTTATTTTTAGTAAGTTATAATAAAATAAGTAAATAGGTATACACGAATACCATTGTTAATAAGAAAGTAAAATCTAGTGGCTCACTTTTTGTCATCAATCTAATTTCTAGAGGTAACAAAAATATAGGTAGATAAGTGATGCCTTTGGAAATATTAACCAAGCAGGGTGGCAAAATATAAATTTCATTAAATATTAACCATAATGTCAAAAATATAAAAGTTTGAATTATGCATGTTAATCTTAGAGGAAAGAGTCTGTGGCCTATATTTTAATCAGGGATTGGAAGAATAGAGACAATGAAGGAAAGAAGCCAGAGTGGAGGATACATACTATAAAAATATATTTTTGCCTTAGAAGTAGTTTTGGTATGTGTGGTAGATTTTACTGTATACAAATACCTGTTGCCTCTCCCTAGAAGAGATATCACTCACTTACCCCAATGCCAGGCTTCATAGGATGACTTGCTTTGTTAGCAAATGGAATGCGAAACATGTAACCTGTGTCATGCACAAGCAGAAACTTTAAGAGCCAAAATCTGCCATGTTCTTTCTTTTTTGTCTGCCACAAGATCTACAGTGTTCTAGATAGAGGCTTAGATGTCAAGATGAACATTACTTGGAGCAGAGACGTTGCTGACATACAATGAACTTTTGTTGAGAATGAGAAATAAGACTTCACCAGATTTGAGAGTAGTTTGTTACTACAGCCTAAGTTAACCTACTCTAATAAAGAATTTGGCACTGAGAGTGAGGTGGCAACTTTTATGATATTACCAAAATAAAAATCCTAAAATATGTGTCATTGGATTCAGGTGACAGTAAAAAGGTAACTTATCAGAGACGGGCCGGATGGCAATTTATTTAAGTTATACAGTGCAAGAACATTTGATGAAATTGTTCTCGAAAAGGCTCGCGATTGGTCCATAGGTCGGACGCAACCTCTAGTTGGTCGAGACAGGGTCACGAGGACGCCATCGTCGCCTTTCCAGAGGCGATTACTGGGCAGGCTCAGTCTTTCGCCTCAGTCTCGAGCTCTAGCTGGCAGCCAAGCGTACGTGCTCCGGGATATTCTGTACCAGCGGCCGCCATCACCGTCGCTTGGGTTCCTCTGGACTCGTCTGCGCCACTCGCCCGCCACACACTCCGACGGCCTAAGTCACCATCATGGTGAAACTCGCAAAGGCTGGTAAAAATCAAAGTGACCCCAAGAAAATGGCTCCTCCCCCTAAGGAGGTAGAAGAAGACAGTGAAGATGAGGAAATGTCAGAAGATGAAGATGATGATAGCAGTGGAGAAGAGGTTATCATTCCTCAGAAAAAAGGCAAGAAGGCTGCCACAGCTCCAGCAAAGAAGGTGATGGTTTCCCTGACAAAAAAGGTTGCAGTTGCCACACCGGCCAAGAAAGCAGTCGTCACCCCTGGCAAGAAGGCAGCAGCCATACCAGCCAAAAAAGCCGTTGCACTAGCCAAAGCAGTGGCGACACCTGGCAAGAAGGGAGCCACACCAGGCAAGGCGGTGGTAGCAACTCCTGGTAAGAAAGGAGCAGCTGCCCCAGCCAAGGGAGCAAAGAATGGTAAGAACGCTAAGAAGGAAGAGAGCGATGAGGAAGATGACGAGGACAGTGAAGACGAGGATGAGGAAGATGAGGATGAAGACAAGGATGAATTCGAGCCAGCAGTGGTGAAGGCCGCTGCCGCCGCCCCTGCCTCAGATGATGAGGATGACGACGAGGAGGAGGATGAAGACGACGAGGAAGATGAAGATGATGAGGATGAAGATGACTCTGAAGAAGAAGCTATGGAGACTACACCAAAGGAAAGAAAGCCCCCGCAAAAGCCGTTCCCGTGAAGGCCAAGAGCACAGCTGAGGATGAAGACGAAGAGGAGGAGGATGAAGATGAGGACGACGAAGATGAAGATGAGGAGGAGGAGGAAGAAGAGGAAGAGGAGGAGGAAGAGGAAGAGCCTGTCAAAGAAGCACCTGGGAAGCGAAAGAAGGAAATGGCCAAACAGAAAGCAGCTCCTGAAGCCAAGAAACCCAAAGTAGAAGGTACAGAACCAACTACATCATTCAATCTTTTTGTTGGGAACCTGAATTTCAGCAAGTCTGCTCCTGAATTAAAAACTGGCATCAGTGATGTTTTTGCTAAAAATGATCTTGCTGTTGTGGATGTCAGAATTGGTGTGTCTAGGAAGTTTGGCTATGTGGATTTTGAATCTGCTGAAGACCTGGAAAAGGCTTTGGAACTCACTGGTTTAAAAGTCTTCGGCAATGAAATTAAACTTGAAAAACCAAAGGGAAAAGACAGTAAGAAAGATCGAGATGCAAGAACACTTTTGGCTAAAAATCTGCCTTACAAAGTTACTCAGGATGAATTAAAAGAAGTGTTTGAAGATGCTGTGGAAATCAGATTAGTCAGCAAGGATGGAAAGAGTAAAGGGATTGCTTATATTGAATTTAAGACAGAAGCTTATGCAGAGAAAACCTTGGAAGAAAAGCAGGGAACAGAGATAGATGGGCGATTTATTTCCCTATACTATACTGGAGAGAAAGGTCAAAATCAAGACTATAGAGGTGGAAAGAACAGCACTTGGAGTGGTGAATCAAAAACTCTGGTTTTAAGCAATCTCTCCTACAATGCAACAGAAGAAACTCTTCAAGAAGTATTTGAGAAGGCAACTTTTATTAAAGTGCCCCAGAACCAAAATGGCAAATCTAAAGGGTATGCATTTATAGAATTTGCTTCATTTGAAGATGCTAAAGAAGCTTTAAATTCCTGTAATAAAAGGGAAATTGAGGGCAGAGCAATCAGGCTGGAGTTGCAAGGACCCAGGGGATCACCTAACGCAAGAAGTCAGCCATCCAAAACTTTGTTCGTCAAAGGTCTGTCTGAGGATACCACAGAAGAAACATTAAAGGAGTTTGATGGCTCTGTTCGGGCAAGGATAGTCACTGACCGGGAAACTGGGTCCTCCAAAGGGTTTGGGTTTGTAGACTTCAACAGTGAGGAAGATGCCAAAGCTGCCAAGGAGGCCATGGAAGATGGTGGAATTGATGGAAACAAAGTTACTCTGGACTGGGCCAAGCCTAAAGGTGAAGGTGGCTTTGGAGGCCGCGGTGGAGGCCGAGGTGGCTTTGGAGGCCAAGGTGGTGGCAGAAGAGGCCTAGGTGGATTTGGTGGCAGAGGCCGGGGAGGCTTTGGAGGGCGAGGAGGCTTCCGAGGAGGCCGAGGAGGAGGGGGAGACCACAAGCCACAAGGAAAGAAGACGAAGTTTGAATAGTTTCTTCCATCCCTCTGTCTTTTCCCTGTTCTGTCTGAAAGAAAAGGACTCTGGGGTTTTTACTCTGTTACCTGATGAATGACAGAGCCTTCTGAGGACATTCCAAGACAGTATACAGTCCTGTGGTCTACTTGGAAGTTCGTATAGATAACATTTCAAGGGAGATACCCTGTTGGTTTTGACTGGATATTCATATAAATTTTTTAAAGAGAAAAAAAAAAGAAATTGTTCTCAATTGGAAGGCAGTTAATGACCCTCATAAACTCACAGATTTCAGTGAAATGGCAGGCAAAGGGGATATTAGCCACATGTGTCAGGTACCATTGGCAACAGTTTACAAACAAGTACAATAAAGAGATGGGCTCAGAAAATAATTGCTCAGTTTGCAAGCTGCAGTGACAGGGAATAGAGCATCTAGAAATTCAGAGACTTGCAGAGTTAGAAGATACAGCTGATATTATCTCTACCTGTATAAGATAAAACTGAGACTGATGTTTAGCCAAAAAGATCAATTAAAATCTCAAGATAACCCCAACCCAATCAAGAGTATAGCCATCACACCTTTATTGAAACATCTCAATAAATTAAGGTGTCTCAGTAAATCCTCTCAATTGAACAATTTGAAGGTCTGGACAAAGAGACAAGGGTGTGGCTCTCTCACCAAAGCCTGACAGGATCAAGGTGACTGAAAATTAGAGAAAGAAGGAGGTATAACTAAAAAGAATTGTGAGAATAGGCATTGATAGATGGAATTGACTGGAACCAAATAAAAGTAGTCTGAATACTGCTAAAACAGCCATCACCTTTGGATTAAAGACTCTGACTTTGCCAGCCCCAAGTCAGGCTCTGTGCTGACAGCTAGCTCAGAACCTGTAGCCTGTTTCAGATTCTGTGTGTGTGTCTCTCTCTCTGACCCTCCTCTGCTTGTGCTGTCTCTCTCTGTCTCTCAAAAATAAATAAAAAACTGAAAGAAAAAACAAGACTCTGTTTGATTTAGTTTTGTGAATAATTTTAAAATATAAAAATGTATAAATAGTAGTTGTCTAAATTAAGTGTAAATTGTACTGTGAATAGCTCTAAAAGTCTAAGCAGTATATCAATAGCGCCCTCCAAAAATTCTTTTTCTTGCATAGTTTTTCTGAAAATTCAAGCCAAGAAAATTATGGATGGTATAGTGATTATGTGTTGTTATTAATGTGTGACAGTAAAGAAATAGCTTCTTTGGAGAGAAATAATTTGATAAGTGAGCCATGGAATATTATTATATTAATGCAAATTGAAGGCAGAATCTTATATTTTTTTTACTCTGCTTGCATTTAGGCATTTAATTATTTTTCTAGCAGATAAATTGACAACTGTGGTTGTTTTTCTGATAACGCAAATAGAAATTATACCTCCTCTTGTTAATGAAGATTTTGTAGCTATCCTTAATCTAAAAATAAATATGTTCTTCCACTAGTATTATGGTTACTTAGCATAAACTGTATTTAATTATAAAATTTATATTAGAAAAATGAAAACATATTTTGGTTTATGAAAGTTTATGTTCACTGTTATAAATCTCAAAGCTTCACATACTGTCACTAGTTTAAATTAAATACCTGAAGAACTTTATGTACAAAATTCAATGAATACTAAAAAGTAAAGAAACTCTATTTCAAACTGGTATTTATTTTCACTGAAACCTTCTGGTTAAATAATATTTTAGGAAAACTGCATATTTACAATTTTTGGAAAATTATACCATACACCTAGTTCTTCACATTAGAAATTATTTAGAATAGCTATGTTCTATTCTTTTTCAGTGTTATTATTTATTATCTCTCTAAATTTTCTATCTTCTCTATGAATCCATTTTTTCATTCATTTTTTAAATGTTTATTTATCTTGAGAGAGCATGCACATGCATAAGCAGGCGATGAGCAGAGAGAGACAGAAAGAATCCCAAACAGGCTCTACACAGTCAGCACAGAGCACCATGCAGGGCTCAAATCCATGAACTGTTGTAAGGTCACAGGTCTGAACCAAACTGACTCTAATCATTAGAAAATAGAAGGGCACACATTGCCCAAGGCAGGAGGGACCACCCTTGTAATACCCTTAACATTCCTAAGGGCAGGCCTAGAAATACAAGCTATAGGTAATCACTTATTGCTTAAGGCTAGTTACACCCTACATGAGGGTCCTGGGTCCTGGGTCTACTCTGTAATTGGTTAACACTCTAAATGTTGTAATTAGATAAACCTGCTGTCACTAATATTGCATAATAATGACTGGATCACTGTACCTATGTCACAATTTCCTGTAACTCCCCTTCCCAAACCCATAAAAGCCCTACCCTACCTTTGTTTGGGGCTCTCAGCATGGCTCCACCATGCCAGTAAAGTCTGTGAGCCCGAGCTTAGGCCCCGGCGAGCCTAAGCCCTTAATAAAGCCCTTTGCTTTTGCCTGCGTGACTCGGTCTCCCTGGTGGTTTCTGGTTTTGGGGAACAATAAAGAAATCTTGGGTATTACACTGTGAGATCATGACTTGAGCCAAAATCAAGAGTTAATGCTTATCCTACCAAGCCACCCCAAGGTCCCACCATTTATTCATTCAGGAAACATATATTAAGTGCTCACTATGCATGCTCCTCATGCTGTGGGCCTAGGATAAGAAGAATAACACTGCTGTCTTTCTTCAGCCTCTTCAAGTCTAGTGGAGCTAGAGGTATAACTGTTACAAAGCTCTATGATATGTGCTATAGTAGACACAGATATATGACTTCGGTTACTGGGTATATAGTGTCCTAACCAAGATCAAGAATATAAACTAATCTTTGGAAATGTTAAGTGTGGGATACCTATGAAATATACAATTAGAGATACTCTGAAGGCTGGCGGAAACCTCACTCTTCAGTTCAAGAGAGAAATTGGGTCTAAAGGTACACTTCAAAAGGAAAAGAGATATAGGTGAGTTATTGGGAACAGATGAGCTTGTCCATGAAGAATGTGTATGAAGGAAAGAGTATGGAGAAGAGGGTCAATGCTAAAACCCCGGACGACGTCAACAAAATCAGGACCAGGCCAGGAGAGAGGAGTCAGAACAGAAATGTTAGATCAAGTCAGTTAGGGTTCAGCCAGAGAAACAGAACCTCTAGGGAATAAACATAGATAATAAAGAACTTATTATAAGCAGTTGACATCCTGCAGTCTCTTATTGAAGTCTGAAGTCAACAGGGGGACCAGTCAGTAGGGGAAGAGGAACATGAAGTGCAGAAGCATTAAAACTTGTGGGGATGGGTGGAACCCATGAGGACAGAGCCATCCTGTTTCTAGAGCCCTTTGTCACAGACTTAGATATAAACCTAGTTCGGGAATATGGAAACTAAAGAAAGAATTCGACAAGAAAAGGAATAGTAAGGAAATTCCCTAGAGGAATCTCATGCATTCCAGACATAATCACTCCTCCTTGCCCTCTTTGAGTTGTAGTATCTCAATTTTCCCTTGCTATTCAAAATCAACCACCCAAGCTAATAGAGTAATACAGCTTTCTTCCCTTGAAATTATGACGTCTAGATCATCAAAACCACAGTTGCAAAGATGGTAAGTCATAATTTTACTAGTGGATAACTAGGGAAAATAGTAAGAAACCACACCATATTATCCTTCAACACTGTCCTTTAGGATCAATCCAGAGCAGGACTAAAGTATTACCACTGTCCACTTTGGAATGTTGTTAGCATTTTATACAGAGCCATCTGTAAACCAGACTCAAATATGTTTTTCTTACTTAATTGGTCATAGGGAATGCTCCATTCCATAGGCCATGTTGAGAGGGGAGTACAGAATATGGACATGCAATTTACACTTTCAGGACCTGCTCAAATCATTTGGTGGTGGTTTCCATTTGATGATGAAATGCTGCAGTGCATATTCAATCTTATAGCTTTGTTGAGCAGTTAAGACTCAGTTCATGATGGATTAAGTGAGGTAGCATGATAATTTGCTTCAAGCACCAACAGATCTGCTAGTTTATACATCTTAGTTGAAGAACAGTTTCTGTGGCAACCCAGACCTCTTGCAGGATCCGCCTAAAACTAGCAGCTTTTCAAGTTGCTCAGTAAATGAATCAGTAGCACACAGATGAGGTAAATGTTGCCTCCAAAATCTAAAGAGGCCCACATAATAGAAATCATCTTTGTGATAAGAGGAACTGTTATGCCAAGATCACAGGGTCCCCAAAAACCAAGACCACCAGGGAGTCCGAGTCACGTATGCAAAAGCAAAGAGTGTTTATTCGGGTTTAAGCTTGGTCTCTCAGACCTCACCAATGCAGTGGATCCATGCTAAGAGCCCTGAACATCAGTCAAGCAGGGTTGTTATTACAGTTGAGCGAGAGGTGAGGCAAAGGGTGGAATGAGGGGCAGGGATTACTATAGGATAGGACGGCGCATCGGTAGAGGTTGGTGTGGCACGGGGTGCTTCGCTAATTTAAAACTAAGCAGGCTTACTATAAATGGCGGGAATGTCAGGTACTCCCCTGCTGGATCATGATTGGCCCCAGCTAAGGGTGGTGTCTGACCTAGCCTGAGCCAATCACAGACCCCCAGGAAGGTGGAATTTCCCGGAATCTAGAGGGGGGTGGAGGGAGTAGGTTTCCATTAACTCGAATCATCACTGGTGGGGGTCATTATTCTTAACTTGTTTAAGCAAGTCCCTTGCTTCGAAGTTCCTGGAACTTTAGGTGGGGCTACAGATTCCAGTAAGTTTAGTTATGCCTGGGGAAATAGAAACTTGGGCCTTCTAGTTTCTGAGGCTTATTTGAAGTCTGTCATGGCTTAGTTTGGCTCTTCAGAACTAAAGGGAAGTAGTCTATTCTTCTCCCTGAAAGGGCTATCTTAACAGGTCCCAGACCACTGGAACCCTAGAAATTTCACTAAAGCAGCAGAAACCTAATTTTTCACCAGGTTCACTTCCCAACATTTTACTTGGTCCAATCAGCATAATACCATCCATGTAATTGACCAACATGAATTTCTGTAGAATAAAGAAATGATTAAGTACCCTATAATAGGGCTGCAGAGTTGATGTATCCATAAGGTAAGACAGTGAGGGTGTGTTACTCATCTACAGAAAGCAAACTACTTTTGTTGGTCTTTAATAACATCTATAAATATAAAAGCATTCACTAGTCCAAACTTAAGGTACCAACAAATTCTGTCCTAGTGAGAACCCTTTTCATGGCTTGCAGATGGAGGCCATCTTCACTTGGCAGAGAGAGTGAGCAAGCTTTGGCCTCTTTTTCTTATAAAGACAATAATCCCATCATGGGGGCTCCACCCTTATGATCTCATCTAAACCAAATTATCTCTCAAAGCCCCATCTCCAAATATGATCACATTGGAGGGTAGAGGGGATGATACAAACATTCAGTCCATAACAGCTAGCAAACCTTCAAAGTGTAGATAATTTCTATGCTACTAAATTTGAACCATAACTTTGAAAAAGGAATCTTCCAAATTCACATTTCAAACCAAGCATTAACCTCATAATAGAACTTGGCAAGAATAGTTCATCCATGTTGTCTTTAATCCCAACCAGTCTAATTTACAACAGTTTTATCCAAGAAATATAGGATCTCTTAAAATATGGGGTGCTAGTGAAATATTATGAGTTAAAATTCCTTGATTTAGAAACTTTTCATAGACTTTCACTTCCAAGATTGGCAGACTAGGTTATTTAGACAATGCAGACTATCTTTTTCTTTTCAGTCATTAGTGTGGAGCATTGAATGATGTCTACTGAAAATTCATGAACACCGGCAACCTCAAAAATGAACTTATTTGGAATTAGGGTCATTGCAGATGTAATTAGTTAAGGTCATACTTGATTAGGATAGGCCCTAAATCCAATGACTAATATTTTTTAAGAAAAGAAGGGAAGACACAGGCACAAAAAGGAGTCCATGTGAAGACAGAGACAGAGATTGGGGTTATGCTACCACAAGCCCAGGAACACCAGGAGCTACTAGGAACTGGAAGAGGCAGGGAAAGGGTCTCTTCTAGTGTTTTTGGAGAAGTATGCCCCTGTCAACCTCTTGATTTCAGATTTCTGACCCCCAGAACAGTGAGATAATAAATTCCTACTGTTTTAATCCATTCAATTTTAATTATTTTTATGGTAAACTTTGAAAACTAACATAGATTTTGGTATTAGAAGAGAGTTAATACTATAAAAAATACCTTTAAAAAAGAGGAAATGCCTTTGGAATTATGTAGTGGGTAGAGGCTAGAGGAATTTTGAAGTGCACGATAGAAACATCCTAGATTCCTTTGAAGATACAGTTGTTAGAAATATGGACAGCAAAGGCAATTCTAATGAGGCTTCAGATGGAAGTGAGGAGCATGGGAGAGGAAGCTTCTATCATCTTAGAGAATACAAATCGTGTCATGAACAGAATATTGGTAGGAATATGAATATTAAAGGTACTTCTAGGGGCGCCTGAGTGGCTCAGTCAGTTAGGTGTCTGACTTCAGCTCAGGTCATGATTTCACCATGCCCAAGTTTGAGCCCTGCGTCAGGCTCTCAGAGCCTGGAGCCTGTTTCAGATTCTGTGTCTCCTTCTCTCTCTGTCTCTGCCCTCCCCGTCTTGTGTTCTGTCTCTCTTTCTCAAAATAAATAACCATTAAAACAATTTTTTTAAATGGTACTTCTGGTAACAGAAAGAAACTAGGAACATGTTATTGAACATTGGAGGAAAGGTGATCCTTGTTATAAGTAGCAGAAAACTTGTCTAAATCAGTTCCTATTGTTGGATATAAAGTAGAACTTGTCAATGATGAATTTGGATATTTAGCTGAGAAGATTTCCAAGTAAAGTGTTGAAGGTACAGTCTTGTTTCTCCTTGATACTTTAAAACACAATAGGAAAGGAATAAAAAAGGAATTGTTAAGCAAAATGGAGATAGTGTAAGAGACATACACAATAGAGAGCATCCAAGATCCATGAAACTGAAGTCTTGGAGATGACTAGGAAATTAGGGGAGGAAATTGGAGCTATAATAACAAAAACTGTTTCAAATCTGATACAAGATATCAAACTAAAGATTCCATACTCTCTTTAAGTACCATATAGAAGAAAAGAAAACCAGACCTAAATACATTGCTGATGAGAGTATAAATAAATTGGTACTACTTTTGAAAATCTGCTTGATTTTTTTACTAAAATTGAATATTTGAATATCATGTGATCCAGTAATTTCACTCTGAAATATAAACCCAACAGTGATGTGTGCGTATGTGCACCAAGAGACATAAAGAAGAATGCACATGGAATCATTATTTAGAATGGAAATTCTAATTATTTAGAATGGAAATAGAACTGGAAAGAGCAAATATGTTTATCAAGGGCAAATGAATAAAGAAATGTAGTACATTCAAGCATGTGCTTCCACACTTCAAATACACTAATACTACACACAACAACGTAAGTGATTCTCTCTCTCACACACACACATGCACACACACACACACACACACACACACACGCACACGTGCACGCGCACACGCAAATATTAGCCAAAGAAACCAGAAACAAAACAACATATACTGTGTGAGTCCATTTATGTAAAATGTAAAAACAATATTAGACTCAGAATAATGACTAACTTTATAGGAGGTAGGCAGTAGGAATTGAGGGGGCTCAAGAGAGGCCTCTTTGGTCTTGGCATGGTGTTTAGAAAGGTGTTTAGTTCTTGATGATCCTTTGATCCATACATTTATTTATTTTTCACTTTGCTCTTTTACATTTTCCAATAATTTTTAAATGAATTGTATAGATTTAGAGCAATGTTAAGGAATTTGCTTATTTGTTACTTAAAGATCTGACGGATTAAAAAAGAACAGAAGGTATCATTTATGCATTTTTGTTTATTTGAAAGCTTCTCCACTTTTTGAGTTGATGACATGAAACCTGTCTCTAAGTAACCTTATTTGTTTCTCTAACATCCAATATTGTACATTTTATGATGTCGCTCCACTGATGCTGTCTTCGCCCATCTGCTCTGCTTTCTTGGGACTTGCCCCTTGTGAAACACAGCTCCTAAGACTGCCATTCAAATGCACTGAAAAATAATTAAGTACATTAGCTTGTCTAAGATATCTGTCTAATAAATAGCTATTATAGCAAATATTGAAGTACTCACTTCTCAATTTTATCTTCATACAGAACAAATACTGATAACATTTCATAGTGTCATGTTGTTTTTTTAACAATTTATTGTGAAGTTAGCTAACATGCAGTGGTCTTGGCTTCAGGAGTAGAACCCAATGATTCATCACTTACATATATTACTAAGTGCTCATCCCAGCAAGTGCCCTCCTTTGTCAAAGCTCATCACTCATTTCCCCCATGGCCCCAAACCTCCAAGCCATCAACCCTCAGTTTGTTCACTGTATTTAAAAGTCTCTTATGGGGCACCTGGGTGGCTCAGTGGGTTGAGTGTCCAGCTTCGGCTCAGGTTATGATCTCGCAGTTCGTAGGTTCGAGCCCTGAGTCAGGCTCTGTGCTGACAGCTAGCTCAGAGCCTGGAGTCTGTCTTCAAATTCTGTGTCTTCCTCTTTCTCTGACCCTCCCCTGCTCACACTGTCTCTCTCTTTCTCAAAAATAAATAAAAGAGTAAATAAATAAATAAATGTCTCTTATGGTTTGTTTCCTTCTATGTTTGTAACTTATTTTTCCTTCCCTTCCTCTATGGTCCTCTGTTAAGTTTCTAAAATCCCAATATGAATGAAAACATATATCTTTCTCTGACTGACTTATTTCACTTAGCACAATACTCTCTAGTTCTATCTATGTTGTTGCAAATGGCATGATTTGAATTCTTTTTCTTTTTTTCTTAAAAATTCTAAAATATTTATTTTTGAGAAGCAGAAAGAAACAGAGCACAAGCAAGGAAGGGGCAGAGAGAAAGGGAGACACAGAATCTGAAGCAGGCTCCAGGCTCTGAGCTGTCAGCACAGAGCCCAATGCAGGGCTCAAACCCATGGACTGTGAGATCATGACCTGAGTCGAAGTTGGACTCACAACTGTCTGAGCCACCCAGGCGTCCCTGAATTCTTTTTCATTGCCATGTAGTATTCTAAGGTGTGTGTGTGTGTGTGTGTGTGTGTGTGTGTGTGTGTACACATTTTCTTTCTCCATTCATCAGTTGATGGACATTTGGGCTCTTTCCATACTTTGGTTATTGTTAATAGCACTGCTATAAACATTGGGGTGCATGTGCCCCTTTGAAACAGCACTCCTGTATCCCTTTGGATAAATTCCTAGTAGTGTAATTTCTGGGTCACAGGGTAGTTCTATTTTTAATTTTTTGAGGATATCCACACTGTTTTCCAGAGTGGCTGCACCAGTTTGCATTCCAATCAGTAGTGCAGGAGGGTTCCCCTTCATCCTCACCAACATCTGTTGTTTCCAGAGTTGTTAATTTTTGCCATTTTGACAAATGTGAGGTGGTAGCTCATTGTGGTTTTGACTTGTATTTCCCTGATAATGAATGATGTTGAGCATCTTTTCATGTACCTCTTTGCCATCTGGAAAAGAAAAGTTTTTTCTTTTCTGGAAAACTGTCTATTCATGTCTTCTGCCCATTTCTTCACTGAATTATTTGTTTTTAGGCATTGAGTTGGTTGAATTCTTTGTAGATTTTTGATCTTAATCTTTTATCTGATATGTCATTTGCGAATATCTTCTCCCATTCTGCTGGGTCCCTTTTAGTTTTATTAATTGTTTTCCTTTGCTGTGCAGAAGCTTTTTATTTTGATGGGGTCTCGATAGTTCATTTTTGCTTTTGTTTCCCTTGCCTTCAGAGACATATCAAGTAACAAGTTGCTATGGCCGAGGTCAAAGAGGTTTTTTCCTGTTTTCTCCTCTAGAATTTTGATGGCTTCCTGTCTTACATTTAGGTCTTTCATCCATTTTGAATTTATTTTTGTGTGTGATGTAAGAAAGTGGTCTAGGTTCATTCTTCTGCATGTTGCTCTCTAGTTTTCCCAATCCCTTTTGCTAAAGAGATTGTCTTTTTTTTCCAGTGTATACTCTTTCCTGCTTTGTTGAAGATTAGTTGGCCATATATTTGAGAGTCCATTTCTGGGTTCTCTATTCTGTTTCATTGGCCAAAGTGTGGTTTTGTGCCAGTACCATAGTGTCTTGATAATTCGAGCTTTGTAGTTCAGGCTAAAGTCTGGAATTGTGATGTCTCCAGCTTTGGTTTTCTTTTTCAACATTACTTTGGCTATTAATAGTCTTTTGTGGCTCCATTCAAATTTTAGAATTATTATTTCTTTTGACATCCAGTAGCATGATAAATGGTTCTCCATCCCCTTACTTTCAATCTGCAGGTGTCCTCAGGTATAAAATGAGTCTCTTGTAGGGAGCATATAGATGGATCTTGGTTTTTTTCAATCCATTCTGATACCCTGTATCTTTTGATTGGGGCATTTAGTTCATTGACATTCAGAATAATTATTGAAAGATATGGATTTAGTGTCATTGTGTAGGTTTCATGCTTGTGGTGATGTCTCTGGTCCTTGGTAGTC
Organism: Suricata suricatta; assembly: GCF_006229205.1. NCBI lineage: Eukaryota > Metazoa > Chordata > Mammalia > Carnivora > Herpestidae > Suricata > Suricata suricatta. The sequence continues at coordinate 86,435,177 of NC_043701.1, forward strand.
TTTGCTGCTTTCCACTCACAGAGTCCCTCTTAGGTTCTCCTGCAGTGATGGTTTGGTGGTCATGAGTTCCTTTAGTTTTATTTTGTCTGGGAAAGCCTTTATCTCTCCTTTTATTCTGAATGGCCCTTTGCTGGGTAAAGGATTCTGGGATGCATTTTTTTTCCTATTCAGCACATTGAATATTTCCTGCCACTCCCTTCTGACCTGCCAAATTTTATTGGACAGGTCTACTACAGCCCTTTATGTGTCTACCCTTGTAGGTTAGGGCCTGTTTGTCCCAGGTTGCTTTAATAATTCTCTTTATTTTTGTATTTTGCCAGTTTCACTATGAAATGTCATGATATGTCATGGTGTCAGTCTGTTTTTGTTGATTTGAAGATAGTTCTCTATGCCTCCTGGACTTGAATGTCTGTTTTCTTCTTCAGATTAGGGAAGTTCTCAGCTATAATTTGTTCAAATAAACTTTCTGCCACTTTCTCTCTCTCTTCTTCTTCTTCTGGAACTTCTTTGATATGGATATTATTTTGTTTCATTGAATCACTTAGGTCTCTATTTCTCCCCTCATTGTCTAGTAATTTCTTTTTCCTCTTTTTTTCAGCTTCATCATTTCTCATAATTTTATCTTATATTTCACCTAATCTCTCCTTTGTTTCTTCCATTCTTGCTGTCACTGCATCTAATTTATTTTGCACTTCATTTACAGCATTTCTTAATTCATTGTGACTATTTCTTAGGTCCTTGATCTCTATAGCAATAGATTCTCTGCTGTCTTCTATGCTTCTTTCAAGCACAGGTATTAGTCTTATGACTATTATTCTAAATTCTTTTTCAGACATATTGTTTATATCTGTTTTGAGCAATTCTCTGGCTGTTATTTCTTCCTGGATTTTCTTATGAGGAGAATTCTTCTGTTTCATCATTTTGGCTAGGTTTCTATCTTTTATGTATTTTAGTAGCTTGTTATGTGTCCTACACCTGCAATTATTATTGTATTAAAAAGGGATAATACACTGTCCAGGACCTGGCATTTCAGAAAGTATTTTTGGAGTGTGTTGCATGCACTCTGTTGTTGCATCTTTGGCTATTGTATCCCACTGCTCATAGTGGTGTGTCACAGACTTTGAGTCTGGATTTCTCTCTTGTCCAACAAGAGAGCAGACACAGAATTAAATGTGAGAGAGACTAATGTCTAGGAGGAGACAAGAGCCCAAGTAAGGGTCCTTGCTCCATATTTATTAGGATCAGAAGGCTTACAAATGTTATGGATGTGCAGAAAGAGACAATAAGACAGTGATCATCAATTCATGTTGTGTGGGGGAGAGGGGGTTTCGTAGATATGAAGTGTTAGGGTTTTTGTCAATACAAAACAAAATCCTGGCACAGAGCAGATGGGTGCATCTCTCTTAACTTGAATAAAACAGATAGACCATGCTGCCTCAGAGTCAACAAGGCACTTTTTTTTTTTTAAATTAGCTCTAGGCAATTTCATCCTGCTTTGGAGGTCTTTCTTCCTGTTTACCTTTCTGCTCTGCTGGGGGTGCTTCTCTCCTATTTACCTATTTTCTGAGACCTTTACAGAGACCTTTACTTTACTGAGGAAGAGGTTTCCTGCTCTATGCTTTGTTCTATGCTGGGGGCACTTTAGCTCTGTGGCTGCTTTCTGTTCTAGCCTTGTTAACCCATTGGTGCAAGCTCAGGGGAATTCCTAAGCTTATTCCCCACAGTGGTGGATTGTTTGGACCTTCCACCACATGTGCTTTGATTTGTTCATTGAAGTAAGCATATAAAACCACAGGACAGTGGTCTATTGGTGCCTGGAACTGGTGGTATGCCCTCCCAGGACTGGACATGGAAGTCTTTCGCCCATAAATTACCTGGCCCCTCCTGGCCAGGCGCTACTTCCCTGACTCCCCACTCCAGGAGTCATGGAACCTTGCCCGGGAATCGCAGATCCCAATAAAGGCTTTCTTGGCTCCATAATGTGGTCTCTTTCTTTCCTCTCATCTCTGCCTCCATCTATTAAATCTTACAGACTCACTCCATTACCTGGTTCTGAGGTACTGCCACTCTGCACAGACGACAAAGGGCCTCTGGCTGGTGCCTGTAGAGTCTTTTGTCCTTGGAGGGGCAATATACCCCCTTCCCACAGTACTCAAGGGAGGGGACTGTTTTCTCCCGCTGCCTCTCAGATCTCTACGGCATACCTGCACTGGCTCCCCTTCTTCCCCTTGGTGCCTGCACGTGGCTGGCTCTAGTCCACAGAAAATTGCACACCCCTGAAAACTCCAATCGTTAGCTCCTAAGGCTGTTTGCAATTTAGAAACTGGCTCTCTCTGTATTTTCTTTTTCTCTAATCCATGGTCTGGAGAGATTTTCCTCTTGTCCAAATACAAGACTACACTTTCATAGCCACTTTTCCTCTTCCTTTTGTCTCTCTGCAGATGGGGTCTCCTCCCATCCATGCCTACACCACTGCTATTATCTCTCCCAATTCGCGAACACACACCTCTGTTCTGCCAAGCCGTCTCTTTCCACCTGTGGAGATTTTTCTGTCACTCCACAGCCTGCATTCCTGGGTATTCTGACCTCAATACAACTGTGTTTAAGGGATGATGTCAATTGCATTCCCCTACTTCTCCACCATCTTAACTCCCTGTGTCATGTTAGTTTAAAAAAAAAAAAGCTATGTTACTATGTGAATGAACCATGAAAACACTGTTTGATAAAAGAATCCAGACGCATGAGATCACACATTTTTTATTCCATTTATATGAAATACCTAGAAGAGGCAAATCCATAGAGAGAGAAAGTAAATTAGTGGTTGCCAAGACTAGGACTAGGGGAAATGAGGAGTGACTACTAATGGGTATGAGGTTTCTTTCTGGAGTAATGTAAATGTTCTAGAATTATATAGTTGTGAATGTACAACTTTTGAATATGCTAAAAACTGCTGAATTTTACACAAGAAAGGGTGAGTTTTATGGTGTGTGAATTATATCTCAATAAAACTGTTATAAAAACTCAGCCCTGAGCTAAACTCCTTTTTTTAAAAAAAAGCTAATCTTGTTATATCTAGAAAGATGACTGACTGGGTAAAGTACAAAGATAAGCTGATAATTTATTTTCATTATACTCTTGTGTATTTAAAATTTTTGTATTGTGAATACATACTAGATGTGAAATTGATTAACTTAAATATATTTTCAATATTATTTATTCATGAAATATGTGGAAAGTTTTTATTCATGTAATACTATAGTAGATCTTTGCGCCTAAATTCCTAAAGAAAATCCTGTGGTTAGTATGTTTTATATAGTTTGAAAAGAATAATTATCAATGAACCCTTTATGACAAAACATAAAATGATTTTAGAATTTCCCAGATCTTCAAAGTTGCAGTTGGGAATTCTGTTTTGAATCTGATTTTCCTTTGTCTATATTCTCTCTTTTCTCTATGAGAACATTTAGAATGCTCCTGAAGTTCAGAAATTTGAGCACAATCTTTTCTTCATCAATATTCCTGTCTCTTGAATATATCTGAAAATGTTAATTATGGCAAAATAAAATGAGTCATGGGCTTTCTGCAAGGAATATCTTTAAAGGATCATAAATGATAGCTAGCTTTTGGATTCTTCTGGTTACAACCCAGCTCAGTATTTCTTATTTCCATCTTAGATTCTATCATAACAAATACTTGTTACCAAACACTGGCCTTCAACTGACACCGTATTTCCTGTGATGACAGGTGGTAATATAGGTAACTCTTTTACCATGCATGCTTTGACATTCTGATATCTTATTTTCCACTGGTAATAAAATCATCACTGTTGGGGTGCTTGGATAGTTCAGTCAGTTAAATGTCTCCCTCTTGATTTCAGCTTAGGTCATGATCTCAGGGTCGTGGGGTTCAGCCCCACATTGGGCTTTGCACTGACAGTGCAGAGTTGGCTTGGGATTATCTCTCTCTTTCTGTCTTTCTCTCTCACTTTCTTACTCTGCCTCTCCTCCATTCATGAGCATGTGCTTTCTCTCTCTTTCAAAATAAATATTTAAAAAACCCATCACTGTCTTTTGACCCACACCACATCAAATAATAAATCTTAGATTCCCATTTTAAGGTTTTATTTCTTTCTTTTCTGAACACCTTTCTGCACTAAACATTGTATCAGACAGATAAGATTTTAGTAGAGAAAATAGAAACCAGTCTAGGTACATTACTCTGGAAAGAAATTTGGTGCATATAAAATTACCTGAAAGTCTGGAGAAATGAGTCGGGGATCCAATGAGACTGTTAGTTTCAAAATCATACAATTGCAGCTGTGATGTAGAAGTGAGAAAATGAGTGCAGCTACTCCTGCTAACTTGTTCCAGAATCGCTCCTCCACTGTAAACATACAGCTTTGAAGCTGGTGAGTAGATGCCAGGATGTGAATGGAACTTGTTTTGGTGCTGCTGCAGCTGACAGAGGATGGCCTGTGCCTCCCTTGTACCCTCTAAATCTCATGATGTATGTAGGAGCCCTGATATTTCTGAATCATAGAATTGTTTTAAACGCTTTTAAATGTTTAGTTCCTCTCGTGTTGTTAGTTTTACTTTAATATTTAATTAATCTTGTCTGCTTATATGTCTGTATGCATAGATTGCATGGTATCGGTAGCCAGAATTTATATCCCTTGCCTAAGTAAGAAGCCCTGTCACCTGGCAAATACACAATGGATGCACGTTCTGTTTATAAATGTCTAGTGGGTGGAAAAAGGTTGGTGGTACAGGGAGGGTACATAGGAATGAGTAGGCTATCCTTTATGGTTTATTAGTAGTTCATAATGCTAAATTTCTCAATTTCATTTGGCAGTTGATAGTCACTGTGCTCACTGTCTTTCTTTCTCTTAAAAACATGGTACCCAATCTGAAAATTTCTGGAGCCAGACGTCCCACTTAATAGAACTAAACTTGAGGGGCACGTGGGTGGCTCAGTCGGTTAAGCCTCCGACTTGGGCTCAGGTCATGATCTCGCAGTTTGTGAGTTTGAGCCCCACTTTGGGCTCTGTGCTGACAGCTCAGAGCCCGGAGCCTGCTTCAGATCCTGTGTCTCCCTCTCTCTCTGCCCCTCCCTTCTCGCACTCTGTCCCTCAAAAGTAAATGAACATTTTTTAAGAATTAAAAATATAGAACTGAACTTGAACTTTTATTCTGCTGGGAAACACTGTTTTCAGCTTCTCTGAAAACAGGATTGCTATGTGGATTTTTTCCTTTTAATGAATTATCGAGCCTGTTGTCCAAGACTTAGTCCTTTTCAAAGGCCTCATTTATCTCTAATCTGAGGGTTAGCCAGACATTTTACAGGCAAATTTCACTTCTGTAATTCATTTCTTTCACCTGGATGAAATTATTAACTTCTTAGTTTGGTAGATTTTGCTGGCAATCAGAGCCTACCACCATATCCGTCAACATTCCTTGATACTCCTCAAATGTTTGTTGGTGACACTCTTCCTGGGTTTATAATAATACTGTGGTTTTATGGCCTTATTACTATTTTTATACTTATTCTGTAATTTCAGTGAAATTTGGGGAGGGTACAAAGGCAATTCATGTGTTCAACTACCTTTTGTGAACCAGAATATTATTCTTAGATTTAAAACAAACTGATTTGTACATTCCTGGTTGCTTAACAAAACAATCAGGGTCAATAGCCTCTCCTTCAAGCCAAACAAGACAATTTAATTTTTGTTTTCATTTCTCTTATTTTACTTTCCCCATGCACCTACCTCTTTACCTCTAAATCTCTTGTTTGGTTATAATCTTTTAAAATTATGACTCTTATGGTTACCTATCTTTCCTTAATACTTGTATTAAATTCCACAATTTCATCATCAATAATTATTAATATTTTACTATAACTTCTTTTTTTCCTTTTTTTTACATCATTATTTGCATTGTATGTCCTCCTAGTTCCTGGAGTTTTTTTTTTTTTTTCATTTTCTGGAGTAATTTTGGAAGTAGAATCCCTTGTCATCTGCTTCTCAACATTTTTCATTTAACTAGGGTGGTTATCATTATCATCTCCAGATTCTAAATGAAGAATCAGAAGCTTAATGTGCCTAGGTGGCTCAGCGGGTTGAGCGCCTGACTCTTGATTTCAGCTGAGCAGGGAGCCTGTGAAAGAAAGAAAGAATCAATCAGGGGGCACGTGGGTGGCTCAATCAGTTAATTATCTGACTTCGGCTCAGGTCATGATCTCTCTGTTCATGAGTTTGAGCCCCCGGTGGGCTCTGTGCTGACAGCTCAGAGCCTGGAGCCTGCTTTGGATTCTGTGTCTCCCTCTCTCTCTCTCTCTCTCTGCCCCTCCCCTGCTTGTTTTCTGACTCTCTGTCTTTTTCTCAAAAATAAGTAAACATAAAAAAAGAAAAGAAAAAAGAAAGAACGAGAGGCTCAAAGAGATAAAATTGACATTTTAAAGGTAACACAGAAATTCAGTGGCAAAGCTTGGACTCAAATTCAGGTCTGCATATTCCCTGTTTGCTGTTTTTTTGTTTCTCTGTTTGTTTCTTTTTCATATAAAAGGTGTCCATTTAACACTATGCTGCTTACTTCACCACCTTTTTGTAGCAGTAGTTTTAAGGACCATTTTTAAATATAAATCTGCTTTTTATAGTTACGTTTGACAGTACTTATACAGTCATGTTCATCTTGATTAGTCGAAGATATTTGTGAACTTTAAGAATATGCTTTGACATACTACATTAAGGCTGTCTGTAATTGTAATTATTATGAAATAATTTTTCTTGTAATATGTATTAATGCATGAACACCTTGAATTGAACATAGAATAAAATGAAAAACATGATGGGTTATGTAACACAGGTATTTTAACAAGAAGATGGCAGATCATGTGGAGATTCACATTTGTTGGAGTTAAGAATGCCAACAGTAATTTACAATGTGTGCCTTTAAGACAGAGAAAAATATGATTGGAGATGCTAATATGGCAGCTCACAAACAATAAAGATTCTTTATATGACAGAAAAATAATAGTAAAGCAATATCCTTTATGAACATAATGTAAAAATACTCAACAAAATACTAGCAAAACTGAATCCATGACTAATTGGGATTTATGCCAGTGATGCAAGTTTGGCTCAACATACGAAAATCAATCATTATACTATGCCATACTGATAAAATTGCAGAAGTATAAAAAAACACATGATTTTTCCAATAGATACAGAGAAAGCATTTAATAAAACTCAAAACTCTTTAAGAGTTTCATTTCAAAATGTAAACAATCAACAAACTAGTAGCAGAAAAGAAGTTCTTCCATATGATAAAGTGCATCTATGAAAACCCACAGCTAACATCAGACTAATTAGTGAAAGATTGAAAGCTTTCTTCCTAAGATCAAGAACAAGACAAAGAAGTGCACCCTCACTACTTTTATGCAAGAGTGTGCCGGAGGTTCTATCCAGTACAATCACACAAGAAGTAAAAGAAGGCGTGAAAAGAAAAAAGAATTTATTTCATGTACTTTCCTGGAAGTTGAGTTGCACATACCTTTTCTGCTAGCATCCCAGTGGCCAGAACTTATGTAACCACATATAACTTTGAAAAAGTTAGGAATTGTAGTATCTATTCTTGAAAAAATTGTACTTGGTCAAAATTTGGGGCTTTTATTTTTGAAGAAAGGATAATAGATATTGGAAAACAAATGGTTTCTTTCACATTTATACAATTTGCTATGTAAATTTTTTTTCTTTCTCTGCTTCTTTCCTTCCTTTTCATCGTTTTACTTTCTTTTATCCGATGGATTGCACAGGTTAAAAAGTTTGCTAATTTAAGTGCAATGTCGGGGCACCTGGGTGGCTCAGTTGGTTAAGTATTCAACTCTTGATTTTGGCTCAGCTCATGACCTCATGGTTCATGAGATGGAGCCCCAAGTTGGGCTCTGCACTGACAGTGTGAAGTCTTCTTGGGCTTCTCTCTCTCTCTCACTCTCTTTCTGCCCCTTTCCTGCTCATGCTCCCCACCCCCAAATAAATAAATAAACTTAAAAAAAATGTAGTATGGTCCTCTGGATGGGATCTTGGAACAAAAAACTAGTAGAATCCAAATATAGATTATAGTTTAATAATATTATACTAATGTTAATTTCTTAGTTTTGTGGATATAACATGGCCCTGCAAGATGTTGACATTTGTGGAAGCAGGATGAGAAGTATACACAAACTCAGTATTATTGTTGCATTCTTTCATAAATCTAAAATTATTTAAAAATAAAACATTAAAAAAGGTTAAAAATAAAAGATTGCTAATACTCAATGGCCAGGGATTTGGAAAGAATTCTCATGCACTCTTGGTGGTAAGATATTATATTTATTAAATATAAATGTGTTTATATTTTTTATTCAGAAAATCTATTTCTATCAGCAGTGCATAGTGGCAAGATGGCAGTGCACATTTCCCCAGAAAGGAAGTCTATAGTGGATGGCATCTTTAATGCTGAATTGAATGAGTTTCTCACTCAGGAGCTGGCTGAACATGGCTACTCTGGGGTTGAGATCTGAGTTACATCAACCAGGACAGCAGTCATTATCTTGGCCACCAGAACACACCTGGTGGTTCTGGGAACTGACCCTTGTGATTCAGAAGAGGTTTGGTTTCCCTGAGGGCAGTGTAGAGCTTTTTGCTGAAAAGGTGGCCACAACAGATTTGTGTCTTAGTGTCCAGGCAGAGTCTCTGGATTACAATCTCCTAGGAGACCTTGCTGTGTGAAGAGTGGGACCAAAGGCTGTGAGGTCATGGTGTCTGAGAAACTCCAAGGACAGAGGGCTAAATCCATGATGTTTGTGGATGGCCTGATAATTCACAGCAGGGAACCTGTTAACTACTATATGATACCGCTTGTACCATGTGCTTGCCTCTCAGACAGGGTGTACTGGGTATGAAAGTGAAGATCATGCCTCCCTGGGACCCAACTGGTAGGTTGGCCCTAAGAAGCCTCTTCCTGATCATGTGAGCATTGTGGAACCCAAAGATGAGATAGCTTACCACTCCTATCTCAGCACAAAAGGGTATGAAGCCAGAGAAGCCTGCCATGCTGCAGCCAATACTCACAGCATCACAAAGTTTCCTTGGCAGCTGGATTTGGAATCTGGCTTTTGCCCTGTAAAGACCTTTAATAAAAATTTTGGGGGGAAAAAAGGCAATCTATTTCTAGGAATTTCTCTTATAGAAACTTGAATGCTAGCTTTTGGAGAGTCTTTTCCCTCTTAGATAATTCGGCATAATTACTCCCAATGAATCTAGGAGGTTGTTAGAGAGTCGAATGATTGGTTTTTTAACTTCAGAGGTAAAACAATCCTTAGTATGGTTTTATTCATTTATTTTATTTATGTATTTATTTGAGAGGGAGAGTGCATATGCAAATGAGGGAGAGAAAGAGAGAGAATCCTAAACTGGCTCCACATTGTCAGCACAGAGCCCAATGCAGGGCTTGAGACATGACCTGAGCGAATACCAAGATTCAGACACCTAACTGAGCCATGCAGGCACCCCAGTATGGTTGATGTTTGAAGTAGAATGGAAATTAAGTTCCCAGAGTAGAGGTGGTTGAATAATTAAGTTGCTAGGCTTTTACCTGGAGGAGTAACAGATCTGAAGCCCAGTGGGGAATATGAAAGATATGATGCTACCTCTGGATCTTGAGAAAATGAGGTATGGGAGGGCTGAGTGGCCTCCAGTTGAGAGGGCTGCAGGGTAATTTCCCATTTTAGACAAGGAGTGCATAAATGATCATTGAACAGGAAGAGGGTTCACTATGTAGGTCTTAAAATTTTCGAATGTAAGTTTCTATAGCACTGTGGAAACATTGGAGGGGGCACATAGCAGTGGTAGTTTGGGTTAGGGGAGGAGAGATTCTTAGAGATTGGAGGAGTTCACACTTTTAGCAGGGATGAGGAACACAGAAAGATAAGGTTGCAATATAATGTGTACAACTACTATTACGGTGGAATGTCCTGGGGTATTAGAAGTAGTCTGGCATTTGGGAAATCTAACTGGCCATGCTTTCCTAGCCCACGGGATTTGCATATGAATTTTCCTTGGTCTGGAACACCTCCATCTCCTTTTCTCTCTTTCCCAGGCCAGTTCAGGCTATGTTTGGATCTATAAGTTTCTCCAGGAAGCCTACCCTGAGAGCTTTCTCTCCTTTGACTCTGGTAGCCTTTCCCACCACACACAGTGAGCTCTTAAGCTCTGGAAGGGAAGAGACAACGTCTTGCAGAAGGTATAGCCTCTGTGTAATCATTTATAAATTACATTTCTTTATAGTAAATATTTGCTATTTTTTCAAGTTAAATATTATAAAATTCAATTCCAGTTTACAAAATAAATAATTCAACATGTTTAAAAATTTTTTTTTAATGTTTTATTTATTTTTGATACAGAGAGAGACAGAGCATGAGAGGGGGAGGGGCAGAGAGAGAAGGAGACACAGAACTGGAAGCAGGCTCCAGGCTCTGAGCTGTTAGCACAGAGCCTGATGCGGGGCTTGAACCCAGGAACGTGAGATCTGACCTGAGCCGAAGTCAGAGGCTTAGCCGACTGAGCCACCCAGGCGCCCCTCAACATGTTTTTTTAAAGGGTAAGTTCTACTACTTACCATTTATTTCCCGTATTACAAACACTGCCACACCATGTTTATGTGTGGGATGAACAAATGAACTGAATTAACTTCCTCCAAATCTTTCTCTACCTCTGATATATAAATTTTTAAAAAATATTAATAATATTCAGATTCTAACATTTTAATATTATTTAAAAAGTATTTAACCTGTATATAATGTAGCATTTGAAACTGTCGTAGAAACACCATATCCAGTTGTACATGTTGATCCCGTTTTTATGGGTTTAAACATTCGTCTCAAAAAATAAATTCCCCAAGTGGATACAAGGTTTTTTTTCACATTCATATGGACACACATCCCAAAGTAATACATGATATACTTGTGAAATGGAGTATTTCCCACTAGATGAATTCTCTTTTAATAAAATTAAACTTTTATTTATGTTAAAATAACTGTCCACCGTCCATTCGTTGTAATATTAATATAATTAAATTAATGCTCCCCCCCCCCGTTACATTTGTGATTTTCAAAGCAGCAATCAAGTCTAATACAATTCTCACACTTCCCTCTTTCAGGAAATAAAATTTTCGCAAGTCCCAAGATATTTAAAGCGATGTAATTTACAGAAGCAGCAGTAGAGTGTGGTTCCCGGTATTATTTACATTCTTTTAGTAGTAACTAACTTAAGTTAGCAACGTCTCTTTTTATCAAGTGTACACCAGGTAATTCCTTAAACGACAAAAGCTAGAAACAAAAATTGCCGCCCACGGACTTGGGCTGGGGGGTGAAACCTCAGGGATTTGTGGGAAGAGCCGCGCAGGGTCTCGGCTCCCTCTCGTCACTACTCGGCTCCTCTCGGTTTTTTCTCGGTTCTTGCTCGGCTCAGTTCGGCTCCTCCTCCCGGGAGGATAAAGAGAGAGGAAGAGACGGAGACCCAGAGCGGCAGCAGGTTCGGCGCATGCGTTCACGCCTCTTGCTGCTTTTAGGGCCGCGCTTTGCCGTGTATTTTCACTTCCTTCTCTTCAGAGCTGTATCCGGGTCGTTGCTTTCTCTATTGTCTCAGGCAAACGGCCTCGGACTTTGCAAATTCTGGATCTTTTGTTGCTTCTGGTGCAGGCTAATAAAGTTTTTTCTTTCTTTTATTATTTTTTTTCTAACAGTTTTAACGGAGGAACTTTACTGCCCACGGCTGCCGGGGCCTGGGGGTGCCTCTGACAGGGGAGCGCCGTGGGAAGGGGCGCGAGAGGCAGGGGCCGGTTCGACGAGGACTAGGGGGGCGGGGTGGGGGGGGTGGGAGAGGACCTTGGGGCCGCTCTAGAGGCGCTCGGGTCCGATCGGCTGCACCGCCGATTTTAAGTAGCGTTTTTCGGATTTGTTTCCGCGGTATCTGCCCCGACCTCGGCGCTGCTTGGGCTCTCCCAGCCTCTCCCTAGGTCTCCTCCAAACGACCACCTCACGGATTCCTTAGTAAGTGTGTCGGAGGCCTCCGCCGGGAGAAAGGTGCATTTCAGCCCTTCTAGAAGTCAGGGCCTGCGGGAGCAGGGTGGGGGTGGCAGGTTCCTGCGGGAAACTGGACCTTTCTTGGACCTTCCACGTACACGGGAATGAACTAGGCTGCTTTTATTACCTGGGCTTTGCGTTTTCTTTGTATTGACTATTACCGTGGCTAAGTGAGAGATTACGAACAAGTGGCAGAAACAACAGTGTGCAAGGGGGTCAGCTTTGAATTTGGCCGGCCTGGGTTCGCCTTTGCCGGACCACAGGCTGGAGCTGTCGGTGTTGCTGCCCAGCCCTGCCCAGCCCGGGTCCCCACCGCAAGCTTCCTACACCATTTGCCGAGAACTAAACTAGACAGATTCCCTGCGCTCGGTCATCTGTGTCATCCCTCAGCATCACAGCTGTCTTCTGTCCTTGGTGTGATTATTAATGACGATGTAATGCTTTTCTCTTAACAGTGGATCGCAGCTCCAAGAGGAGGCAGGTGAAGCCTTTGGCAGCTTCTCTGCTAGAAGCTCTCGATTATGATAGTTCAGATGACAGTGATTTTAAAGTTGGAGATGCCTCAGGTAACTGTTTCCTTCTCTCGCCCCTTTCCCCAGCTTTCTGGAATTGGTCTTATTTTCAGACCCTTTAAAAAATCGGTTTTGATTTCAGTGCCAATTTAAAGTTAAAGCACATAAACGTCATTTATTTTGTCCATATGGTTTCCCACATTTCCTTAAGGTTCTTTTGCTAGATCCTACTATGGATTTTGCTTATGTTGATACTCATAATTAGCAGGCAGGAAAGAACTTACTCCATTGATACCAAAACTTTTTCTCTATTCTTTACCCAAAAATATGTTTATGCTTATTTTATGGGTAGAGGGAAAAAACATCGAGAAATATCACAAAGTCAATCAATACCCTGAGAGTAACGTGAGCCATATACAGCCCACTTGGCACCGTCTGAGGGGAGTTTTGCTTTTCGTTTATTAGCTCCCTTACCAGAATAAAATTAGCCAGAGTAAAAAGTTGTACTTTGTAGTCGGTGTTGGACTTTGTGGATTGGGCCTTTCAAAAATCTCTGAAGTGTAAAGTTACATGTTTGCTCATTATATTTTGTGATTCTAAAAACAGTGAACTTTTTAAAAAGGACATATTCACATTGTACAAAAACGGGAAACAAAAATATGGTTTTCCATGGTATCTTCTGTTCATTATACTTCATGTATATAGTTTTAATTGCAGGAATCTGAGAAATGCATAAAAGTTGTTTTTAAATATTTTATGTGAAAAATACTAATACAGACATGAACAATAAAATTTATTCATAATCTGTCCCTTTTGATGGAGATTTAAATAAAATGAGAAATTGAAACCTTTTCAATTTCATCCCTTTAATCATTTAAAAATATTCCTCCAGAGAGTTTTCTATGCTTAGTCCTATCTCTCTCCTTTCCTCTGGTTTTCTTTTTCTTTTTTTTTTTTTTTCCTCCTGCTAGGGATGGTAGGAGATGAAATTTGGTTGTCTTGTATTTCTGTTACTAGTTTCAGTAGCATCAACAAGTAGAATTTGCATTGTGTTTTACTGAGAACTTTTTATTTCCATTATTTCATTTAACTTTTATAATAACGTAATGAAGGATATACTATTTTACAGGTAACAGAGGACTGAATTCAAAGAACTTGCATAACGGATGTATTTTGACTATGAAACTTAATAATCTTTTCACTGCTTAGATCCTAAACGTAAACAGATGTGATCTTAAACTGAAACTACTTGTATGTTATGACTAATTGAGGTCACTCCCAACAATCAAAAGTTGTTTATCTTGCTTTTAGTTTTTGCTTCTCAGCTTTGTCTTTCATTTAGTCAATTCACTGATGTTTGGTTCTTCCAAAGAAGGGCAAAAAAGGGAAGGGAAGGGAGGTAATATCCAAAGCTATTTAAGTTCTTTTGGTGAGAACTTCGGTAGATAAGAATATTTTTGGTTGGAATGTAGTTTTGGTCAAGGTTGTTAACTGTGACAATAGTTATTGGGTCTCAGAAGTTATGACTTATTTGAATACCATTATGAAAAAACTCTAAAGCTAGATCGTTAAGTATTCTGTAATTGTTTCTAACCATAAATCCTGACTTTGTAGTTTTTTTCTTTTCATTTATTGAGATATAATCATTTACAGGTGTCAATTCTCTTTACAAAGGTTAAAACTATCTAATGATAAAAACTTTCTCAAGATAATTTTTGGTATCAAGCTCAGTATGGATTCCTGATCTTGTAAATCTTAACCAGAGTTGATGGGAATTATCACTTAGGTGTGAAAAGTGGGAGGATGTGTTGTTAGGCTGATAAATTAAAAAAAGACTCTTAAATTTTTCTTTATTTTTGAGAGACAGAGACAGCTCTAGGAGGGGAGGGTCAGAGAGAGAGGGAAACACAGAATTCAAAGCAGGCTCCAGGCTCTGAGCTAGCGGTCAGCACAGAGCCTGATGCGGGGCTCGAACCCATGAACCATGAGATCATGACCTGAGCCAAAGCCAGAAAAAAATCTCTTAAAAGCACTAAATATATATACACTTTCGGCTTCCTCTTGTCATCATACCTAGTCTGCTCTTTTTGTAATTTACTTCTTTAGCCCCTGTGCAGTTCTTATGTTATTATAAAGGAGTGCATAGTAGAAAATGATTTTGTTTAAAATAATTAATAGTAGCAATTGAATCATATTTTCCATTCTTGATTAAGGTGTGGCCATGTCCCCCATAGCTGAGACGGTGACTTAATCTAGATTACTAGTGTTTCCTGTTTGAATCATTTCTTTGCCTGAGATAGTTGAACTCTTACAAGAAATAAGACATTAGATTCCTCACTGGATTTCAGTCATAATAGAGTTGTGAAAGTCCAATCCTATGTTATAAGTAGATGAAACTGTATGAAATTGGAGGTGGAGAAATAGCTTAACTTCTGTCTGATCAAAGCTTTTAAAAATAATGACTAGAAATGACTTGTTGAATGAACTACTGACTCCCTTAGAACTTATGATGATTAGATCGGTTGGCTTCCATTTTTGTTAGTGGGATTCTGTGCACCAATTTCTTTTGCTCTTCATTTTGATTTCAGAAGTTCTGGCTAAAAAACTTCATACTTATGTTTGGCTTTGAAAACGTAAACAATTATGAAAGATTATATTCAATACCTTTGCAGGTAAACATAATTTTATTCATGTAGTTCTCAGGTGACGAAATAGAAAAAGATAAATATTGCTCAAAAAATGACCTGCCAATAAGATTGGTAAGTGTTATTAATGGCTGTAAGCCCATTAGAAAAGTACAAACTGAAAATAGATCATCTTTTGTTTTTCTTCTTTAATGTGGAATTAGAGCTAAATTTCCTCCTTTCTTTTTTTTTTTAAGATTTTAGTTTTAAGTAATCTATACACTGAACATGGGACTCGAACTCATGACTCTGAGATCAAGAATCACATTAGAGCTGAATTTCTCATTTTTGATTGAGGGAAGTCAGTAAATAAATTGTAAAAATAATATATTTTAAAACATTAGAATTATGGTGATAACAACCAGAAGAACCACATGTGGAAATGTTAAATTGAACCACATGAAATTACCAATTTTAGGTTATTGGCAGTGTCATCATTTGACCTAGTTAAAGTGGTTATATTTGAGAATTGATCCTAGGATTGGGATTAGGATAGATTGTATTTTGTAATCTGATGTATAAGTGGAGTGTTTTTGAAGATAAGTGCTTGTGTTATTTTGTTAAATAAAACAAAGTAGCTGTGCAGTGTCTCCGGTAACCCACTGGCCAAGGTAAGATGATGCACCTTAGATCTTGAGCCATAGTTTAGTTAGGACAAATTGCCAGAACATAATTTAACTGGAAGAGTCAGGCTGAGACTTTGCTTTGGTATAATTTTGCACTTAATCTAATTTTGGCTAATTGGTCAAGATACATTTATTGACAATCCTTAGTTTTGTTTAAAAGGCCTTTGCTGGATAGTATGGTGATAATATTAGAATAATTAAATTAGTAAAATAACAATGTAAGGCATGATTGATGACTTGTGTAGTTCAAATCAAGGAGCTAGGACTACTTTATCTAAATAATTCATTGAGAAGATGAGTTGAATTAGAAACTGAATGAGAAATAGTCTACGTAAGGGAAACATTAAGTATTAGAAGTGTGGAGGCTGGAAAATGTCATTTATATTTGGGGATCAGGATTGAGTAAAGAATAAAAGAGGTGTGCCTGGGAAACTATAATGAGGTTAAAATTGAGGCCTTATATTGCTAGACTAGGGTTTCTCAATCCTGGCGGATTTTGTGGTACTTAACTCTTTGTAACGGAAGCTTGTCCTGTTTATTGTTGGATGTTTAGCAGCATCTGTTTTCTACTTACTAAATGCCTGTAGTATCTCTTCTTCCTTCCACCCCCATCAGCTCCCTTCTCTGTTATGGAAACTGTTCATCCATTGCCTCTAGGCATTGCCAAATGTTCTCTGAGGGACAAAATTCTGATTTGTTCTTACTTGAGAACCCCAGGTCTAAATTTACCCAGAAAATGTTAAATGACACTGGTAATGAATAGAGGAGGAGTTGTGTTGGTTGACTGGTTTTTTGAAAAAGGTGTATAGAAGTAGTTAGAAATGGCCCCAAGGAAATAACTGAATACCCTGTAGACCAGTGTTCAATCTATTCTGTACTGGGTATATTTATAAATGCTAATCAGTATTGCACTAGATCAATGAAGAGAATAGTTAATTAAGGTCGATGAACAGATTGTTTACATTGCAAAGCTAATATAAAACTGAATTAAGTCATACTGATTTTATCGTTTAATATTTATTATGGGAGAAATTAAGCATTGAATATTGTGAAAGAATCCTTTAAGGTTGTTTTTTTAATTCTGTCTGTAAAAAATTCTTGAACTGTTGAAATAGCTATTTTGGAGAGATTTTGCTCTATTGTGTATTTGAGAAAGGTTACCTTTTATTTCACTGCATAGGAAGGAGGGATTTCAATAAAGAGTTTTTTCTAAAGAAAAATAAGTTTATTGGAGAGTTAGAATTACTTTTAGTGCTAAGAAGTATCTGACTTATTTGCTATATCTGACTTTTTCTCTATTATTACCCTTTTTCTAAAGATTTGGAACTTGATAGAGTCGTTTGAATTTTTAGTAATAGGAAATTTTTTTTTGCAGCCTACAAAAATTACAATAATAGACAAATATAGACAGCCAGAGACTGATTTTTTTTCTCATTGTTATTTTTGTTAAGCTATGTTTGTAACTAAATATTGTTTATCTCCATCCTTCAAGTGCATATGTATCAAAAAGAAGTGATGACTACTCAGATGTGAAGAAGTTATTTTTCAGGAATCAAAGAATGATAAAATTTGATAAAATTCCTGATGACTGCAATTGGAATATGAATAATGTATTGTATTTGGAGAATGAAGGGTTGGGTAAGCTACTAGGATTTGGGTTTTTGGAAAAATTTCAGATTCATCTAGTAATGTCTTAACGGATGTAAAGCATTTAAATCTTTTTTCAAATTGCTTTCTATTCAGACTTGATTACAAAACTAAAACAGAATCAAAGCATACCAATTTCCCTATACATTTAAAAATAACCGATAGGCATTGGCAACAACAACCAAAACAAAATCATAAATACTTAACATTTCATAAAATTTACCAAGCAATAGCAAAGTTGGATTGATCTCAATTTTGATGAGGTATCCACGTTTGTGCCCCAGTTAAATTTACTTTTGTATTATTGTTTTTATTGGTAAAAATTAGTAGGAATGCTTTTTGGTACTTTGAAAAAGTATCTCTCTTAACTGTGGCCATCCCTATTAATTATGGCATCGCTTGCAAGATGTTCCAGTTTTCTATAGTCAGTATGTACGAAGACTCTTTTTTGCCTTAGTGGTGTTTAGTCAATTCTGCTTATTATTTATTAGATCCTTATTTTAAAATATGTAGACATTATTATTATTTTTACCATAAATTTTCTTGGTAGGTTGGGTTTAATTATGAGTGGTGTTAATGAAAAATCACAATTTTCTTAATGATTTGCAGAACTGTTGAATTGAAAACATGTTACCTAGTTGTGGGTGATATTGGATTCAGATTCTTTTTGAAATTCAAGAAGCTCACAAATCCAAAGATGTTTCCTAAGCTTGGTACACACTTGTTCGATGGTAAAACTTTACTGAAACTGATAGTTTATTTGTAGTGTTGCCTTAACATACTTGTAAATATTCATACTTTTCAATGCAGAAATGTGTTTCATTATAGGATAGTGTGACAGGCCTCACTGGAGATTTTAGTGTAATATATTATGTATGCACCATGCTACCCTCTTTCTAAAATCAAAAATACCAAAATTCTGAAAGACATCTGGCTCCAAAAGTTTCAAATAAGGGATTGTTGACTTATATGATACTGCCATTGTGTTCTATGTAAAATTGTTTGGAGCGTTTTTTTTGTTGTTTTTTTTTAATGTTTTGTTTATTTTTGAGACAGAGAGAGACAGAGCATGAGAGGGGGAGGGGCAGAGAGAGAAGGAGACACAGAACTGGAAGCAGGCTCCAGGCTCTGAGCTGTCAGCACAGAGCCCGACGCGGGGCTCGAACCCGCAAACGTGAGATCTGACCTGAGCCGAAGTCAGAGGCTCAACCGACTGAGCCACCCAGGCGCCCTGTTATTTGTTTTTGTTTTTTTTAAACAATAGTTTTGAATAAGCCTTGGGTTCCTGCATGGTAATCTTGAGATTGACATTTATTTTGTAGGGTCAGCCAATACCTATTGTATGTTAGTCTTTATTTTTTATGTGATTTAACTTGCAGGATTTTTTTTATTTTTTATTTTTTTTTACCAATCATTTGTAAAGTATTTCTGGGATATTTTAGATACAAGATTCTAATTACAACTTTTTTTTTTAATGCCCAGTTAATTATAGTGGCTAAGACTGGTTAACAGAAATAAAAATGGTGTGCAAATATAGACTTTTTTCACCATTTTATTATTATCCTTTCCTTGGTTATATGCTCAAAAAATTTATCACTCTACAGATTTTACTAATTGTGTTGACCACGACCTGATTATGACTGGTTGTTTCTTACTTCTTCCAGTTCCTTTCCTTTTTTCTTTTTTCCTTTATTTTAGATATTTATTAATTTGATTAGGTATAAAGAGGATTAGAAGGTTCTGGGTAGTATTGGTCTAAGACAGCCTGGTGTGCCCTTGGCAGGAGTGGAAGAAACTTGCCAGGAAGCTTGTAGTCCTGCATGAATTCTTTAATATTCTCAGTCTGTCTTTTTAAGGACTATTGTGGTTGCTCACTTCCGAGAGAGATTTGTTTTTAAAAATTTATTAATTTCTTTCATTCTGGGGGCTATCTTAGTTACTGCCTAGAATTTTGACAGTGTAGGTGGCTCTTAGGTGGCTCTGATTTGAAAGGTATCTTAATAAGCGGGAAAATTGATAACAGCTCTTGCAGCTTCTATTAACTGTGCTATTGCTCTTGTCTTTTTTTCACCTGTGAACTTGATACTCCTATAATTGATTGGTATGTTAGGGATGTTGACTATTGTAAATACCTGTGCTCATTTTTGCTGGGTAAAGAGTGAAATAAGTGAAACCAGATTTTTGGACCAGATTTTTCTTGTTCTGAATGTGACGCAACACTAGTAAGTTCATATAGTTTATGAAAGGAAGATGGAGGAGAGGAAGAATTTAATCTGAATTGTATCATTAAATTAAAAATCAAGTGCCCAATTTCAACAGAAATCCCTTTACTTTTAGAAAAAAAATTGCCTCTAGGGTACTAAATATAGCATGAGCTATATGACACAAAATAGTGCTCCTTTTTTTAAAGCATGTTTTAATTTAGAGTTACATATACTCATCTTCGTTAGTGCTATATTGAATTAAAACCATTATACCAACTTCATTGATTTATTTAACCAGGTTGGGAATGTCTACCATTCTTTGACTTAAATTTGTTTATATTGTTTTGCAAGTTACTCACAAATTTTGGTGGTTTCATTTGTGTCAGCGTTGTGTGTGTGTGTGTGTATGTATATACATATGTGTGGTTTTTTTTTTCTCATATTTTCAACAGATTCTGAAGGGAGTGGTAATGGAAGTGAAGATCCTTCAAAGGACAGTGGAGAAGGTTCCTGTAGTGATTCTGAAGAAAATATTTTAGAAGAAGAACTGAATGAAGATATTAAAGTAAAAGAAGAACAACTTAAAAATTCTGCAGAGGAAGAGATACTGTCATCAGAAAAACAGTTAATTAAGATGGAAAAGAAGGAAGAAGAAGAGAATGGAGAAAGACCTAGAAAGAAAAAAGAGAAAGAAAAAGACAAGGAAAAAGAGAAGGAGAAAGAAAAAGAGAAAGAGAAGGAGAGAGAGGATAAAGAAAAAGCAACAGTATCTGATACTGTGGCTGCTTCTGCTGCTTCCACCACACCAGCCACAAGTCCTCCTGCTGTTAACATATCTCCATCAGTCCCCACTACAACAACAACTTCAGAGGAACAAGTCACTGAGCCAAAAAAGTGGAACCTTCGTCGAAATCGACCACTTTTGGATTTTGTATCCATGGAAGAGCTGAATGATATGGATGACTATGACAGTGAAGATGACAATGATTGGCGACCTACTGTAGTAAAGAGAAAGGGAAGAGCTGCATCTCAGAAAGAAGGAAGTGACGGAGACAATGAGGATGATGAAGATGAAGGAAGTGGGAGTGATGAGGATGACAATGATGAAGGCAATGATGAAGATCACAGCAGCCCTGCCAGTGAAGGGGGTTGCAAGAAAAAGAAGAGTAAAGTTCTTAGCAGACACAGTGCTGATGATGAGGAACTGACCAATGATAGCCTGACACTATCTCAGAGCAAGAGTAATGAGGTAGATCAACCCAATTTTTATGATATCTGTCTGTCTGGGGAAAAGGGAATTCTTCTCTAAACCATTCTGCTCGTTATATTAAGTAGCTTCCTTGAAATCCTGTTTTTAGACAGCTGTGGGAGTGAATGAGCACCTTAACTGTAACATTTACTCATTTGGTCAACCAGCCTTTATTGAGTATCTACTATTTGTCACCGTCCTCACGGAGCTCACAATCACCGTCCTCAAGGAGCTTACAGTCTGTATAATTAGAGAAATATTTTTATACCCATAGACTAGGGAAATGGTAGTTTTCCTTTACCCTTTCTATTCTCTCACCCTATTGTTCATAGGACTGCTGATTGGTGCTAAGTGGATTATGAAAACAAAGGTCACCTTTATTTCAACTTAGTTCTGTATCCACATGAAAATTTAGACTTCTAGACTACTTGAGAGCAGGACAACAAACAGCTTAATGATTGCCTCAGACTTACAGAGAGACTGATTATAAGGTTACTTCCTTTACCAATTGTAGCAGTCATCATCTGAATAGTCACCAAGTCTTTGCTTTAGATGTATGGGAGTATGTTTACGTATATTTAGTGAATAAGTTTTCTCTACAAAGAAATGAAAAAGAAACATCAAACATTCCTATCATAAAACAAACATTTCTGTTATAAAACTACAGTAATGACTCACTTCTTCCACTTGAAGTTCTACTACCGAAAGTTAGGTTTATCCATTGGGCCCAAGATGCAACATTCAAGACTCTTCAGTCAAACACATCTGTGTCTCTTTGTCTGTGTGTTTATGTATATGTTTTTCTTCAGAAAGAAGATTGAGTTGTTGTCTTACATGTAGATGTACCTGTTACATCAACACGTAGAACCATAATAATTAAGTCTGTCATTTCAGTTAATGTGTTTATTGTCACGAAAATTCACTTCTTTAGCAAGCACTTATTTTATTTTTATTTTTATTTTTTCATATCATTGAAATAGGGTAAAATGGTAGGGAGAATTTTCTTCTATGCTTTATTCATTCTTATACATTTCTTCTACTTAAAAGTTTTACATAGCAGTGATTACGTATTTTAAGTAAGTTTCATTTAACAACTTGGTGATTTTTTTTTTTTTTGCTAAAATAAGTAACAGGCTCTGAGGGGCTATATGTCAGTAGTGATGAGCTAGCAGTTTATATTTTAAATTATAAACATTGGCTAACTTCTAGGTTATCCACTTTCATGTGAAGAATGTTGCCTGCCTCCAGTGCTATCCTAATTCTTATATTTAGGTAATGGAAAAATTGTCATTTGGAATATGATATTTACATGCTATAGCACAAACAGTTGCATATTCCCAGTGCCGATTTAGGGAAATAGAAATATGGAAAATTCAGTTGTTCATATATATGATTTAGGCTTGTATCCAGTTTATTTTATAGCATTTAGTACTCAGTCTATATCAACTTAATAAGTTTACTTTTGGCAGTGTCACTTTCTTACTTCATTTTTATTAGTCTGACATTCACTAAAGTAGGCTGGCTCACGATAGAAGCAGACTTAGATTTATGTTAAGGTGTGGAGAATACTTGCATATGTTTAGAAACTTGCCACATAAAATGTGTACATTATCCACTTGTTAATAACCTGTAGGACATAATGTATTGCTTAAGAGGTTGTAGACTGTCCTTTATGATCCATTGGAAGGCTATATGTGCTGTTTTAGGTTTTTTGTTTTTTTTCCCCCTACCAGAGGAGACTTTAAATAATGGGACTTTGTATATTTAGTTTAAGTCCCAAAGGAATGAGATTCCATAGTACTTCTTCAAAAAATGCCTTGATAAAATTGTCAAGAAATTTCTTATAGGAGCTAAATTAATTTCTCTTGTGTTAATTTATGTTAATTTTCCTTTTGCTGTACCCTGGGCAGAGATGCAGAAGAACTGATAGAAAGTTAGTTTTCCCTTAATAATATCCCACCTGAAAGCTTGGTGACTATTTTTCCAAACACTCTTCTGTAATTTTTGATAATTCTATTTCTATTTAAATATCACTCAAATTAGATAAAAATTTTTAATAAAACTAATCAATTGAGATTATTATTTTATTTTATATTTGTAAATTTCCTGTTCTTATGCTCTTGATTTTGTAAAAATGACTAAAGGTAATTTTTATTGCCTTATGGCCGTTGCTTATATCTAAATCTTTCTGGTTATTTTAGGTAGTGATACCTAGGCAAGTATCTATTAGTATACATACATATTTGATTATATTCAAAGTTTAATTTTTCCTCTGCTTTTACTTTAAGTGTTCAAATATTACTTTGTAGTAGAGATATATGTAGTTTATTAGCAGCAAACTTTTTGGCTGCAATGTCATGTGCTTTTGTAGGGAATTGATGTTGGACATCATGTAAATGATGCCCAGAAATTTTAATAGTTTTGAAGTTTTTTGGGGGAATTTGATTTTTTTTTTTTTTTTTGAGCCATGGGCCTTTTATTTGAGCTAGGGACCTTTTATAAGTGCTGACTCTTTTTTTTTTTTTAATGTTTATTTTTTTATTTTGAGAAAGAATGTGAGGAGGGAGGAGCAGAGAAAGGAAAGTGAGACTCCTGAGCAAGTTTTGCATTGTTGGTGCAGAGCCTGACATGGGGCTCTATCTCATGAAACGTGAAATCACAACCTGACCCGAAACCAAAGAGTCGGGTGCTTAACCCACTGAGCCACCCCCAGACCCCTTACTACTGACTCTAAAATCCTGTGCCATAGGCTTTGAAATACCCGAGAGCAGTGGTTTTCAAACTTTTTTTTTGTTTCAGGACCCTTTTACACTCTTAAAAAAATCATTGAAGACCCCAATTACTACTTTTGTAGCTTATATCTTTTGCTATATACCTTTTCAAATTAAAACTTTGCAATTTCAAAAAAATAAGACACACAGAAGCACACAAGTTATCAGATTGATGACCGTATCCCATGTTATGTAGTTCTGAGAGATTACATTGTATACCCGTGAGAAAAAGTGGAGAAGGTAAATACTTTTAATATTATTATGAAAATTGCCTTTCCCTTGTGGACCCAGTGAAACAAAGCCCACCGACCACACCTTGAGAACTACTGTTCTACAGCCAGGCATTTGATAAACCTGCATTGTTTACATGTGGGCACTTGCCTTTGCCTGTAGCATTTATGACCTTTTTGAATTTAGGGTGGTCTAAATAATCTCTTTGGAATATGGTTATGTGTCTTCTTTAGACTTTTATCTTGATGCTTTTGAAATTAATTCATACTATCTTTTTGGTTTTCTAAGTAAATCTTGGGGATGGGTATATAGCATTTTCAGAGAATGGTTCTCATTTTTAGGACTTTGAAACTGGAGCTTTGGTTGAGAATTAATGTTTGACAGAAAATCAAATCAGTAGAAATTTTCAGGTGGAAGTTTTTTGGTTTCTTTTTATAAAATATTCTATGTTAAATGGATTAGATGTTAAGTGGTTGTGAAGAAATGGCAATTGTTTTCTGACTTTTGTAATTAAAAATGTTGCTAAAATTTATGAAGAGCTCCTTCTGTTTGGGGCTTCTGACTTATTAAATATTAAAGGCCTTTTTACACATCTCAGAATAAAGCAAACTGCTTTAAAACCTAAAAAGACAGTTTGTAATATTGTACAGAAATTATTTCAGATTCTTGAGAATTTAACTTTCTTAAAAAACTTAGGGGAAGACTTATTGCTCAAACTCTTTGGTATACTAATATTTTTCTCATTTTCAGAGTAATAGGATTCTTTTAATTCTAGTTTTACATGGGGTGTGCCAGAATTCCTTTGTTTTAAACACATAAAATTTAGGTAGAATTTATCTTGTTGTATGTATTATTTATGAGCATCTGTGTGGAATACCTATATAAATGAACACCAAACGTATTTTGGAACCCATGGAGAACATTGGATGGTATTACCACTTTAGGTGTAAATATTAAAATCCAAGGGTAAATGAAATGATTTACTATAAGTAGTCATTGTTTTATTACTACAGTGCCCCATTTATTCTTAATTAATTACCATTAGATTCCATTAAATTATTCTATAATATTAAAGTTATATCCTAAGTGAAACTCTTGTGCCATTCAAAACCTACTTCCCCAATTTCTGTTTTTATATACAAGTTATATTTTCAAAAGATTTATTTTTTGGTAAAAACTTGAACCTAACTATTTTCTCCAGAAACTTTAAAAATGATACCCATCTTCAGAAGTATGCTAATAAATGACAGAGCTTCATGCCCCCAGGTGCTGTCCCCGTGCTTTAATTAAAAAAAGAAAAGTATGTTAATAACAATTGATACTAAATTTGCTTTATATTCTGATCACAAGTGTGCTCAACCCATGTTTGATGTATTAAAAGAAAACATAAGAGTTTAATTTTTGAAGAGAATGTATTATTTAGATTTCCCACTGAAGCGTTACGTGTCAGTCATTTGGGAGGGCTCCAGTTCCCCCTCATTCCTCTCTCTTTGCATTACATTTCTGGTAAGCATCTCAGATGTTGGGGACTAGGGGGCCAGAAATACCAATTAATTTTGTTTTCTCTGCCTCTAAATGATAATATGTGTAGAGAGAATTTAGTATAGATATACAATTGAAACATTTACTGTTTTTTTTTTTTTTTCTGAGCAAAAAGGCAAAATAGGAAAATAATGGAATTAGAGTTACTTATTGATGCTGATTTACTTGTTTCCCATATGGGTAAACCTTTTGCCAAGGGCTCATTAGTTGTAATTCCACTGGAAAAGTATTGGCAGCACCATAAACACAAGTAGCCTGTCAAACTCTGGTTTCTGGTTGTTGTCTAGATTTTTTTCTAGTCTATCTATGATATTTTTAAACCTAGATGTGATATTTTGGGGAAAAAGTCTTTTTTGGATACCCCAGGAAAATACTTAATGTGCTCATTGAGGCTTACAACATTTTTGGGGATTCCAAAGGACTCCAAAGAAGAGTACTGAGTATAATAAATGGTCAGCTCATATTCTTCTTCTTGAACCACCTATAAGAAGTAGGAAAGGAGAATGGGAATGAACGTTTATTGAGTACCTTGTATATCTTGGGAACATTCTTACCGTACAATTATCTTGCTACTTTTCACAACAATTTCATCAGGTAGGTATTATTTTTGTTATCTCACTTTACAGATGAGAAAACTATAGCTTCGAGAATCAGTAGTTACTAAGAACTAAGAGTAAAAGACAACAACATTGGAATTTAAGTCAAATGCTGTTACTCTGGAAGCATGGCTGATGGGGTGAAAATCTGGGTAGATTTTGTTTTGCTCAGTGTAATACTATAAAACATGAGTTTTTTCCTTAAAAGGACTTTGGCTTTGGAACAAAGAGGAACAGAATATACAGTTTTTTGAAGTGTATTTATATTCAGAGAGAAATCGTGCGCGCGCGTGCGTGTACACACACACACACACACACACACACACACACACACACACACGAGGTTGAGTGGGGGAGGGGCAGAGAGGAGATAGAGAATCCCAAGCAGCGCAGAGCCTGATGTGGAGTTTGAACTCATGAAATCATGAGATCATGACCTGAGCCTAAACCAAGAGTTGGATGCTCAATTGACTGAGCCACCGAGGTGCCCCCAATTTTAAAGTATTAGGATTCTCAAGAGAAAGGACACTGCCTCCTTGTTGACTTTTCCTTCTTTTTTGATTTGTTTTACAGATCAACTGCAAGTTTAGATGTATAAGACAGAATTGAAAAATATGTTATTGATTGTGACATTCAAGTATCATACAAATGTCACTTATAATTGCTATGAAATAATGATTCAATGTTGTCTGTGGTTATTGATTTGTTTAAAAGAATATAAAAAAGCATGGTTAGGTTCTTTTTTTCATGTTCTTTATTTATTTTTGAGAGACAGAGCACGAGCAGGGCAGGGTCAGAGAGAGAGGGAGACACAGAATCTGAAGCAGGCTCCAGGCTCTGAGCTGTCAGCACAGAGCCCAATGCGGGGCTTGAACCCATGAACTGTGGCATCATGACTTGAGCCGAAGCTGGAAACTTAACTGACTGAACCACCCAGGCACCCCTAGGTTCTTAAAATACATAGATTCAAGTACTGTGTTAGACAATGCCTAGTCTGATAATATGATAGGAATCATTGTCTTCTTAACCATTTGAAGTTTAAATATGTAATGCAGTGTAAATTAAACAGGTAAATTCTTCTCCTTGAATTTTGTCTTCATATTTATTATGTCTGCCTCCTTTTCTATTATAATTAGCTCCATATCTTTTTTAGTTTACACTAGATATTTCTTGACATGAACCTAATAGAGTACTGTCACTCTTTAGCAACTGGACAACCTGGATCCTTTTTAGATAGTTTCTGTCCCTGTATATGTAACAGGCATGCCTATGGAGGCTCTCTTGGATCTGTCATCCAGTAGTTTGATGACCCCTGGAACTTCTGAATTCCGTAGCAGTTAGGAGTATAGAATCTATACGCCATCCCATACGTACTTGCTTATATGTTATCTTGAGTTGATTTTTTTTCCTGTTTAACGTGTGTCTTGTCTCTCTTAAGGTAGGAGTATAAGCTTCCAAAGTACAGGAACCCTGTCTTATACTTTTTAAACCCATTGTAGGGTTAATAATTACTTGTGAGATAATTTTTCTTTTCTCCTACTTTAAGGGGTGAGACTATAATCTAGAATGGCAAAGCAGATGAAGAATTGCATGCTTGCCTTTTAATTTCTTAAAGGAGGGAGAATATGGGACTTGTAGAGAAAATAAAGAATTAGAGGATGCTTTGAGGGCCAGTTGAGAAAGAGATGGTCTTTCAAATGTAATATGCTTTGAAATTACTAAAAGAATGGAGAATGCAGCATAATTTTAGAAATGCATAAAATTGGGAATTTTGTTTATTGAAATTATCTTCTAATTTAAACATGTGATTTTCTGATATATTTTATTATTAGGACTCGCTGATTCTTGAGAAGAGTCAAAACTGGAGTTCTCAAAAAATGGATCACATTCTGATTTGCTGTGTTTGTCTTGGAGATAATAGCGAGGATGCTGATGAAATAATTCAGTGTGACAATTGTGGCATTACGGTCCATGAAGGTAATTTTGTTTTGTTTTGTCTTCTTTTTCAAGCAGCTAATTGACACTGCATTTAAATGAGTAAAATCAGGCCTTTCGCATGTGTACTGTTCTAAGATTCTTCTGCAGTATATCATGGTGTTTCAATTGAAGCAACATCCAGAATCCTCAATGCATGAGGATGTTATCTTTTCAGATTATGTTAATTTAAAAATGTGTTTTTGAATAGTTGAAATAGAAATATAAAAATCATAACATTTCTTTGAAGGTTAGTGTTAAAATGTTTTCCTTCGTGGCATGTATTTCTAGTTTTTAATGAAATTTAGATACAAGAAAAAGTCTACTTAAATACAGAAAAAAGTCTAGTATGTTAGTCTGAGAGAATGTTATTCAAAAAGTTACATTCTAAGTCTAGTGATACGTAGGTTCTTTTCTGGTTAGAATTTTTAATTTTAAGTACTTATAGAGATTATCTTTCTTTTTTTAAGTTTATTTATTTTGAGAGACAGAAGGTGAAAGTGTGAGGAGGTGAGGGGCAGAAAGCAGGGGAAGAGAACCCCAAACAGCCACGCAGGCTCCCCACTGTCAGCACAGAGCCCAGTGTAGGGATCAGTCTCAAGAACTGTGAGATCATGACCTAAGCCGAGATCAAGAGTCAGAGGCTTAACTGACTGAGCCCCCTAGGTACCTCTAGAGACTGTTTTTTAAGATCTGAGATAGGAGTGAACTAACTATAATATATTGAAAAATAATTTTGTCCATTATATTTTTGAACCTTTTTCGTTCTGTGTTCTTTTGCTTTTTCACTTACATTTTTTTATTTTGACATAATTTCTGACTTACAGAAATGTTATAAAAGTAGTACAAAAAATTCCCATATATTCTTCACTTAGATTTCCCAAATGGTAATATTTTGCTGTTTTACCTTCTCTCATATAGCAATTTTGTTTTGAACTCTATGAGGATGAACTTAGGCATAATGTCCTCTTCTCCCCCTAAATACGTCAGTGTGTATGAGCATTTTCTTACCATATAATCATAACCATATAATTATCAAAGTCAGAAACTCAACATTGATTAAATTCTAGTATATAATCTACTGATGGTATTCATATTTTTCCAGTCATCCCAATAATGTCAGATCTAGCAAAATAAAATCCAGGATTATGCATTGCATTTACTCGTTAGTCTATTTGGACACTTTTAACCTAGAACATTTCTTGAGTCCTTGTGTTTCCTGCCATTGGCATCTTGAAAGAATACGGGCCAGTTGTTTTATAGAATGTCCTTCATACTAGTTTTTTCTTTTTTTTAAATCTTTTTTTTATGGTTAGATTCAGGTGACATGCTTTTGGGAAGAAGCCACAGGAGTTCTATTCTCATTGTTCATTGTTAGGAAGCATGGGATATTTGTTTTTCCAGTTATTGGTGATGTTACTTTGATTACTTAGTTGAGACGGCGTCTTCCAAGTTTTTCTGTGGTAAAGTTGTTATTTTGTCTTATCAGTTAATTTTTTTCTATCGGCCATGACTACCACAGAAAAGGTTTTCTATGGCCTCGTCTTTACGTGCTCTGTTGCTATTAACAGCCCTCCTCCCAAATAGTTCTGGGGTTCTGCCGGGCTCATGGGACCCACAGGGTCTGTGCTTCTGTAGCCAGTTCTCTTGCTCTCATATGAAGCTTCCTTTGCTTGCTGCCAAGACTCTCCTTGGAAACGTCTCCAATTACTATTACTCATTCACATAGTTTTTCATTAATGTTTATTGAGTATCTTCATATGCTTACACTCCTTAGATTTTAGGCAGGTGATATAAACATTGAAGCTTAATGTCTAGTAAGAGAGACAGCAATGAAGAAATAAAAAAATAAGTATATATCAGGTGGTAGTCTGGACTATGGAGAAAAATAAAGCAGGACAGGGAGTGTTGGAAATGTTGTGGATGGGAGTGGTTAATGGGCAGGTAGACGTTTGTATTTACAAAAGGTGAAACAGAAAATCCTTTCTGGTAAGGTGATATTTGAGCATTGACCTGAAGGATGTAAGGAAGCAAGTCATGTACCTATTTGGTTAAAGAGCGCGTCCTTGAAAGAAGGAGTAGCAAATATAAAGATTTTGAAGTGGGAACAAGGTTGGGTGTTTATATGATGGCAGGAAGGGAGTGAACAACCTTGCAAATGGTAAAGGGAGAGATGGGATCAAACCAGGTGAGGCATGCCTTGCAGGTCATAGATTTTATTTTATTTTATTATTTTATTTATTTTAGATGTTTACAGTTTATTTTTTTATTTTGAGAGAGAGAGAGAGACAGAGAGAGAGAGAGAGAGAGAGCACAAGTGAGTGAGGGGCAGAGAAAGGGAGAGAGAAACTCCCACAAGGGACAGAGATGGAGAGAGATGGAGAGAGAGAAGCGGGGCTCACCCGATGCGGGGCTCATGCCCTCCTGATGCAGACTGGAACTCATGAACCGTGAGATGGTGCCTTGAGCTAAAGTCCGATGCTTAACTGACTGAGCCATCCAGGTACCCCATAGATTTTAGATTTGATTGTGATACATATGGGAAGATGTAAATGAATTTTGTGCAGAGGATTAATATGATTTGATTTATGTTTTGGAAGGATCACTCTGTTGGGTTGGGAGTAGACAGAAGTGGGTCTAAATTGGGAATTGGGGAGACCATTTAGGAGACCATTGCAATGATGCAAGAGAGGAATCGGTTTTCAGTTAGATAATAAAAATTTGGTTTTAGACTGTCTGGAGTTTAGGTAAGATGTTGGGACTAGAGATATCAGTTTGGGACTCGTTACCCTATAGATGTTATTTAAAGCTGTGAGACTGGATATGCTATTTAGGGAGTAGTAAAGTGGTTCTAGCACTTCAGAGGAGATGGGGAAGACATGGCCAAGGGATAGGAGAACCAGGAGAACTGACCCAGAGGCTATGTAAGGAAAATGTTTCAAACAGAGAAAGTGAGTAACTATCCAATTCTGTTCTTAGAGTCAGACTAAGACCTATGTCCTATGGCAAATTATTCTAATGCAATGGTAGACTCCCAGGTATACTGTCAGGCAAGCCGTTTAAAAGGTTGTGGGAGAAGAAGTTTATGGACAAAATGCTTATATTACATGGTTGTGAGTTTGTTTATTTATTTAGTATTTATTTTAAAGCTTATTTATTTTGATAGAGAGTATATGAATGGGGGAGGGGCAGAGAGAGGGAGAGGGAGAATCCCAAGCAGGTTCCCTGCTGTCAGCACAGAGCCCAACACCAGGCTCGATCACATGAACTGTGAGACTGTGACCTGAGCTGAAATCAAGATGCTCAACTGATGAGCCACCCAAGTTTCCCTTACTTGATTTATTAAATAAATGTAAAATACATGGAGAGAAGCAAGGGCAAAACCTGAGATTCGTTAAGACACTTAGGATATGAGTACAAGTTGGTGGAAGAATCACCTGAATCCTAGTGTGCCCAGAATTGGTATTATATGTCCTGCTTCTCTCTGCCTTTTCAGCCTGAGAGCCCACATAAATGGTACCCTGGGCCAAAGACATACTCTCTTGGATAGATCCAGGGACAAGTATGCCTAGTTACAGCTTCAGTTCTGCAGTTAAACTACAAAATAGCCATGGGGTTTGTGTTTCTTAGGCTGTGGACGCATGGAGTCAGAATGGTGTCACTGATCGGTGGCCATGCTAGGGCCTCATCCATATTGTGTTCATGTCTCATGTATATTTAGTATCTCCTGATTCTTCTGTATACTTAGTAACCAGGTGCCTCAAGAATGTTAAATCTTTCTTGGTGCTTTACTGTCCTTTACTGTCTATGTTACTGCACATGCTTTACTTTGTACATGTGTCTATCTCATTTTGTTTTTCTGTAGCAAAAATCGGTATTCTCAAGCAGAACAAAAACAGCATGGTAATCAAGAGGTTACTATTGAATTTAGTAACATGAGGATCAGTGTTTATTTTGATTCAAGAGAGTTCAAGTGGGAATAGAAGAAGGAAAGTGACTAAATGCAATTACTATGATGACTTTTTATATAAAGAGAAGTAGTAAGACGGGACCTTCATAAAAGGGTTATGGAATTTGAGGGAGGGTTTGTTTCTTCTTATTTTAGATGATGTGTTAGTTATGTATTATTATGTAACAATATATCAGTTTAAAACAACAAATTTTTTTATTTCACACAGCTTCTAATGGTCAAGAATCTGGGAGTGGTTAGTTAGATGATTCTGGCTTAGGGTTTGTCATGAAGTTGCAGTCAAGCCTGTTGGCCTGGGCTTTAGTCATTTTAAAGCTTCACTGGGGCTGGAGGATCTGCTTCCATGTTTGTTTATTTATTTATTTTTTAACATTTATTCATTTTTGAGAGAGAGTGAGTGCGACTGGGGGAGGGGCAGAGAGAGAGGGAGACACAGAATCCTAAGCAGACCCCAGGCTCTGAGCTAGCAGTCAGCACGGAGCCTGACGAGGGGTTCAAACCCACGAGCGGCGAGATCATGACCTGAGCTGAAAGTCAGATGCCTAACCAGCTGAGCCACCCAAGTGGCCCCTAAGCTTGTTTAAATAGTTACTGGTAGGTTTCCATTCTTTGGTGACTCTTGGATGCAGACCTCAGTTCTTCACTGGGTGGCTTGAGTGTCCTCATGACAAGACATTTTTCTTCAGAATGACTGATCAGAGAGAGAAAGAGATAGAAGCAATTATATGAGAGAGTTAGTGTCATTTGTAACCTAATTTTAGAAGGAAATACTATAGTTTCTACATATTGGTCACACAGACCAGCCCTAGTTAAATTTAAATGTAGGAGGGGACATTCTAAAATGGTTAATATGAAAGGTAGTCATTGGGCCCATCCTAGAAGCTGCCTACACAGATGCAGAGATTATATAGTATGTTAATGTGCTACACTAATGTGGAAGTGGCCAGCGGAAAAGGAGAGTTGATGATTTACGGAGAAAAAAGGAGGCAGTTGCTAGAGCAAGGGCTTTTGAGTATAAGACTAGAGGGGATGGGATCTAACACCAAGTGGAGAGACTGAGTACATAATGAGTATCCATAGAAACCGGAGGGAGAGGATATATGGATACAGATGTACATAGGTTGTTAGATGTGGTGGTTAGAGCTGTGAAACTTATTTTTTAAATGCTTCTTGTTTTCTCAGTGAAATGGGAAGCCAAGTCATTAGCAGGGAGTAGAAGTGAGAGAGGTGTTGGAGAGTTGGGAAGAGAGATTGGTATAAAATAGTTATTTGGGAGAATGAAATGGACAAGGGAAATGTTTACATAATACTGTGTGTGTGTGTGTGTGTGTGTGTGTTTGTGTGTGTGTGTGTGTGTGTGTGTGTGAGTGATGTGTATATTTTATTGCCAGACAGCTATAAAGGCACATTTGTGATTAGTGGTAATAAATATAAACAGACTAGTTCAACATGGTTGTGTATGTCTGTTTTGTTTTGTTTTTTTCTTTTTTTTTTCACCTCCAGGCATGGTTCAGATTCCTTGGAGCAGGTGCAGAATAGGTGAATATCGAAAGCAGCTGCCGTGCTGCTGATGTGTTTGTTGTATTCATACCACTGTTGATCGCAAATACGTTACCCCTGCTTATATCCATAAATGTCAGTGCTGATGTGTGATACAGGCATGACCAGGCCTGTTAATGTTGCTGATTTCTCACCATGCTGAGAGCACTATCTCTACTTCATAGGTCATCGGTTTGGCCATGGATATGTTTTTTAAGGCCAGCACAGTGGTTTTAAAAAATTGAATTGGTTCCTAACATTAAGAAACTGGGATATTTCTTTCACACATTTTGGATTTCAACCTTCTTTTAAAGTGCTGGCAGCAGTATTTCCTCTGAGAGCGACTATCTGCTAGAGTTGAATAGGGTTGCCTCCTGCTGGCAAAGCCTGGTTTCTGTTTTCTGATAATCCTTTCCCAGATCACTTACTCATTTTTGTCAGTTGCCTTTTCCCTGGAGGTATTTGAATGTATCTATCTGTTTTGAGGGTGTTTCTCTTGGTTCTGGCACACAGGCTGCCAAGGCCTTGTGGTCTTGAGGTCTCCCAGCTTTAATAGTAAAGCAATTATTTTTCTAAAGCTTCTGCCTTTGGGACTCAAGCCTACCAGTACCATGTGCCACCTCTATATTCTGTTGTCTTTGATTCAGACTTACGCACCTTGGATTCTTAGTATGAGCTCTTTCCCAGTAGATTCATTGTGCAAACAAATGTAGATTCCTGGGAGGGGACCCCATTAGTACTTGACGTGCTTAGAGCTATATTAAAGGTTCATAATGGGACCCGTGCTTCAGGTGAATAGCCTCATTTATGTCAAATCTGCCTTATTTTAATGTAGCTCTGATTGTCTAGAAACAGCCAAAAACTCTGGGTCAAGGCAAACAAATATAGATGATCAAGCTGAGTGGTAATTCCATTTAGGTTAAAAGCAAGTTGTGTCTGTAAAGTCATGTAGCATATTTTCTTGCATAATTCATTTAACCAGCTCCGATGGCAGTGCAAGTTCCAAATGTTTTTTAGTATTTGCAAATGCTTGTTTTCCTTCTAAGACTGAGTCATTAGAATTGGAGACCTATTTTTATTATGGGAGAAGGAAAAAGAGAAGACAAGAAAGGGAAATTAATGCTCTTGAGTGTGAAGCTTTGTGAGTTTTTTGAGAGGTAGCTAATATGTGTAATAAATAAGTAAGGAAGACAATGAATGGGGAAATTGAATAATTTTCTACCTCTTAGGTGAAACTTTATTTTGTGGTATAATTGCCTTGTTGGTAGTATTGTGAATTCTGTGAACTTCAGATAAATTCAGAGTTGAAGTGCAAATTATAAATCATAGTTAAAACATAAATCTTGAAAGCTATTTTTTAAAAAAGTATGTTACAACTTTTCCCCTCTATAGTTTTCCATTTCCTTTGTTAATTTTGGAGATTCTGTTGTATAATTGTGATTATATTATTCCATTTTTTTTCTTGCTTTCTTAGTAGAGTTAGAACTATTAACTTGAAAAATTTCTGGTTTTAGTAATTTTAAATTATGTTTTGTCTTAGGGGACATGTTATTGTTATGTATTTTTCACAGATATATGAATTAAAGTGATGTATGATATATTCTAATACAGTTCTTATGGGGTGTTTGTCAGTAAACATCAAACACGGTTCTTGGGTCCCCCCCTTTTTTTTTTTTGAGTATGGCTCTTTTTTTTTAATGTTTATTTTTTAGAGAGAGAGAGTGTGAGTCAGGGAGAGACCATGAGAGAGGGAGACACAGAATCTCAAGCAGGCTGCAGACTCTGAGCTGTCAGCACAGAGCTTGATGTGGGGCTTGAACCCACAAGCTGTGAAATCATGATCTGGGCCAAAGTTGGTTGTGTGACCTACTGAGACACCCAGACACCCCTATACTTTGATCCTTTTTAAGTTAATTTCCTTTGGTTATTTTTGTTTATCTAGTCTAAAAGATTTCCTTTACCAGGTAGCATTGAGTAGTATGTTTGAGAAAGGGTTGTTTTGATATGGATATATTGCTCACTGTACATTTAAGTTATTTTTGGTAATTCTTGGGTCATATTAGAAATAAATTATATTGATTAAAGAGCTATGAAGAATTTTTCATCATTATCTTAACATCAGTGGAGTCTACTAATAGAAAAATAAAAATAACAAAAACAAAAACCCTGCTTAATAATCTTTGATTAGTTGATTGATTTTCTCTTCTGAGGAAGAGTGATGATGATAATTCTCAGTATAATAATATACACCCTGATCAACATATATATCTTCTGGAACCTTTTTCGGTCATCACACTGTTGCTAGCCCATGTGGATTAGAGCCGGGATTGAAAATGTAAGTAATGACTTATTATGTGTTCAATAATTTAAATTTTTTAGTTTTTTTGTCCCTAGATATACCATGTTCTTACTCCATTTTAATTTTGTCTTCCTCCGAAATGGGGTCAGCAACCTTGCTTTCATGACTGCTGAATTACTTTCATTTTTAAGGTCTTTCTCCCTGTATAACTAAACTCTTGCTGTATCTAAAATTAGTAAGTTTTTAAAATGTTCTACAACTCCTAGTATTTAAATTAAAATGTCACTTTTACCGATTTCAGTAGTTTTTTAAAGCTTTGCTACTCCAAGTATGGTTCACAGACCCATAGCATTAAGCAGTAGCATTTGTATAACCTGGGGCCTCATTAGAAGTGCAGAATCACAGGGCCCTTCTGAATTAGAATCTGTATTTTGACAAGATCCCAGGATGTTTCATGTACACATTAAAACATTAGCTCCATTGATAATACAAAGAAGTAGCTCTGCAATGATTACCAGGGTATCTAAACTTTAAAAATTTCAGGGTTACCATTTGGGCATATTTAGCACCAGTTCATTGAGAAGGATAGAAGAACACAATCCCAGCTTGTCACCAAGGCCTTCCTTTTTTGTGAATCTTTGTAGTAGTCTCTACAGCAAGCAAACAGTCGTCTGGGAGTCATCTTTGGGCTGTGCGTATGCCCTCTGCCCCCATTTATTGTTACTTTTAGTTCAGATGCATTCTGCCAATGAGAGTCATTTTTACCATAAGCAGTATTTCCAAGTAACACAATCGATACCCTACTCTTTATCAGGTTCCCAGACTAACAAAGGAAGAAACTTAACCACGAGTCAGCAGGGGAAAGTGTTAATGGAATTACTTGGGATCGTGCCAGTTCTGTATACTGAGGACTAAGAGAGACTATAATGCATGAGTCCCTCCTGGACCTGCCTTCTGTTGACCATAGCAATAGCTATTATGTACATATACCATTGAAAGTATTGAAAATACTCTTTTGTGTGCCCCCTCTTCCCCAGTACTGGGCTTCCCTGTTACTGTCTTTGAGTTAAAGGTCCCATCACTGTTTCTGTCTCTCTACTATTGGTCCTTTTACCACCTCGAGAGGTCTGAAGGGAGAGATTTCTCGAGCACAGGGCCTGACACGTGAGCCAGGGTACTGTAGAATAAAAAATACTTCCTCATATAAGGCAGGTAACAGACTCACAAAGAGATTTTTTAAAATTTAGACTTTATATTTATTTATAGAAATGCTTGGGAGCAAGAATAGACAAGAAGAGATAATGAAACCCTGAAAACAAAAAATAATGGTGTCTAAGCCAAGAGAAGGTTGAGACTCGAGGCAGATGGGAGCTAGGATGTTAACTTCTAAACAGATGTGCTTCTTCTTGCTCCAGCTCTCCTACTGTCTTTAGGGCTAATTTTTTTGGAAAATTAGGACCGATCTGTTCATATTACTCCATTTAAAATCACTTTGTCCCTTTAGAATACAGTTCACACTCACAGCAGGACTCTTTGAGATTCCATAACCTGCCAATTTGAATGACTTGCCTTTCCAGTATTAGGGGGCTTTCACATATGCTCTACCCTCTACCCAGGTTTCTTATGTTCTATAAATATAATGTAAATGTGCCATGTTAAACTAGTGTTATTGTTGTATTAGGAGATTTAAAAATTATTTTTAATTTATTAAAATATTTCTTATTAAGTATAAGTAACATAAATATGTACAGAAATTCCAAATATAGAAGTACATAAAGTAACAACAATGAATTGTTCTTCTTCATCTGAATTTTGCTTCTCTTTACATGGGGAATCACTAATTAAATTGGTCTGTATTCACACCTCTCCTTCTCTGGTACTCCGTAACCCCCCTACAAGTGCTATTCATTTAACTTTCTTATATTACATAAATATATTTTCATTGTAGAACATATCACTATAAATGAACACTTTCCATAATCATACCACATAGAGATAAACATACGTGAAACTTTGGTGTGTATTCTTCCAGACTTTTCTTGTTTTCCCGTGTGCATACAGATAAACACATTAAAAAAAATTTAATAGCGGGTGCCTGGGTGGCTCTGTTGGTTAAGCATCCGACTTCAGCTCAGGTCATCATCTCACAGTTCATGCATTTGAGCCCTGTGTCAGGCTCTGTGTTGACAGCTCG
The DNA here is from genome assembly GCF_006229205.1 of Suricata suricatta. Classification (NCBI taxonomy): domain Eukaryota; kingdom Metazoa; phylum Chordata; class Mammalia; order Carnivora; family Herpestidae; genus Suricata; species Suricata suricatta. The sequence continues at coordinate 86,473,332 of NC_043701.1, forward strand.
GAGCCTGGAGCCTGCTTCGGATTCTGTGACTGCTCCCCGCTCATGCTCTGTCTGTCTGTCTGTCTGTCTCTCAAAAATAAACATTGTAATTAAAAAAAAATTTAATGGCCAGTAATGTGCAAACTCTTCTTATGACATCTGTACCTCTTATCACTGTGGTGCTGCCCTTCATCCAGGATCCATTCATGTATGTGTTGATTTTTGTGTCTTAGTGTCATTTAATCTAAAACATATTTGAGAGTCATTCATGACCATGTGTTGAAGAATCTGTCATTTTTTTAGAATAACTTGTAGAATTTCCCTTATTCTGGATTTGTCTTTTTTTTTCCCCCTCATGATTTGATTCAGTTTAAACATTTTTTGGTAACGATATTGTTCATGATGTTTACTTCCCATTATTACACTACATCAAAAGAACATGGTTTCAACCATGTTTTTATTTTTCTCTTTGTGTCTAGTTTTTTACTTATATATAGTACTAACAAGTGTGTGGTATATGTATTCATGTAATAACTTCTGTGGGATAGATTCCTAGAAGTGAAATTGCTGAATCAAAAGATAAGTATGTTTTAACTTCTAAAAGGAATTGTCAGAATGACCTTTAAAAAGACTGTACTTATTTATATTCTTAACAACAGTGTACAAACTACTTGATAAGACTGCATATCACTAAATTTTCTTTTAATCTTTTGGAGACTCTGATTTTATTAAAATACCTGTTCACCTTACTATGAGTGAGGTTTGGTATCTTGTGGCCATTTGCATTTTGTTACTTGTCTATATTTCCTTTGTCATTTCTAAATAGGTTCTACTTCAATTTTAAAGAAATATTTTGATTATATAAAAGCTCAGTATTTATTTTGACTCTTAGGTTGTCCATTGGTGTGTTTTGAACTTGTTATTAGTTTTGTATTTTGGGGTTTTATTTCCCTTGAGATAGGTTATTATTTATGCTAGAGAACAGAATAGTGGGGAGAAACATGTTTTACAGTCTTGAAATGTCTTTCCTCCATTCTTCCTCCCCTTCCTTCTTTTCTTTTCTTGACCGATGCTTATTAGCTGTTACATTTGACTCTGAAAATAAGCTGTTGGTTGATGTAAAAATGGGGAGAAATGAAACTTTATTTTTATTGCTTACTAAAGTAGTTGTATTCCTAGAATACTGCGCTTGTTTCTGTAGAGTTATAGTTTTGAGTTATGAACTATGGTAGTAATATGTGGCTTATTTAAGGGAAAAAAGTTTTAATAACATAAATTTTACATTTCATCTGCTCAGAAAAAAACAACCTGTTATTTCTTTGTAGTTTTGTTGTTGTTGTTATACCTGTACTTGCCTATGGATCTTTCATTGCGGTATAGGGTCAAAGAAATGGATAGGAAAATGAAACAACTTAAAAGAGATGAAGAAGGAACCCAGTGGTATTGACTAAGCTAAGTATTGGTAGAGAAAGTTAAAAAGATGAACGAGGCAGCAGATTCTGAGTGGTAGTCTTAGAGACCATGAAACAGGTGGTAAGGAGAAACATGAGCATTTATATTCCTGAACCCCTTCAACTTTCAGTCTTTTTCTTGCCTATGGGTTCAAAGTTTTGCCATTTCTTATATCAAGGAAATTATAAAATATAACTGAATTCAGTGAGCTTCTCACAATGAAGTTTACAAATAGAACATGTACTTGAATTAAATAACAAAAATGGAATACTAATGGTCTCTGTTAAATAGGTATCCTTTGGTTTTCTTAAATATGGGCTATTATACATATCACTTCCCCTCTGAAGACAGAAAATAAATGGCAGTGTTGAATTTGCTCACAGGGCACCTTATAAAATAGACAGTATTCAAATGTAGAGAAATCTGGACTTGAATTGTGACTTTGCTGTAACCTTAACATAGTACTTGTTCGTGAACCTACTGTCTGACCTCACCATTTCTGATAGAATCTAATTCATTGTTAAATTCACTCATATTTTAGTTTACCAATTAAGTCATTCTTAATTATTTTAATCATGTTCTTTAGCTTTGTGATAATGAATTGGGTGAAATACTTTCAAGGAACAAAATATTTCCTGGGAGAATTTGTTACTTGGAAATAATTCTTAATGTAAGGAATTTGAAGTAGTGGGTGAGAAGAAATGCATTACTTTTTCACTTTATGAAAAATGAACTATCTGTATGTAGAGTAAATGTTTGTAGAAAGATAAAGTTGAATTTCTGAATTATATTAGTTTATTTATAGTGTAATTGCTTAGGATCCATTCTGTGCTGCAAAACTTGCCATAGTAAATGTTCAACATATGTTAATTGTATTTCTTCAACCAAAACCAGTGTTTATGGAATATTTAAACTGTTCTTTATTTTTAAAATTGTGTATTTAAATAAAACACTCATGATAAGAAGATGCAATCTGTGACACGAAAAGGTTTAAAAAGTGAATGTTACTCTTTGCTCTTAGTCCTGCACTCCAGAAATCAAGTTAAATTTCTGGCCCTTTCTTCCAAATAATTTGTATGCCCAGACAAGCATTTGTTTGTTTATATCCTTCATTTAAAAAAAAATTTTTTTAATGTTTTATTTATTTTTGATACAGAGAGAGACAGAGCATGAGAGGGGGAGGGGCAGAGAGAGAAGGAGATATAGAACTGGAAGCAGGCTCCAGGCTAATTTTTTTAATGCAAATATTATAGGAACAAACATTTATTTTAAAATTTTATAGTTACTGTCAAATGACTCTTTCAAAAGAGTATTACTTTTCACTCTTACAAATAATGTATGAATATCTCTATTTCCCCATACCCTAAAGTATTGAGAAAGTTGGGTTTTGGCAAATGTTAAAATATTGGTCAATCTACTAGATAAAAATAGTACCTTAATGTTTTAAGTTGCATTTTCTATTTATGAGATTGAGTAACTTGGTATGTTTATACCTCATTTGTATTTCTTTTTCCTCTTCTGATCATTAATCTCTCGTTCTCTCTTTTCTTTCCTTACTGATTTATGGAAGCTCTTAATAACATGATAATTGATTGGCATTTGTCATATTTGTTGCAAATATTTTCCTCAGTTTGTCATTTATGTATTCTTACCTTGTTTTAGAGTCTTCTATAGCCTTCCAGAAATTAAAAATTTTACATACTTAAAAAAAATAAATAGGTTCTACTTGTCTTTTTCTCATTAATATACTGGATTTATTTTAATGTTAATCCTTTGTCCTGTATGTGTTGCAAATATATTCCTTTTTTGTAAATATTTTTCCACCCTTTCCTGTACTTGTTAACTTTGTGGTATTTTTCATTGTTTAGAATGTTCATTTTTTATACAGTTATAGCTGTAAATCTTTCTGTACTACTTTTTAAGTTCCAAAATGAATTTTTATATAAAATTAATTCAGAAAAAGGGAAATTTTCTAAAGCATAATAGAAAGCTAGTGTTCCTGGGTTTTTTGTTTGTTTTAAATTCAGTTGCCTAAGTGACAAACTTCAGCCATGGAAATTTTTTTTGTTTGTTTTAAATTCAGGTGCCTAAGTGACAAACTTCAGCCATGGAAATTTTTTCTTTAATATCTCACGGTTACATAGGAACTTACTGAATGTTTCATTTTTGAGAAAACTGTCCATCCTAATAAAATACACAGATAGTAAATAAAATGTAGAACAGAGAGAAGAAAAAAACATTTCTAACAATCCTAATATCCAGACAACCATAGGTTAATGTTTTGGTATAGTTCCTTTATTTTTTCTTCTAAATCTTCCTCTTTTTATTGTTTGTCTTTTTTTTAAAGTATACTTCTTCTTAAGCATAATAGAAGTGTTTAAGTTGAGATTTTGCTAAAATATAGCACTTAAAATATTGCTTATAATATATAACTGATTACTTTTCAGAGTACTTACTTCATCTAAATGTAGATAAAGCTCTTCTGTTTTTGAAATCAAAGGGTTCCAACTTGTCACTTAGTATAAACACCTTTGTGACAAGATCTTATAACTGACTTGTAATAGTAGGGTGCCCCTGAGTGTGATGTCACTTATCCTGATACACTGATTGCACTGTGTGTGAAGAAAACTGTCACTGTATGTGTCATATAGTACATGAGAGATCATTAGGTAGTGCACTTGGCAGCAGTCAGCTTTAGGTTTAGCTGATGCATTAAATGAGATAAGGTCTACTAAGAGATGTTTTCCCCCTATTCATGTTCAGTCTATTGCCTGCTAACTAGCCCTAGGCCATTTTTATTTCTTAGTATGCGCAAAAATATATCCTTATGAATGTTTATTGAGTGGTAAAGTATGTTCAAGTTATAACCACTCGAACTTTGTAAGTCAGTAGGAACTTTGGTTCTTTTATGCTTTAGGACATATTTATCATAGGTATCATGCATCTTTTCTCAAATACCAGTATTACTTAACATTTTTTTCTTTTTGTTAATAAAAATCAGATGTCTTAGTGATAGGATATTAAGAACAGAAAAAATATTTTAAGTTTTTAAATGATAACTTTTAGATTCCTAATTTCTTTCTATACAGAGATAATTAGGAGAGGTATTATTAAATACATTTTTCAGATCTGTTTAACTCAGCCTCGGAGATGTGGTTTGTCCAGAGTTACATAGTTAGAAGTTGGAAGATTGAGGTCTTCTGCTCCCCTGGGAAAAGCTGTATGGGGAAGATGTCTACTGATGTGATTATCTATACCCTTGTATAAATCAGAACAATTGTAAATACATTTATATTAGTTTTCCTTAAATATGATTTGTGTAGGTTTCATGTGTTGCTCAGAGGTTGATCCGAATTATATGGCCATAGAAACATGTTTTCAAATTCTCAATGTCTAAACGTTTGAAAACATGAAGAGAAACTATATGAAATAGGTTTTATATGTCTATAATTTTATGTGTTTACACAAATGAAAAAATCCTCTGCACTTGTGCATCTTCTACTCAGAATTACATAGGTAGAAAGAAATAAACACTTTTATAGTAGTTCTATTCTGTTTTGTATAGAAGAAAGAAAAAGATCGTAAAACATATTTAATCACTGGGGCACATGGGTGGCTCTGTTACGTATCCGACTCTTGATTTCTGTGGCTCAGGTCATGATCTCCTGGTTCCTGAGATGGAGCCCTGCTTTGGGATACTCTCTCGGCCCCTGCCCCATTTGTGTGCATACACCTACATATGTTCCACCCCCCCAATAAATAAATAAATAAATAAACTTTTAAAAAATGGATTTAGTCATTAATTAAAATGGATTAGAGTGGATATAACATGTTAGAACTTTGGTCAGTAAACCCAATAGGTATGGCAGGTGAAGAACTCTTTAAAGGTCACAACATACTGTGAATCATCTTTCAAGGGCACTGAAGCTGAAGAAGAAATACTTATGCACCTACTGTTTGTTCTTTGAATTTACATGGTACCAATCTTCTAGATTACAGAGTAGGAATTACCAAGGAGAATCCTTCAAAAATCATTCTTGAGGTTGTTAGTAGGTGGTTTAATCTTTGTGCAAATTTGTGTCATGTGTGTAGAATATTCTTTAAAAAACAGAATTGAAATTTTCTGTATTCTAAAAAACTGCTGTGATTACCTTGCTTTTGGTGAATGAAATGAAAAAAATAGCCCCTTGGGTGCTTTGTTATTTTGGTAATTGCCTACTTTGTGTGAATACAGATGAAAGAATTTACTTCAAAGGGACATTATTTTGTAAAGAAAATAGATTCTTCCCTTGTAGTATTGTATAACCCTTTGAAAAAGCAGATTCTTTTTTACTGTTTTGTGATTTTGCTTTGAATACAGTATTTTGTTTACTGTTGGCTTTATCAAAAAATTTTCTTTTATTGGTGACAGTCAATAATAACTGCTCCCAAGAAGAAAATTATATTTCCTTTTCATTTTAGGGTTTGTCATATAAAAATGTATATCTAAACAGAAGTGGAGATGATTATTACCAACCACAGTTTAATGATACTAAATTAATGAGTTTTTATTTCTTTGCTCATCTTATGTACTGTAGTCTAGTTCCTTTGAAATCTTTTCTGGGCATTCTTTTGCATGATTTTCAGATCATGTTAAAGGTTCCCAGCTATAAAGCCTTTGAACAGCATAAAGCTTACAATATGGCATCTGCTTGAGGCAGCTTATGTAAGTCATAGTTGTAAACCAACTTTTTAGTTTTCTGCCTACCAGGCTATTTTAATGATAACCTATATTAAGTTTTTAGCATTGTGTGAGTAAAATACTTACACTTTACTCTTGACTTATTAATGATATCTAGTAAATTAATTTTGGTACTCTAAAATTATTTTCTTTTTTTAATCCATATAAAATTATAAAAAAATACTGTGTACAGTCTTTTTCCTGGGTGATTTAACTCAATATTTATATATAGTTATTCATTTATTTTAACTTGGCTATCTTTGACGTTTGTGAGAAGATACTCTGCAGTTTAGGCTCCTGTTGTCTATTTAGTGTGTAACCAGTTCGGATAATCACATCTTACATTGGATGCATATAAACTTTCCCATGTGGTAATCTTGAGTCTTTTGAGAGATGATCGCTGCTTATATATGCTTCTCATAGTGTTTTTGTTCTGTTTTGGTTTTTTTTTAGTCAGTTTATTGGAGGTCACTTTGGATGCCCCTTAGATTGTGGCACGTAGACTACCTTCTAAGAATAAACCTGGTTAGAGATCTTGGAGTAGTCCATATTTGGCTATCTGCAGAAGCAACCTATCTAGGCGGTGTCTTAGGAGATCAGAGAAATGCCCAAGCCTAAAGATGACAAGGGCATACTTCAGGCCTAGATTGAAGTTGTAGTTTATTACCATTTGTGCATTAATTTTTTTCTCTTAAGGATATTTTATCATAAGTACTGTCTTCCTTTCTAAAAGAAGAGAGGTTAGATAATATGAAGTGTTGTGTCAAGCATCATTTAGGGAAAAGATAACTATTTAGGAGTCGTGCCTATTGTCACTAGTGATCTTTATTGTAAGTCATCAAGAGTTTGGCATGGATTCTTATAGTCAAGGTGAAATTATCTCTTAACTTTTCAGTTGCCCTTTATTAGATTCCGTATTTATCAGTACTGTGTTCATGGCAATACATTGTTTTTGGTATTTTTATGCTGAGAAAGAATTATTCATAACAATGGATGTGACATCACTTTCTAGTGAATTTGCTTGGTTTGGCAGGCACTAACAGCCTCATCTACACAGAGTTCATTGATAAAATTGAGTTTAGGAATTTTAATGAGAACCTGATCTTACCAAAATGTTGACAGTGGTGTTGTGCCTGAATTTCCTGTTGGCTTTCAGGTTTGGCATCTAATCTTCTTTCTTTGTTCTTAATATTTATTTATTTTATTGCTTATTTTTTTAAACATTATTTTAAGGTTTTTTTTTTCCCCCATTTCCCACTCACAGAGCAGAGAGGGAGATAGAGGTCCTAAAGTGGGTTCTGTGCTGACAGCAGAGAGTCTGATAATACTCAAAATCACAAACCATGAGATCATGACCTGAGCTGTAGTTGGATGCTTAATGACTGAGCAACTCAGGTGCCACTCTAATCTACTCTTTTTAAGTTCAATATTAAGGAAGATCTTTTTGATTTTATAAAAAGTTTAGACAGATCTGGAAGCCTATATAGTAACTTTAAATATAATTTATAATTGCAGGCAGGTATATTTGCATTGATAAGGAAACTTTTTGCTTTTAATAATTGAGAGATAGTTGACCTAATATAAAATGTAGAGATCTATGTTAACTAATCTTGTTTGTTTGGTTTGTTTAGGAGGATCTTTAAAATTTTTTTAAAGTTTTTATCACATTTTCAGCTTAAATAATTTAACTTCTCTCACATTATTAGGTTAAGCAGAAAAATACTAATCTCTTGTTTTCATTCATTGCAGTTATGAATAAATTTTTACAGAAGATAGAATTATAAATGCTTAAGAAAGATAAAATACCTTCTAGAGTTAGATGTTGGCTCAGTTGTGAATGGAACCCAGCCTGTCTGACTCTAGTCTGACTATTCAGATTGTTCTGTAGCCTTAATTTATATCTGTGTGGGTTTGTGTAATTTTTGTTTTACTAATACTTAACTTTGTATTTATGGTTATATGGGTTTTTGTTTGATCTGCCATCTCCAAAGTTAGATTAGAGGCTTCTTTGTATGTTTGTTTTGCATGAACATGGTCTTATATAAATTTAAGTGTCCATTACAAAGGGAGCACAATAAATATTTGTTAATCAATAGTTCCTAGATGTAATCTGATTTCTTTTTAATGAAAACTTCTCTTTTTATATAATTTTTTAAATTAAAAATTTTTTAAAGGACTGTGTATTTTTCTACTTCTCTAATGCTTTTGCAGATCATAAACTCTTCCAAAAGGTTATTTGTTTTGGGGCATCTGGGTGGCTCAGTCGGTTAAGCATCTGACTTCAGCTCAGTTCGTGATCTCACTGAGTTCAAGCCCCATGCCAGGCTCTGTGCTGACAGTTCGGAACCTGGAGCCTGCTTCAGATTCTGTGTCTCCTTCTCTCTCTCTGCCCCTTCACTGCTCTTACTCTCTCTTGCTCTCAAAAATAAATAAATATTAAAAAAAAGGGTGTTTCATTGTGCATACTATGGTAGGTGAATGTATTTTTATAAAATTTCACTTATGTGGTTTGACTTTAATATCATTTTTGTAAACCATTAGTTTTTCAGAATTATTTCCACTTCCGTTTTTGTTTTGTGATTTTATAAATTATTTAATCATACTTTTTCTTTTTTTCTTTTTTAGGTTGCTATGGAGTTGATGGAGAGAGTGACTCAATTATGAGTTCAGCTTCTGAAAACTCCACTGAACCTTGGTTTTGTGATGCCTGTAAATGTGGTGTTTCCCCTAGCTGTGAACTATGTCCCAATCAGGATGGAATTTTCAAGGAAACAGATGCTGGAAGGTTGATGTCATAATTCTGATGGGTTAATGTGCCTGCTTTATAATGTGTCGGCTTGTGACTATTATTTTTTTCAGTTACACACTTTCATTGGATTGTGTGTTTTATTTTTATTTTTTTTGGCATAGAGTAAATGGGCAGTAGGGGAAGATCGGGAAGGAGGAGAAAAGACTGCTTATTAATTATCTGTTTTTGCCTTTATGCGCATAGTCCTATTTAATTCCAGTAATGACTCTATGATGAGACAGGTGCTAAAGTTGTCCATTTTATAGGTGTAGTACTGGAGGCTCAGATCATTAAGTGATTTTAATTTGATCAAGCCCACAGGCTGGTGAACAGTCAAATTTGAACCCAGATCTATCTGACTTAATGAGTAGATCAGGAGATAGAAACCATACAGTGATTTTAAAAGCGGAAGTTTAATTTACAGAGTTACTAAGATATGATAAAGAGTAACTATGACAGGGTGCCTGGGTGGCTCAGTTGGTTAAATGTCTGACTTCAGCTCAGGTCATGATCTTCCTGTTCGTGAGTTCGAGCCCTGTGTTGGGCTTTGTGCTGACAGCTCAGAACCTGGAATCTGCTTCAGATTCTGTGTCTCCCTGTCTCTTTGCCCCTCCCCTGCCCACATTCTGTCTCTCAAAAATAAATAAAAAGATTTTAAAAATTAAAAAAAGTAATTATGATATAAAAGAACTCTAAAGGATAACCTAAGGCTGAGGAAGAGTATCCAGGGAATGACAGACTTGGAAGATCGCACCACCAGGCTGAGGTTCAGAGCTTGTTGGAGAAGATGCAGTTGTAACCTACAGGAGGGTGGAGATGTTTGCTGGTTTGCTTGGGCCAGAACTGGTCTTCAGTTCTTGACAAGTGGGTGTCTAGGCGCAGGTTGCAGAGGGAGCTGGGGGAACCGTGAGACATCTGGAGTGTGTGGTATCTGTGAAGAGAGCCACAGAAAAGTTCCCTCCAGTCTTGGCCTGTGGGGTCACAGAGAGTAGGTGTATGTCGCTGAGGTAGAGCACTGGTGGATGTCCTTCATCCCTGCTGAGAAGTAACTTCCGCCTGCAGTGCTCTCTACCACTTCTACTAAGGCAGCTTAATATGCTCACTGTAAAGGAGACCTGCTGAAAGGATTTTGTCCATTATTTAATATTTAGCAGATATTTAGAGCTGAGAGGCAGTAAATTGATAACTGGCACAAAGACCTATGTTCTTTTTACTATGTTCACATTCATCTTTATTATTAAATTTGAGAAATTGTTATCATAATAGTATTGACGTTTTCCATGTTTTTGATTTTTGCCCAGGAGACTACCATCTGGGATGGATGATTGAAATTTTATTTTATGGATCACTCCCTACACCCCCCCTTCCCCAATATAAGAGGAATATTAAAATATATTGCTTATTTTGTGATATAATGGTTATTCCGTATTTTTAAAAAACATGTTTAATATTTGGACAGGGACAACAAGATAACCTATACAAATTTTCAGAATTATTTCCCATTTTTTAATGTTGAAAAAGATAGGATATACATTTTATACCAAAATAAAGGACAGTCTTTAAAATTTAATACATGTTGCTTTAATAAAGTAAAAAAAATATTTTTCTTATTTTTCAAACTCAGTTAGTGGAGAGACCCTTGAAATGTTGCCATATAAGATTGTAGGGATAGCAAGGAATCTACCATGGAGTCTTAGAGAACTCTGGGTGTTGATGTCTAAGGAAAATGGCTAAAAATCTTAGATCTTCTTCTTCATTGCCCATCTAAGAAGATAAAATAAAATCTTTAGTCTGTATCATGGACATGGGCATTATTTCACACTTGCGCCGACTTGGACCAGAATTAGGGAGTTTAGTACAGCATTAGAAGTATGTGCTTTCAAGTTGGACTGCCTATGTTTGGATTCTGGTCTTTTCTTATAGGCATGTGGTTGAGCCTTTTTAAACCTCCAATTTCTTAGCCCCTTTGAGAGGATTAAATGAGGTGATTGCTATAAACAGTGCCGTTTTTGGAACATAAGTGGTTAATAAATGTCTCTCTGTTTCTACTCCTGCTTCTTCTGCTGCTACTAGTGCTTTATTATTGCCAATATTGTTCTACTTTCTTAAGCAATCATAGAGTACCAGCTGCATAAATTCCTTCTGGTAATTATTTAGTTCTGAGGGCTGAAATTTTTTGGTGATAAATTGTGCTGAATAAGTAGGACAACTTGGGAAAACACAGTTTCCTTTTAGGGAAGAGAATTTGTTTTACCTCTTGTTCATAATTTGTAAGTCCTATTGGAAAACTATAATGTACCTGTCGCTTCATCCTTTTATAATTCACAATATAGCTTATAAAGTTTTTTCTGTATTGAGAAAAGAGAGGCCTTTTAAATTATATTTACTGAGAAATATTTGCACTGACTCCTATGGATCTTTCCTGTGTAGGTAGATACTTCTTTGATGGTACAGCTGGGGAAAAGTTCCATTATAGGATTTGAACATTTTATTTGCATTGATGCCCACACTCTCTTGTAGGCTGTGGTGGAAATTACAGGTCTTGATATAGTTTGAAGGATACTGTTGATGCTTGATATACTTTGGTTCAAGGCGAAAAAATAGCCAAGAAGATTTGATGAAAGCCATATAGTCTTCTAGTTTCAAATGGAAAATGGGGGGAAAGAACGAACAATATATGGAAAGAATGAAAAAGGTTTTGCAATTGACTTCAATCACATGGGCTTTTCCCCTGTTTCTCATGAGAGCCACAGGTTCTACTTAGGAAATGGTGTGATTTAATGTAGGAAAATTCTTCCATTCCTTATGAAAAGTGTTTTACCCTGTTTTAAGTGGTCTGATTATGGGAAATAATAGACTCTAGTAACTTAGAGATAGCATGCCCAGCACTATGCTGAAAGCACTTCATATTACATAATTGTAACTTCTAAACTGCCTTTGTGGTGCTCTGTTCCTAGCAGTCACTTAGTAATTGATTACTGAATGAATGAATGAATGGAGTGAGAATAACAATGAAAGTGAATTTATTTTACATATTGTAAAAGTATTACAAATACAGTGTGTTTCAAAATTGAATTTGATTGAGTAAAATAGTTCCCATTCTGGGGTGCCTGGGTAGCTCAGTTGGTGGGGTGTCTGACTTTGGCTCAGGTCATGAGCTAGGTTCCTGAGTTCGAGCCCCACATCGGGTTCACTGCTGTCAGCGCAGTCAGGGAATCCTTTGTCCCCCTCTCTCTGCCCCTCCCCAGCTTGCGCTTTCTCAAAAATAAATTTTTAAAAAATAAAATAGTTCTCATTCTGAGTGAGCCTTTGATAACTATCTGGTTAGCTTGCTTTACTAAAATATGTGAGCTTAAAAGAATCTATTAAGAGTTTCTACACTAGAATTACAGTTTTGACTCTTTTTTTGGTGACTTTATGTGGTGCTTGTTTTCTGTTCCTTTCAGCAATCAACATCTGTTGTCACAGCTCCAAGCAAAATGGATGTTAGAGTAGCAAAAAAGATTATTCCTTTTTGATTTCTCAATTTGTCTTAATTATAGAGTCCTAAAGTATGTGCAATTAAACAAATGAACAAAAAATTATTTACAACAGATATTACAAAGGATGAAATTGTCTCAGCTGTCTGATACGTACTTTAATAAAGACCCAGGTTGGCAGCCTCACCTGAGTGGTTTGGGGACTTGTGTACCAGTCACACTGAAATGGCAGTTTAAATCTGTGGTACTCGCATGGCTTGTACTAAAACATTTTCAGAAGGTCAGTATGAAGCAAGCAGCCAGCTGTTGGGTTTATCAAAGATAAACTCCTGCAGAGTACAGTGGCATTTAATACACCAGTGGAGCATGAAAAACTGTGCAAATTAAATTGAGAAAGCAGCTGCTTGTTGAAGATGTGTATCTTTATATTGAACTCCCCGGGATGCATTTGAGAGGTTGGGTTAAAACAGTCCATCAAGAAAATCTCAAAATCTTGGATTTTCTTCTCAATAAAAAAGATAATTTTTAAAGATTTGTAATGTAACTATTTTCCCCAGTACCTCTATAAAATGATTCTTAGTCATAGTCTATTAAAACTTACAGTGTGTCAAAATACACAGCCATGTAGTAATCGTAGCCTCTCAAGCTGTGATAAAGCAGAATTTATTGTTAATAGAGTCACAAGGTTAAGAGAGATTTGTCATCTCATTTTTGCTTTCTTAACAAAGTGATATAGATCTGTTTAAAATTTTAACACCATTGATCCCATATACTGCATGGTTGTAAGTAAACAGAAGGGGTTCCCAAATGCATTTCAAAAGTTTCAGTGCAGGTTTTAAACAAAATGGAATTAGAATCAACTCCCTGTTCTATGTACTGAAACTTTTGTGTATTGAAACTTTGAGCATTCTTTGTTTAGTGTTGCAGCATCATTCAGGCTTAAAAAAAAAAATCTGTGGGTCATGTAAGTTTTAGTACAAAGGTTGAATGGTGAACAGATTAGTTGAATGAGTTGAATGAAGTAAGACTTCCTTATAAAACTGTTCTATACAGTCTTCTAGCAATCAGTTTTAACTTGGGAAGAAAGAACATCAGGATGAACAGCAAAAATTGTTTTAGTTTATTTTTATTTTTTTTAAGTTTATTGATTTTGAGAGAGAGAGAGCACGAGCAAGGGAGAGGCAGAGAGAGAGTGGGAGAGAGAAGGTCCCAAGCAGGCTCCATGCTGCCAGCGCAGAGCTTGATGTGGAGCTAGAACTCAAAAACTGTGAGATCTTGACAGCCAAAACCAAGAGTCGGACTCTTAACTGACTGAGTCACCCAGGCGCCCCCCCTCCCCTCCCCCGCCTGCGAATTATTTTAAATTGTCCTGACACACTCTTCAGCAGTGTTTAGAAAAAAGTAACAAGAAAGAGCAATTTTACCTAATTACTACAGAATTACTTGACAGTTCTTAAATTAGGATCCTTCTCACAGAGCTTAAAATAATGAATATGAATCTTCCCATGCATAAGAAAATGATGTTTTGTTTCATGTGTATAGTGGTTTTGTGTAAATATTTAAGAATTACAGGTAAGTGCAAAGTGCAGTGAGTTTAAGTGAAAGGTAATTATAGCTGTTAACTCTTAGCTTGGGCTAAGCAGCTAGAAAAGTAGTGCTTATTGAGTTGTGCTTATTCCGTATTCTTCAGTTGTGTGAGATTCTGGTCTGACCATAGAATTCTTTCAGTAGTTACTTGTGATGACACACACATGTTTTTGTGTTTATTTTTATTGTGGGCATTTTATGAAAGAGTTTGATAGCAAAATCACATTTTCTCTCTGTTTAGATGGGTTCACATTGTCTGTGCCCTGTATGTTCCTGGAGTAGCCTTTGGAGATATTGACAAATTACGACCAGTAACACTGACAGAAATGAACTATTCCAAATATGGTGCCAAGGTGAGGCAAAGTGTTTTTGATTGTCTAAAAGAAAAAAAATTTTACTTGTTTATATGGCATTTTACTAATATCATTGTTGACTACAGAAATGCTCATTAGTAATGATAGAATTTGTAGAACAGCATTAAATCATTTATTATTGATAGTAATTTTCCTAGAAAGGCAATAATTTATACATTTTTCCATGTATTTTTAATTTAGAGTTACCTGTGGGGTAAAGTGATAATTGATACTGCTGCTATTTCTGTGGTATTTTGCATACTGCCTGGTATACATGAGTTCTCAGACTAGTTAAAATCAAATACAACCTAATTTCTGACGTTATTTTTGAAGTGGAATTTACCAAAATTATGAAAAGAGGACAAGGGGTACCTGTTGGTTTACTCAAGTTTCAAGGACTTTTTTTTTTTTTTTTAATGACTACATAAGCCTGCCTTGCAAATCATTCTCAGCCTCAATTTATAAATTGGTTTTTATTGATTGAGCTTTAGGACTATAAGTTATAAAAATACACTTATTAATTTAAACTTAGGTGTACGATTATTATAGACATCCCTGGAATACTAGAACCAATTAGGCACTGATACACACTTCCATTCCTGTCTGTTGGGAAATTGGGAAGAAAGACTCTGATAGCATCAGTAATCCATTAAGGTGGAGTAGGAAACATAGGTTTTTAGAAAATTCTGATACTGAAAATTTAAAACTTTGTTAGCTTCTGTTGTTATAACCAGAGTATTTTCCTTAGGGTCTAACCACAACCTCCATCCCTTATCCTCCATCCTTACTCCAGTACTCTTGGGCTTTAGTTTGGGTAATTTCTATTGAACTATCTGCAGCGTTTTTCTAAAGAATTAGCTAAAGCCCCCAGGGAGAAAAGTAGGCCCCAGCACTGAACTTAATTCTTCGTTCTCAGGTAATTCTGTACTATCTTGTTATCTTTCTAATGCCTTTAAGCTATAGTTAAACAAAATAATTTGTTCACATTTTCTAGTTTCTAGCAGGATTAATACCTACCTAGTATTGCCTAGTCCACCATTATTGTAAGTGAAAGTTACTGCTTTTTGAGAATAGCTTCAAAATTCACAAACACGGAGCCTAGAAGGTACTGGCTTAAGTAATTTTCAGTAGGCACACATAATTATCATAAATATAAATCTAGAACCAAAAAAAAGCTAGATATCACTTCATATAATTGAAACCAGCAATGACTTCTAAACCAAAAAAGAGAATCATTAAATATGTAATTGTCAGCTGATTTTATCATTTCACCTACCTACCTTTTGTTTTGAAGTATGATTAGGAAGTGGAGTAAAAAATTATGTCTTCTGTAGCTCATCTGCAAAATCAAACAGTGATATGAATTATAACTGGGACAGCTCTTCTAGGCCATATTGTCTGTTCATTTCGTAATCCTGGTTACCTTCTCCCCTGTGTTCTTAGTTGCTTAGTCCTAGCATTTTAAATAATTCAGGCAAATGAGGAAGATTCCCATTTCTCTGTTAGATTGTTCTAAAGTCTTTATAAGACTTTTTTGTCAGGAAATGTTTTCTTATATTCACTTTGAAATTCCTGCAGCAGTTTCATCATATTACATTAAATTAGTTTGGAAACTTCTTAAGCACTTTGGTTCTGTTCGTGCTTTTGACATTATTGAAATAATTTAATTTCTCCCATTTTTCTCTCTTCCATCTTTTCTCCTTCTGTCTCAGTTTTTGTCTCTTTTTTGGTCTCATGTTTAGATTACTATCTGCTGATAATTTCTACTATATACCTTCTATTGTTATTAGGAAAAAAAACACCCTTAACCAAGTAGTAGTGTCAGGATTTGGGTATGTTTTCACATCTATACCTAGATTCTTATTCTGGCTGTTTTCAGACGCTGCTGCTGTATGTTTGGTGCTGTTTACCTAGTAGGCAGTCACTTACTATTGCAGTATTCAAATGATATTTTTAGTGTCTGTTGAGACTTTAAAATTTTCCCCTCTGTTTTCCTTATGTTGAACTTACTTAGAATATATTTACTAAACAGTTCTTTAAGCGTCTGCTGGCAGTCTTTCACAATTTAGCAGATTTTTCTTTTTAACAAAGATTCCTATCACTAGAGTAGTTTGTATTTTAAGACTGTGTTTTTCTCTCTGTAGAATAGATAGTGAAA
Source organism: Suricata suricatta (assembly GCF_006229205.1). NCBI lineage: Eukaryota > Metazoa > Chordata > Mammalia > Carnivora > Herpestidae > Suricata > Suricata suricatta. Next base: position 86,489,848 of record NC_043701.1, read on the forward strand.
AGGATAAAAACATAAACTTGGGGAGGATCGGGGGTAATTTTTAATAGTTGAAACTTGTGGTTTTATAGTTCTTCCCATTGTGTTCGGAAAGGATGTAACTAGTTGGCCATGTTGTGCATCACAACCAATTTCATCAAATTGGTTTACATAAAATTACCTTTCACTTCTCTTAAAGATATTTTAAAAATAATTTCTTTGGTTGGAATACCTAGATTATTTTGGTAAATTTCTCTGGCTTCTTACTTATTTTCTTTCATTTTCCAAGCAGTATTACTATATTGTTCAAGTCAGTGTAGTATAATGGTTAAGAACAATGATTTTAAGATTACCCTAGTTTGATATGTTGGCAATTATTGTGTTATTTTGAACAGATTTCTTAACCTGTTTTTAGTTTTCTCATGTTTTATAAAATGGATTCAGTATCTCTTTCATATATTAGTATGGAATAGTGGATCAAAAGGTAATATACATTAATATATAAAGTGCTTCAAAGAGTGGATAGCAACTAGTTAATCCTCACTATTATTATTATTAGTGTCATCATTATTATATCAGTGGAATTTTGGTTCATTAGAATTATAGAGAGAATTTTTTCATATAAACTTTTCTTGCCCACAGGTATTGTTTGTATTGATAGACTGTTGATTCACTATTTGTATTTTATGGACGCTTTGTATCAGAGTGCAGTATTGTTTTAGAGATATTTTTATTCTGAGCGTTTTCCTGTTATTCCATTGTAGGAATGTAGCTTCTGTGAAGACCCTCGTTTTGCTAGAACTGGAGTTTGCATTAGCTGTGACGCAGGGATGTGCAGAGCCTATTTCCATGTGACCTGTGCCCAGAAGGAAGGTCTGCTTTCAGAGGCAGCAGCAGAAGAGGTAGGTTTATTTAAAACCATTGTTGGTGAGTATGTTGATAAGATGTCTCATGAGTCTTTTATGTCCTGCGATAGGTGTGCATCATAGAAGAAACTAATAAGCTTATTTTTAAAGTTTTTGCTTAGGTTGCTGGTCTGAAATTTCAGGAGTAATCAATATATGAGTTTTCCAGTCTTAAAGCTAGTCAGACATTTGGAAAACATGTTAAGCTTTTTATAGTGAGATCTGACAGGTAAAACGAAATGGAATCCAAGTTGTTTTAAAGCGTTAAAAGGTCAGCATTTTTTATAGGAAGATCTGAAATTATATATGGAGAACCTTGCTCTGTCTCTTTAAATAAAATCATTACCCTGTCTTCAATATCTGTATTTCTATCTCTTTACAAGTGTTTTGATTTTATAATTTTCCTTTGATGTTTATTGGCTTTAGATTAGACAGTTTTTTTCATAGCATATTTTGGGGACTCCTTAATATTCTTTCAAGGAGTTTGTGAGGTTAAAACTATCTTTGTAACAATATGAAAATAGTATGTACATTTTTAACTCTTAATTCTCCCAAGAGCAATAGTGGAGATTTTTAGAGATTATATAGCATAACAATATAACATATTGAATGTAGAAATAGTTATGAGGATCTAGCTGTCTTTTATGTGAGCTATCTAGTCATTAAAGAGGTTTGAAAATGTAAAACAGTGCCACTCTTCTCACTGATTTTGTGTGTACGTAAATTATATTTTTAATAAAAGTATTATTTATCTTAACATGTTTTGGGTTATTGTTATTTTAAAATGAATAAATACTTAAAAATTTTCTTTTTTAATTTCTAATAGGGACTATATATATAACAATAACTCACATAATCTCTTTGAGATCTTCAATAATTTTTAAGACTGCTAAGGAGTCCTGAGACTAAGTTTTGTTGATTCTTTAAGGTCTTTATGTTAGATAGGTATTTGAGTGTTTGCTTGGTAATTCTTAATGTCTGTTCATGGTGGATCTGTGGTATATCTAACTCTCTTGTTGTGTTCCTTCTTTTACTGGGTAGATTTTCAGTGTTATATAACAGTATGTTTTTATATTGGGTCTTTATCTTATCCTATTTATTTTGTAGACAGGAAACAAGTGAAAAAGATAATTTAATGAAAATTTGTTGAGCAGGTTTTGAGGGGTATATATATAATTTTTCTTCACATTTTTTTATGTTAATTCATTTTTGAGTGAGAGAGAGAGAGACAGAGCACCAGCAGGGGAAAGGCAGAGAGAGAGGGAGACACAGAATCTAAAGCAGGCTCCAGGCTCTGAGCTGTCAGCACAGAGCCTGACACGGGGCTTGACTCACAAACCGCGAGATCATGATCTGAGTCGAAGTTGGATGCTCAACTAACTGACTGAGCCACTGAGGCACCCCAAGGGATATATTTTATGAATAAATGAATTCTATAACAGTTATATGTTGGATATGTGTTTTTGTACCCGGCGTTGATTCTTCTAAATTGTGCTTTAATTGATGAAGGGTGCTGGCTAAATATGGAACATTTTCCTAGCTCTTAGACATAGAGGCATGATTAATTATATAATAGGGTTGTGGATTAGTATTGACTACACTCATGATGGTGGGCAGAAATGCAGAGGGGCAATACAAGTAGGACTTAGAAGACCAGATAAATCCCAAGTGAACACCTAGATTATGTAATCTGTAGGGTAAGGCATTCTGTACTTATGGAAAACTTTGAGCTTTGCAATTTGGAAGACTCCTTCGTAGCCATTTCTTTTGGAACTTACTGAGAGCTTTACCTTTCATACTATGACAGTTTGGGTTCCTTTGTATAGTACCTTTCACCATTTTTTTGGTGGGGGAGGGTAGACAGTAGCTAATGAAAATGTGTGAAGTAGTCACATAACAGGACAGTGGAATGTAGGGGCATCTGTAGTGATTTAGAGAGTACATCCCCATATCTAAAGACATGCAAAAGGAAATGAAACAAAACACAATATTACATTAAATAAATAGTTTGCATCTGTGCTCTGCATCTCTCTTATAACTATGCTAATCTCTGTAAATTTACAAGGGAAATTGAAATAGATCAGGATGTTGAAACAGGACCTGAGGCTTTTCCTTTTCCTTGCTACTAGGTTGGACTTCTCGATGCTAGAATAATAAAATGTGACTTTTCCCCACATTTGCTTTAGTGCACTTTTTTGTGGGGAATGATTTAAACATATTTACATAGGTTTTGGTGTTTTAAAAACATGGATAAAATTGGAAAATTATAAAGGTTTCTGAACAATGTTTTAAAATCCAAGACTTTTTATGAATCAGTTATCAATGAAATTTGCTCTTGGCAATAATTATTCTATTAAAGGAAGTTCTTGGCTACTTCTTACAGTTCTACTTCTATCGACTAAGATTCATGTAATATAATAGTATATTTAATTAAAAGACAAATTTCATTTCATTTATTTATTTAATATAGTTTATTGTCAAGTTGGTTTCCATATAACACCCAGTGCTCATCCCAACAAGTGCCCTCCTCCATTTTCCCATCTCCCCCCATCAACCCTCAGTTTGTTTTCAGTATTTAAGAGTCTCTTGTGGTTTGTCTCCCTCCACCTCCTTAACTATTTTTTCCCCTTCCCTTTTGGTCCTCTGTTAAGTTTTTCCTGTTCCACATATGAGTGAAGACATATGGTATCTGTCTTTCTCTGCCTGACTTATTTCACTTAGCATAAAACCCTCTAGTTCCATCCACATTGCTACAAATGGCCACATTTCATTCTTTCTCATTGCCAAGTAGTATTCCATTGTATATATAAACCACATCTTCTTGATATTCGTCAGTTGATGGACATTTCGGCTCTTTCCATGATTTGGCTATTGTTGACAGTGCTGCTGTGAACATTGGGGTACATGTGCCCCTATGGGTCAGCACTCCTATATCTCTTAGGTAAATCCCTAGCAGTGCTAACAGTGTTAGGGGTGCCTGTTTCTCCACATCCTCTCCAGCATATATAGTCTCTTGGTTTGTTCATCTTAGCAACTCTGACTGGTGTGAGGTGGTATTTCAGTGTGGTTTTGATTTGTATTTCCCTGGTGATGAGTGATGTTGAACATCATCTCATGTGACTGTTGGCCAGATGGCCAACAGATGTCCTCTGTGGAGAAGTGTCTGTTCATGAAAAGACAAATTTTAAATTAAAACACATCTGTTGTTTGTGGGCATATCTTCTGTTTCAATTTTATATGACATTCAAGAAAACTCCACCCCCTCCCTTTTTAAAGACTTATTTGTTAAGTGGAGTTTCTTCTTAATGGATGTTCTATATAGGCAGTAAAAGAAAGGTAGAAAAAGAGAATAAGTACCCTAATTTAAATCAGTGACATCATATTCCTTACCATATTCTAATGACTTTTTATAGCCTTCTGACAGTACTTTTTATCTCACTGGTGAGGATCCATTTGAAGTTTCTATTCTTTTCTTTCTTTCTCTCTCTTTTTCTCTCTCTCCCGCTCTCTCTTTCTTTTAGAGAGAGAAAGAGAGAGAGCCAGAGAGAGAGAAAGAGAGAGAGAGAACCCATGACGGGGGAGAGGGGCATAGGGAGAGAGAGAATTCCAAGCAGGCTCCATGCCGTCAGCACAGAGTGCAACATGTGGCCCCATCCTACAACTCTGGGATTGTGACCTAAGCTGAAATCAAGAGTTGGACGCTCAGTTGACTGAGCTACCTAAGCGTCCAAGTTTATATTTTTTCTGATCTGCTTTGTGAGAATTCCAGATTATTTAGAATATTCAAACCATGTTATGATATCATGCATTTATTATTAAAATTGAACACTAGCACAGGTTCAGTTATGCTGACTGACATTTATATTATGTTTCACACCATGTGGTTAGCCTTGAGTTACTTATATTTCATGTAAACCATATGGTAGTTTCTTCTGTGACAAAGGATATTGTTGACACCCTATTACCATGCAGAAAGTTCTCTCTGAAACAATATGAGTATAGATTTCTGTTGATTTTTCTTCCCCAGCAACCTTTGACTAAATGGACTGAAATCATTCATGCGTTAAATTTCAGTGGCTCAAATTGTGTCCAGGCTTTTTGTATTTCTAAATCTTGTGATGTTATCCACAGTAGTATATTGTGGCATTTGTGGATATCACATTACAGAATTGCATCATATACCTTTTTTATGTTAAGGATACCTCATATTCATTGTTGTTGTTGTTGTTGTTGTTGTTATTTCCCTTTCTGTTCTTTCTCATTTGCTGCTTTTTTTAGTGCCATCATTTCTCTTTGGGTTATAAAACCCCAGCCTACAAAGAGACTTTTCTAACATAACTTGGATAAAAACTATGTAGAGCTTATCTTTATTTCTCCTCCTTGGGACAGACCTAAAGAATGAACTCCCTGTTATTTTGTTGGCAATCACAGTGCAGATTACTTGTTTTGGCTAAATATTTCAAATTATTTTTGTTTCTGATAGAGTAAATTTTGTTTTTGGTACCGCACTCTTTATGAATAAAAAAATATACCCATTAGGTTAGTATCCTGAGAGATGGCTATGAGAGAGCTATGTTTTCTGTTTGAGGTTTTAGAGTTATATAAAGAGTTAAATGTGACACCTAACATGTTCAACTGACAGTAAATAGAAGTAAAAAGTAAAAAGAATCTTTCTTAATCCATTTTTGTCTTGGGTAGAACCTGTCCATGCATTGCTAGCCAGTTAAAAGTGTTCTACTTATCCGTGTTGGCTCCTCCTGTATTTTCAGGATATATTGTTTTATAATTTTAATCTGTGTATGTGTAACTTTAATATTTAATGATGGCTTTTACCTAAGATTATTAAAATTCTATTTGTCTTAAACAATGATTATTTTTTTAGGTACACAAGTTTAACAAAATACAATTTATAAGATTTTATTTCAGTGTTTTTAAATCTACAAGACCCTTTAAAGAAAAAATGGTTATAAATTTGAAGTTGATATACAGGATTAAGTTTCAAAAGCACCATTTTTTATCATTTTATATAAAAATCACTTTTGTAATTTATTTTATAAACAACAGTATAGGAGATTCTTCAAAAAGGAAATATTATTTCTTGTGTTAGGTTGTTTATGACCCTTTGAAGTAAAAATATTCACTTCATCCCCCCTTCTGTTTTTTGGTATAGGATATAGCAGATCCATTTTTTGCTTATTGTAAGCAACATGCAGATAGGTTAGACAGAAAATGGAAGAGAAAAAACTACTTGGCTCTACAATCCTATTGTAAAATGTCTTTGCAAGAGAGGGAGAAGCAACTGTCACCAGAAGCACAGGTATGGGATTCATGCCCAAACTCATGTTTTTTCTTTCAAGGTTATGGATTTCAGACGTCATGTGTGTGCCAATGACGTGTGAAGTATAATTATGAAATTTGGTTAGTTATCTAGAAAGCATATTGTCATTAAGGCAAAAATGGTTGAGTGTGGTTTGTAGCTGAATACGTTACTCCTCATTCAGTCAACAGAACAGTCTTTTATAAAGGACATTTCCAAATATATTGAAAAATGTGGCATAGAAGAAATTACTCTATCAGTGCAGTATGTTGATCGTATCTTTTTTCAGTCTGTTCTACTGTTTATTTATGTAAAAGATTTGATCAGTTTGCCCATCTTTTAAAATGTATTTCTATGTAAATTAAGTGAATTTATAGAGACTTTTAGCAGGTATTGAGAAAAGGAATTTTAGTTCATCTGAATTGGTTCCTGACTACTCGAATCATAGATTAGGACCTGGATTCCTTACTAGGAGTAGACCTACTTTATTGTAATCCAAGAATAATGTCTTAGGAACTGTGGATAGGTATAATTTGCTTTGATAGGACGTTCTGGTTCTCTAACATACAAGTCTCTAAACATACAAGTAGAAATCCTAAGGAATATGTTACATTTTAATATCTTTTAAAATTTGTATACATTTCTTTTATAGGCAAGAATCAATGCCCGGCTTCAGCAATATCGTGCCAAAGCAGAACTAGCTCGATCCACTAGACCTCAGGCCTGGGTTCCGAGGGAAAAACTGCCCAGACCACTCACTAGCAGTGCTTCAGCCATCCGTAAACTGATGCGGAAAGCAGAGCTAATGGGAATCAGTACAGATATCTTCCCAGTGGATAATTCAGATACTAGTTCTAGTGTGGATGGAAGGAGAAAGCATAAGCAACCTGCTCTCACTGCTGATTTTGTGAATTATTACTTTGGTCAGTATATGCACTGATACATGCACATTTTCAATGAGAACAGTTTGCTATTGAAAGTATTTGATATACTATCAATTTTTAGAAATTTACTAGCCATGCTCCATTACATATTTTAAGTACATGTTTATTTTTCTATAAAGTTGTGTGTTGTTGTAAAATGTTGAGTTCATGTATTTGTGAATAGGGTTAAAAGTGTTGTAACAATGTAAGATTATCTATGTGATCATCTTTATGCTACCTTAATCCTTTGTGTGTTCTGTATATCAGCTTTTATTTTCTACTAAAGTAAAATTGGATATTTAATTTAAATAGAGAGAAATATGCGCATGATTCAAATTCAGGAAAATATGGCTGAACAAAAGAATATAAAGGATAAATTAGAGAATGAACAGGAAAAACTCCATGTGGAATATAATAAGGTAGGTTGACTACAAAATAACATAATGTGATTTGTTGATGATGTCATTTGTGATATTAGAGCTATTTATGTCCCATTTTGAAATTTTTCTGGAATTTTAGAACTTTCCCTGCAATTCCTACTCTTATAGTCTTCATCATCATCATTAACACAAAACACTTCCTTTGTGCCAGGTATAATTTTGAGCATGTTACATATGCTAACTCATTTAATGTCCACTTAAGTTTTATAATGTGAGTTGTAATCATTGCTCCAATTTTTAGAGGAAAAAATTGAATCCTAAAGAGGTTAAGTAATTTGCCCAGACTCACATAGGTAATCAAGTCATAGAGTTGGGATTTGAGGCCAAACAGTCTGATTCCATTTCTTATTTCTAACTAGTGTACAGTAGAGCTTCACTTTCTAGGTTTGTAGAAAACAAAGAAAATTACATTTAAATTATTGGTTTTATCTTGAATTTGTAGTGTTACTTTTGATTTAAGAAAAATACCTACCAATTTAAATTTCCATTCTGCCTCTTCATTGTAACAATGAGGGAGATCAAAAGAAATATGAAAGCAAGGTGTGGCCAGAATTTTAGGTAATAAGTAACATGAGCATATAAAACCTATATTGACTTACGGTCATGTTATTTTAAGTGGTAAAAAAGTCGATAGGAGGTAAGTTTTCAATATCGGCCATCTGTAGTGAAAAGAGTACTGGGATTAGATTCAGAAGATCTGGGGATTCTTGCTAGTTCTGTGATCTTGGCCAAGTCACAAAAACCCTATAATCCTTAGTTTTCTCATTGGGAAAATGGTGGAAATGGATCTTGGTAGACTTTTCAGGATTAATTAGCAGAATGTATATGAAATTATGTAGAAAACTATAACAGAATGATAAATATAGGTATTATTATTGTCTATATAAATGCTAATATAAAACAAAATGCTTACATTTTATTGGTGCTGCTGATTAAATAATTGGATAGCCTCATCTCATGATGTTGTGGCTTAAATATATTAAAAACATGGATCATAAGTATAGGTATTCTTGGACATTTATTGATAAATTTCTTAAATTTTCCCATGTTTTAATGGTTTATTAATTTTGATTATTTATATTGTAGCTGTGTGAATCTTTAGAAGAACTACAAAACCTGAATGGAAAACTTCGAAGTGAAGGGCAAGGAATATGGGCCTTACTAGGCAGAATCACAGGGCAGGTTAGTTTCTTTCCAATTGCCATCTCCTTCCGTTCTCATTTTCTATATTATTTTCAGAGCTCAGACTTCAGGTACAACTTTCCTACCTAAAAAATTGTTTGATTAGGGCCAACTAATCCTCTGGGATAATGATAGTGCCTGAAATATATCTAGAGAATTGGAAGCTGCCTACTGAGAACCGGTAGCTTAATTTGTTTGTTTTAACAGCTATCTTTTTTTGCAGAATTTTTTCATTTGCTCTAACCGATTGAACTGGCATTTATGGTGAAGCTAAGATGTGAAGCATGAGTTTGCACCGGCCACATTCTTCTTATGTCTAATTTAACAGTTTTAGAGTCCTGGCACATTTTTTTTTCTATCCTGTTTTTATGTTATATTTAGTCTCCCCCCTTTCTTTTGGGTGTAAAATTTAAAAGTCAAGCTGAAAAGGTTCGTTTTTACATTAATTTGGTTTTGAGCTATGTAAGAGATGGGTTTTGAAACTTGAATGTTAAAGTGTAGTTTTCCCTTTTCAGTAGATATCATTGTATTAAAAAAAATTATTTTATCCTTGAGCATATCTAGCCTGTTAAAGTTCTTTGTGTTAAAAATAAAGAAGAACCACTGCCAAATAGATTTCTTTGAATGCTGTTTTTAGTACTGTGTATATAATTCATAAGTTAAGAATTCAAATAATCTGTTATATTTTAGAAGGATAATGGAGACTCACTGTGGTCCTTTTACTATGAAAGTAGTCTTGTTTGTGAAGGAGGTTTATCAAAGAAGAGATATTTTTCATTGTACTTGTTTCAGAAGTTTATAAAGTGCCAGTTTATCATACAATTCATGTAGAGTTAATATTTTGGAAAATAATACATAGTGGTATGTGTTGTGCTCTGCTAGCTTTCAAGATGCTTCTTTTGTGAACAGGATGTATGCGGCTTATGTTACAATGAATAATATAATTTAAGAGGTGAGAATGAGCAGTCACATATGGAGAATTGA